>NW_023339718.1:5218740-5223961 GCF_004916995.1 Morone saxatilis
CGCATCACCATACACTCCTTCACCTCGCCGTACTTGCAGAAGTACTCCTTCAAACCCTCTGCGGGGGGGGACACAAAACAAGATAACTTTTTTTAATAGAGCAACTCTAGTTTCACAAAACTTTGTATTTTTTAGTTAAAATGTGTCATATTTTCCACTAAAATTACAAACAAATAACCACATTTTTTCTAAATCACTCATTCCTCTTATGGAGTTCTGTATGGGTGCATTCAGTCTCACATTCAAAAACTTCATAAAACAAAGAAATAAAGGAATTTAATGTAAGCAAACAGTCTTTTCACACAAGTTCCCATCTGATCCATTTTTAAACACAGTGTGATTTTATGAGCTGCTGCTGGAGACAGATTTACCTTGTGTTGTCTGCCAGCTGAGTCCACCTATGAACATTTTGCTGTGGGGAGAAAAAATGAAAAAACAAGAGATAAAATATAACAAATGTATACATTCACAAAAGGAGGAATCAGATATATGAATATAAAAACTTGTTGTTGAGGTTTTAAAAGTGCAACCCTGGAGGGAAAGAGAGCAGCTCTGATTTTGGGAGGCTGGAGGTGTGTGAAGCGGCTGCGCACCAGACTCCATTCACAAAACAGCGGATTTAACGGAGCAGAGGTCCGGAGGCAAACTGGAGACTTTTAAGTGTAAATGAAAGTTGTTGCGTTACCAGGGGTCGTGCGGGGAGTCCGTGGCGGACAGGCTGCTCTGGCTCCCTTCCGTCTCCATTCCGCGTCCTCGCTGTGTGCGTGAGTGACTGTGACCGTCCGAGCCGAGCCGTGCCGTGCGGGAGAACAGGCGCAGAGTGAGTGAGAGGATCTGGGCGGGTTTGGCCCGGGGTGACAGAGAGGGGAGCGGGCCAGATGCAAGGCTGGGAGACTCCTCCTCCTCTCCTCCTCTCCTCCTCCTCCTCTCATCCCACAGAGACAGACGGCAATGCGCGGCAGACCACCACGCCACTTCTGCTGCAGACTTTCAAAATAAAACACATGCGAGAGACAAAAGTGACCATGTGAGTTTTATTAACTATATTATATTAAATCTATAATCAGGGATAATAATAATAACAACACTAGTAATATATTAAAATTATAAAAAAGTATATACATTTATGATCATTCTTAACAATGTTACATAATGCTTTGTAATAATAATAATAATAATATTTATAATAACAAAATAATGACTATTACAGCATCTTTCTCACTAATGTTATAAAGAATAAATAAAAACCATGGAAGGAAGATTAAATCAGAATAAGGCCAAAGTGCAACAGAGAAGAACATTTAATTAAAAACAAACACAACAGAACATTACGAGACACAATATAAAATACAACTTTAGACACAATCAATAGAAAAGAAAAGCAATCAATCTATAGATAAAATAATAGTAATAGCATAATAACTATTTTAGACAATAAATTAATGTTTTAGAGGTTTTCTGGTAAACAATGTGAGCAATTGTGAAACATTCAATCTAAAACAAAGATACAGAAAATCAAAATCCACCTGATCAGGTAACCCAGGTACTCGCTTTTTCTAAGTGACAAACATTTATTGTGAAGGTAGAATCTCCAAACTTCCTGTCACATTTTTGCCCACTTGACACAATTTCCGCCTTCGATAAAGTGTCAACAGGCAGGATTTATAGTTACAAGCACAAACCTGTAGCTAATGATCTCTTCAAATGTCCAAACATCAGCTCTGACTGCACATTTACATGATGATTAGTCAGGAATTAAAAACATCCATTTTTCCCATGTTTTTAGGAATATAATGTGCTATAAATCAGGCTGTGAATGATATATGAACAAACCCTTCTGTAAAGGCCTTCAGAACATATAAAGGAATAAAACTGGAAGGTTTGGTGTCTGTAAGAGCTTCTGAAGTGGAGATTTATTTCTCAGAATATGAGACAAAACTCATTTTGAGAAAACTGCCTTTATTGTAAAACTAACAACAGGTGAATGGGGTCAAATTTTAAACTAACAGATAACAGTATGAAACTTACCCAGTTGATTACTCACATTAAGACAGTTATTTTTTGTATTACAAGTTTTCTGAGATTTCATGTTTAAATATGCAAATGAGGCGTTATCTGGTGCTAACGTTGTAGTAAAATAAATTGTGTATTTTAGTCGTTTTCGTTCGACTAGTCTGACAGGAAACACGTTATAGAAGCAGAATAAACTCAAAGCAGAGCTCAGAGCATGAAAAAACATGATTATTATTATAAATTTGGCCACTGTTTCTCCTTTAAACACCCTCAGGCTCTCCGTTGTCTCTGATATGAACTATTAACTACAGTCGCTGTGTGCCGGTGTTCGGAGTGTTTTAAAGCACCGTCCACCGGCGCCGTGGAACAGGAGGTTTGTGTGCTGTGTGCTCATTCACTGCTGGGGTTTAAGTATTTAATTAGTACCAAAGCCAGCTCCGGCTAATCTTCTCAACACTGACTCAACATGTGACCTGGTAACCAATGTGAAGGCCAATCAATAGCCTGAGCCGCTCGCAGACAATGACGGCTTTGACTTACGGCGGGTGCAGAGTGGACGCCTCGGAGTTCGGTGCAAAAGTTTTGGGGCTTAAAGTCTGGAGACACGAATATCTGTTCCACCGAGGTTTCAGAGCCGGTTCCTTCATTTCGAACCAGTTGTTTGCAGTTCGTTAGCCAAAGAGCCGCCACTCTGCTGGTCTAGAACTGCTCACAAAAGGGTTTTGGGTGCCATCTTTAGGGGGTTTTCCACCAACAGGAAACCGGCTCCGCTCCAGTATCACTTCCACACACCTGGTTCTGAACTGTTCTGAGCATTTAAACTGAAATTAAACTGGTTTGGAACTAAAAATAGCAGATTTTACTTGGGAACTAAAGTCGGGGTCATATTTTCCATGTTTTACACTGTAAATCGTTTTAATTAACATAACTTAATCTTAAGAAAACAATTGTTGAATTGTAGAACTGAAATCTGTAATCATCCTTCAGAGAAACTAAGAGATACTTTTATACTTTGAGTACATTTCAGAGGCTGTATTTTTTCACTATCTGTACTTCTACTTGATTAAACATGTGGACTTTTACCACCATGGCTAATTTGTCCCAACTCGTAACGTCGTGTTCGAGCTCAGCCTGCTTTGGTAAACGTTAAAGACCAACAGCATCATAACGTTGAACACATACGGACATAATGACATGTGAGTCCAGGATGAAGGGGGAACTGATTTGTGAAACTTTGGGAGGCCTCTAAAATATTGACTATATAATAATAATATACTCTGCCTCCAGAATTTAGATTTTTGGGTTGGTTGTGGCCTAAATGTCTGATTTAATGGCAGCCTTTCTAGAAAATTGTGATGTTTTTAGGATTTTTTCTGCAATGAAATTGTGTGAGAACATGAACAAAAAATGTGAGTTAACTTTTGTATAATTCATTAAAAATCAAAACCAACTGGTTTCAGTGAGAATAAAACCGACTGTTTGGAGGGTAAATATTTTGGTGGTTTGAATCTTCAACTCTAGAAACAACAAGGTGAGTTTGCTGATGTATGAGTCGACGTTTTGTGCTGGAAAACTACGATTATTGGTTGAATTTGCAGAAAAGTTGCAGTGATCGGACATAACTGCGACACTGTGCAAGGAATTCACAGAGATTGAGGTTGAATTTACATTAATTGTTGTGATTTCAGCTTCCTGGAGGGTCTGAAATCTGCTTTTTTCACTCTGAATTTCTGTTTTTCTACATCGTCGTTATCATCATGGATTATGTGTAAACTTTGCTCTCACCCGTAGACGTTAACCCAACCCTGAGCTAGCTTTGGATCGTGTTGATGAAGAGGAGGTTAAAGAAGAGTACACAGGACTTTTGATTCAGATTCAGATTCGTGCTCGCTGCTCGCACAGGCCCTCCTCCAACCTCCGAGCAGATAAAGCTCTGGAAGTGGGACAGCGGCTATTTGGACAGGAATTAAGGGGTGTGTTAAATTTCTGCATGCATGATCAATGGGGTTGAATGGCGGGGATGTGGATAGGGGTGGAGGTGGAGGAGGAGGAAGAGGAGGAGAGAACACAGACAGAGGCAGCCAGCAATGGCTCACTAATGAGAGATGGACAGTGTGGATTGTATCTCATTACCAATCAACATAGCTTTGAGTCCTCTGGAGAGGGAGAATGCGAGCTCTAATGTGTGCTGCATGTGGTCCATTTTGATAAACCCGGCCTGTGTGCCGGAGCATTAGTCACAGCGGTATCTGAGCCGCTGGAAATCCACACACACTGCCCTCTGTCCGTTTTGGTGGGGAGTTTTCTCTTGAATAGTACAATGGGACTTAATTACAGGTCAGCGGCATGTCTCAGGGAGATAGAGGGAGCTCTGTTACCCTTCCAAATACAGTATAATGCCATCTTCCCAAGGGTGGGGTGGGGTAACAAGAGCTCCACACAAAAAAGGTGCTGATAGGCCCGAACCTGAGAGCGGTATAAGGTGATCCAGGCAGAGAAAGTGAGCGTTTTACACTGAAAGAGGGAGGAAAAGATAAAGGGCGACATTAACTCTCTAAAGGGGTTCTCTCCCATTCAGTTTGGCCTCTTTCGTCTCCGAGACGCTTCCAACTAATCACTCCGGACAACAACGGGGCGGATCACAAAGAAATCTTCAACTCTGATAAATAAAGACAAGTGTAAACAGTTTAAAGCCACCTGTGGAAGCTCAAACACACTCAGAGTTTCCTTTTAATGAAAGAATAAAGTCAGAGAGGCTTTAAAAACAACAATAAACAACAATAATGGACATTATATTTTAATTTTGTGACATTTAGACAGTTTTATAGTACACATATGTTTCTGTGAGAGTACACAACTTTATTTACGTAGCATCGGAGTTATTATAGTTTTAATTAGTTTATATTTCAGGGTTTCGTCGTTTCGGTTTAGTTTTTATTGTTTAAAAATGTTTTTTAATAATAAAATAGAGGGTAAGATTTAAGAGGGAAAATCAGACAATATTCTCCTTTTCTTTGGTTTTTTATATCAAAATACAAGTAATTTTTTCTCCTGTCAACAAAATGTGTCACCCCTGTCAATCAATCTCAATTTTAGCGACACAGAGTTAAGATTCATTAGTTAGCAAGCGGAGCTCACTCAAATTACTGTACAAAACACACAACTTTATCAAGTGATTGGGGGGGGGTAAAGATATATTTTATTGGAG
>NW_023339718.1:5224061-5229369 GCF_004916995.1 Morone saxatilis
ACGGTACGACTGAGACAAACAGCAGCTGCTGGGCTCAGGCTGAGGCTGCTGATTGGTTGAGCTGCTCACGTCAGATCTTGATAACTCTATCGAAGCTTTTTTCTCATTAAAACAATACATTATTCTTGTATTATTACGACTTTATTCTCATAATTTCCAAAAAAATAAAATGTATTTTTTTCTTAGTATGGCCCTAATACTCTGTCGTACACCTGGACTCGTTCCCAGGTGATCAAATAAACTTTGGAACCTGGTCTGAGAGTCAACAATCAACCTCTTTCTCTGCTCTGATTGGTTGTTTTTATTCGGGCTCGGTGGATTCTTACAATCGCCACTAGGCAGATTATCTGTCTCATGTTCTACTGTCAGGATATAGTGAAAGTTTCAGTGAATATGACAAAAGTTATTTTATCAAAGTTACCCACTGCAGCTTTAAGTTGTTGTAGTAGATATCCTGGTTTTATGTTTATTTCATATTATATTTAATAATAACAATAACAGCAATTGTGTTGACTAATTAGAATTTCTGGACTTATCTGTATATTTCACTTTAGTTTAAGTAACACAATATTGTTTCAGTTAGTTTTTACTTATATAATAACTATAATATACTTTATAGTAACCTTGTGTAGCACTTATTAAAACTAGAGGTTACAAAGTTCTTAAGTTAATACAAAGTATTATAATATACAGTCCTATACAAGTTTTCCATTTTGAGATATTTGTATTTACAGTGACTTGTTTTTATTTACATTTTATGATACTTTATACTTTTACTTTACTAAAGCAGTTTTTTTCACTTTTCTATCAGTGAGTAAATAGACTGTATTTTATGTTTATTTCATATTATATTTAATAATAACAATAACAGCAGGAAGTTTGTGTAAAACCAGAGCTTTATATTGTTATTATATATTGTAATATTGATCAGAGATGAGTTTTCCTGATATTTTTATACAGTTCTCTGTCTATATTTTGTATTTTAATTATTTTTAACAATCATACAGACTTAATATTCTTCTTTTCTGACAGATTCACTGTTTTCTTCTCATTGTTCAGCTCTCTGGTTGTTTTCTAACGCAGGACGAGGTTGTTGATCAGAGACTGAAGGCCTTGTGTGGCCCCCTGTGACGCTCTGGCGACCCCTCGTGGATGTTGACTGTTGTACAGATTGTAAAGTTGCTGAGGTAAACTGTGATTTTGGGCTACATAAATGAAATTTCACCTGACTTTCAAGTACAATTTTGACACAATAAACATCAGACATCACGTTGTTGATTAAACCAGTTGTTCCAGAACTTCCTGGCTCCTGATAATTAAAGTTCTGAACGCTCCAGTTTTTACTTCAGAACTAAACTCATGTTCAAACACTGAATAGTGTGAAACTACTGATAATAATAACTGGAGAATACTGTTTGTTTGTATTATTACTGTTTTGTATGGAAGCCCATTTCTGCCAGAAAAATAAAAAAAAATAAATGAAAACTTAACTTTGATAATGACAAAATGTTCACGTTTAGTGAAAATTATGAGCTAAAAAGTTAAAGTTATGAGATAAAAGTAAATTTTTTTAGAAAAAATACAAAATTATGGGAGACACTGACTTTAAAAAGCTGTCACAGTGCTGATCTTCTGTGTTTGCTTCAGGGACAAAAACCAGAGCCTTCAGAGGCAGAAACAACACAACGGTGCCCTCTAGTGGCGCTTAGGACACATCAATCATGTTCCTGCTCAGTGAATCTTCTTTATATGTTGCTCTGTGCTTTTATTTTGACATTTTTAACTGTGTGCTTCAGCATTATTGTTTTAAATAAACCAACAATTCAAACAAAAGTGTGAGAGGAGCTTCAGTGTGAGTCTCTGTGGAAGCAGAAATATTTACACCTGGAGACATAAAAACTGTTCCTGTAACGCGCCCCCCCCCCTCGCTTTTATTCACTGTTTTTAAATTGCACTTTGGTCGCTGTTGGGGACCGAGAGAGCGGGGACAAAGGTCACAGGGCGCTCGTAAGGAGGAGGAGGAGGGGGTGAAGAGGAGGAAGGCTAAAAAAAAAAGAAAATTGACCTTTGAAAGCAAAACAGCAGGTGGAGAGCGAAACACCAGGCAGCTCAGGACACGTCGGGAGGAGATTGAACGGGAAAATGAAAGTATCCACTCTCCGGAGCTGAAGAGGGGGACTGCGAGTATAATGAGGCCCTAGGCTGCCCGTCATCTGAGCGTGCACGAGACGTTTAGTCTGAGGCGAGTCACAGCGAATGGAGGAGAGGACGGAGGAGAGGCCCGCGGCGGCCGAGGCGAGGCCGAGCCGTCTGACCGCCCTTCAGGAGCAGCTGATCTGGGCCCTGCTGGGGTCCGGCCTGTCCCGGGACGTCCTGGTGCAAGCCGTCGGGGAGCTGGAGCGGGAGAGGGCGAGCGTCGGCGCCGAGAGGGGCGACGGCGGCGAGAGCTCTGAGGAAGGGGAGATGGACTTCCCACCGCCGATCTTCCGAGACCTGGAGAAGCTTCCCCCGGAGGAGTCGGCCAAGCTGAGGGCTGAAGTGGACCAGCTCCTGCAGTGAGTACTCACAGATTCCTCCCTCTCTCTTTAAAGAGGGTTCCTCCTTTGCTAGTTACTAATTACCCACCCTCATCATTATTCTCTGGCCCTTTTTTCTTAATAAATAAGCTGCAGCGTGCACAGGTGGAGATTAATGGAGCCAGGCCATGTGAGAGGCTGTGTTTACCTACGAACAAACAATCTTTAAAACCTGTTTTCTGACGTTTGGAATAAACTTTACAGACACTTTGTGTGTTTTTAATTCAAATGTCTGTTTAAAAACGCGTTTTACTGAATAAACTGATGGATTTCTGTGCGTTTCTGCTTCTGCACCGACAGTTAGAAAGTGTTAAATTAGGCTTCATAAACCTTTTACATGTTTTTCCCCTCCAGTGATCTGGGGTCCGGACTTTGGCCCCGAGTACTCTCCCTTATCTCGCTCTGTCAACAAGCCGCTCTCCACTTCCCTCTGAGCTTTATGTGACAAACTGAGCCTGTGGAGATCTATTATAGACAGAGTTTAAAGGTCCAGTGTGTCAGAAATGTTATATTCACAGGTTTGTTTTCATTAGTTTGTAATCAGTCTGGATCTGAAAGTCTCCAGAGAACAACATCTGGTACTTAAAGAAAGTTGTAAAATACGTTCCAGAAGTTCCAGAAACCAGATTAAATGTTGTTTTGGATATTTACAAACTCTAAATATCCCAAATCAGGATGATCCAACGTGGATTTATTAACTAAAAACTGAAACTAGGTGTAAACTCACCCAGATGAAAGTGATCTTGTAGGTTTTTACTCAGATTATTCTGGTCCAGATAGAACCAGGATCAGGATCAGGATCACAGTCTTAGACCTCCATCTGTAACAATAAAAAGTAATACAACATTTTATATTATCAGTAACAATCAGTTTGTTACATTATATTATTATATTATACGTTCTTGATATTCACTTATCTGCATTATTGATTACAATTGTTTAGTTTCAGTGTTAATTTTAGTTTTTTTTTATTATAATAAGGATGTTAACAATATATATTCATATATTTATATTGTATTTTAGTTCGTTCTGTAAGTTCATGATGTTGTTTCAGCTAGTTTTCATTTTTTTCTAAAGTCTAGTTTTTATTTTTAATTTAATTTAACTAAAATTCTGTTTCACACCTACTTTTAGTTTTTAGTTTTAGTTTTAGTGAACTATAACAACCGTTTTCCTTCAATCCACATTTTTAGCATTAAAACTATAATTAGAGTTTGGAAATACTCAAAAACAACACGTGATCTGGATCCTGGATTAACCAATCCTCATTTTATAGGATCAGGTTCTGAAATACCCAAATTTGATCCAGATCAGATTTAAAAACTGTAAAGTGAAGAAACAAGAACTGAAAACGTTGTTTACTTACAGAACTGATTAAAATAAACAGGAAATGTCTTTAGTTTTTTTCCAACCAAAGACTGTGAGACTCTGTGATCCCGATCCTGGTTCTATCTGGATCTGAATGATCTGAAAACTACCAGAATAAAACCTAAAAGATCAGTTAGATCTGGTTAGAGACACGCTGGTCCTTTAACAGTTAGAAATATTAGAAATGTAGAATAATACCCAGTAAGTCGGGCAGGTACAGATGTGATGTCTCTGTCCGGTAGGGGGGATCCCTGGCACGTTGCGAAGATGGTGAAGAGCTACATGCAGCAGCACAACCTCCCCCAGAGAGAGGTGGTAGAGTCCACGGGTCTCAACCAGTCCCACCTGTCCCAGCACCTGAACAAGGGAACGCCCATGAAGAACCAGAAGAGAGCGGCGCTGTACACCTGGTACGTCAAGAAGCAGTGCGAGATCAGCCAGCGTGAGTACCCGACGTATCCGGTCCTCCGATCAGAACTCACCTGAGAGTGTGAGGCTCAGTTAGATAACAGATATATAATGTTTATTACCTTTCAGAGTTCACCAATGCCAAACATGGCCTGGCGTCTGCGGAGGAGCCGGGAGAGGACATCAGGAAGGGCCGCAGGAACCGGTTCAAGTGGGGTCCGGCGTCCCTGCAGATCCTCTTTCACGCCTACGATCGGCAGAAGAACCCCAGCAAGGAGGAGAGAGAGGGATTAGTGGAGGAGTGCAACAGGTGAGACACCAAAATCACTGAGACAGAGGTACGGAAGATCATTACCGCCAAAATAATGACTTAATATCTTAAAATATTGACTTAATATCTTAAATATGGACTTAATATCTTACAAAATATTGACTTAATATCTAAAATTCGATAAACTAAAATGACTTAATATCTTAAAATATTGGACTTAATATCTTAAAATAATGGACTATAAAATCTCCAAGATACGACTTAAATATCTCGAAATAATCTCAGAAATAAATCCAAAATAATTCTTTAAAAAATAATACTTAAATAATCTCGTATAACCAGGAAGTGTTAGTAGTGGGAGGGTGGTACCAAGCGTCCAGCCTGGAGAACCAGTTAATAGGCCACCTAATGGGAACTCTTCCTCCCCCAGGGCGGAGTGCCTCCAGAGGCGGCGGTGTCCCCTCCCAGCTCGCCGGTCTGGCCTCCAACCTGGTCACCGAGGTCCGGCGTGTTACAACTGGTTCGCCAAACCGCCGCAAAGAGGGAGGCCTTTCCGTCACAAACTGGGCTCTGGACACCACCTTACAGCAACCAGTCCGCCTCCTCCTCTCCACGCCAACCTCCGCCGAGTCCGAGCACGGTAACACGCCGGCGTCCTGGACGGAGAGACCTGCACCGGATGGTT
>NW_023339718.1:5229469-5231621 GCF_004916995.1 Morone saxatilis
CGCGTTGTCGGGGGGGTTGATTCCTGTGGGTCAGGGTTGTTCCTGCTGGGCTCAGGGTGGGTCAGGGGTTCTGCCTGTGGGTTCCTGTGGGTCAGGTAGGTCAGCCAGTAAAGTGTCAATTAATCTAAAAACTGTTCTGAGTCAGATTCTAACGACTGATCCGGAGGAGCAGACGGACTCACCTTTACAAGACGACTCTCTGCACCTGCAGCCGCACACACCTGTGCCAGGTAACTGCTCGCAGTCATTAACGTACCTGTTGGCGTTCAGGTGGACACGTTGGGGTCTCAGGTTCTGTTCAGGAAGGCGGTTGATGTTAACATGTCCCAGGTTATGATATGGTGCTGTTTCCTGTGAACAGCGTCCTCGGGGAGTCTGGAGCTGTATCCTGCCTCTCAGACGACAGACAGCCACCAGTCTCACCTGCTCTCGCCGTCGCCCACAGACATCGGCTCCTACATTCCTACACAGATGGTTTCTACGGCGCAGTGAAGGAGCTCCTCGCCATCAGCTGGAGGAGCTGCCTCCGCTGGATTCAGGGGTGATAAAGACTCTCTGGGACACGAACAACGATTAAGAGAAGATTCACTTTTGATACGACAATCAGCTGAAAATCAACACCAATATGTATTTTTATTAAAATAAATGTTTTCGTAATATTCAGAAATTGTACATTAAGTTGTGTTACCTGCATTTATTTTATGTCACTGCCTTTTAGATGCTTTTTCACTCTTAATGACAACAAACTAAAGACTACTTCAGGAACGGGTGTGAGTTTCATTAAAGCCGGTTTACAGCTGGTGTGTCTTTGTTTGGGTGAACTTCAATATCACCAGACTCCATTCAAAAATATCACCATTTTAAGAGTTACTGAGTGAAGAGAAACTTTATAAACTTTGTGAAACGTTATTTACCACAGATTGTTGATTAATTGGGCCTTCTTGTAAATTCGGGAAATGTTACACGTTAAGATATTTATTACGTAGTTATTTCCCAACGTGTTTAATGGTGGAACAACCTCATCGGGTCTAAAGTTAACAGATCAGAAGTGGAAGCAGATGTTAATATCAGGTGTAAACTAACAGCTTCCTAAAATAAATCAGCATCCAAACATTTAAAGTTTGTGTCAGACGGGAAAATAATGAAAGTTCAGTTCAAAGTTTCTTCCTCCGAGTTTCCTTCCCGCCTCTTTTTCTTCTTCACTTTGACTCGTACGTGTTGCTGCTCGCCGTTGATTTGAGCTTTCGGAGAACCGACAGAGTCTTCTTCATCCGGTTTCCTCTTTTTCGTCTTCTCCGCAACGGCGCTCTCCTCTTCCTCCGCCGGTTTCTTCTTCTTCTTCTTCTTTTTCTTCTTCGTTACCTCCGAGTGGGGGGGTTCTGCCACCGGGGTCGGGAGCGTGGACGACAGCGAGGGTAAGAGATCTTTGATGGACACCGCCGCCTCCTTCAGCCTCGTTTCCATCTCGCTGTCGCTGTCGCTAACAGAGAGATTGTTAATGTTAATTAAACAATAAACACGCTGATCTGTAATTAAATGCAAAAAAGAAGAAGAACCTTGAGCTGGGAACGGGCCGACGCCGCGGAGGAGCGGGAAGATCGACGGCGGCGGCCTGTCCGGGGACGGACGTGGAAAACAGACGAAAGCCTGAAAAAGAACAAATTATTATGATATCATGTAACAAACTGATGCGAGCTGCTACTAACATCAGCTCAGCTTGTTTCTCTGATAACTTAAGATCCAGACATGTTTATTGATTATTGATCGAATCAATTACATATAGAACTTTACCTTCATCGTCGTCATCATCACATTTAGTTTCCACGCAGGATGAAGTTTCCGTCTCTGTAATGAAACTGTAACAGATATTATAAATCAGATTCGTACTTTTAGTTTTTACACATTTTTGATACAAAAACAAACAAATAAAGTTGAAAGTTTTTCTTTTATATTAAATAAAATCTGTCTCACCTGTCCAGAAGATTTCCTAACTTTTTAGCGACGTGCGTTCGAAACCCGGCGGTGACCTGGAGCTCGTTTCCATCGTGTTCGTGGTCAGCGACGACGACTCTGTTACAGAAAGACAAACTTATTTCTCTGATTCAAATATTATAATAATTATATTATAATTATACCAATTTACACAGTATTA
>NW_023339718.1:5231729-5233146 GCF_004916995.1 Morone saxatilis
AGAAGAAACTAAAACTAACTGAAACTAAACCACATATTAAAACTAAGAAATAAAATATTAATAAACAGAAAATGTGTTAATGTGTCAAATTAGTAAACACAAAAAAAGAAATAAAAAGAAAAACTAGTAAGAAACTATTTTTCCTTCCTAATAACATTAATATTAGTAATATAATAATAATAATAGTTTACAGTCGGTGGTTTTATTGACTCACCGCTTTGACTGCTGCACACTGGTGTCGCCATCTGAAACACAGTTATTAACATTTAATTAAATACTGAATTATAAAATATAAACTGCATTATATTAGTATAAAGTGTCTGTAAACAACAATAAAACCATTTATATTCAGATATGTTGTAACCCCCCCCCCCCCCCTGGACACGCCCCTGGTTGTCAACTTTTTAAATCAATCAGCAACTAGTTTAATAATCGATTAATTGTTTTGAGTCATTTTTCTCTGATTTTAGTTTCTCCAATGTGAATATTTCCTGATTCTTTAATCACAATAAACTGAAAATCTTTGAGACATTTGAGGACTTGAAGCATCAACTTGGGCTCAAACAGCTAATCAATAATGAAATTAATGCTGTTATTGGTGCCGAAAGTTAAAACCAGCAGGCTGAAAGACGCTAAAGCAACTTAATGAGCTCTAAAGTCAAACAATGAGCTCAGACATACAGAAATAACTTAAATCTGACATTTTCTAAATGGACTTCGGTCGTACGTTCCTGTCGCACTCCTGCTGCAGTTTATGCGTCTGCGCAGTAACGCTCCCTTCCTGTCTGTTTCCCGCCGTTAGATAAAGACTTTCACCTTTCTTTGTGTCGGGTTTATTTTCCCAAACCGCCTCCTGGCACCTCCTCAGCACCTCCTCTTCATCGCTGCTGCTGGACTCACCGACACCGACCATCTCTCTGCAGGCCGCCGCCGCCATCATGCCACACGTGCCGCTCGTGTTGTCTGTTTTCAGCCGAGGATTCTGGGTAATGTAGTCTGAGCGTTAAAGAGGGAATAAATGACCTAAATGTGTTTTTCTTTTCTCGTGTTTTTTGTGTTCTTGTTTTTCTTTGGGTTTTTCTTTCCGCGTACGGAAGCGTATTGCATTCACTTGAAAATTTATTTTTTGGTTTGTTTTTGGTTTGTTTTGGTTTTTTTCTGTTTTTCGGAGTATTTTTTTTTTATGGTTTGTTTTTCGGAGTAATTATTATTTGTGTTTTTCGGAGTAATTTATTTTTTGGTTGGTTTTTGGTTTGTTTTTGTTTTTTTTCTGTTTTTCAGAGTATTTTTTTGTTATGGTTTGTTTTTCGGAGTAATTTTTTTTTTTTTTGGTTTTTCGGAGTAATTATTTCTGTTTTTTTGAGTAATTTTTTTTTTGGTTTGTTTTTCGGAGTATTTTTTTTTTTTGTTTGTTTTT
>NW_023339718.1:5233246-5245799 GCF_004916995.1 Morone saxatilis
CGGAAACCAAATATAAGGGCGGGCTTGTAATAGTTCAACTCAAGTTTTAGATAATATTATCATTCAGTTTCCGGACTCTACGCAGGGCACGCGTGAGGACCTTTGCGGTTGTTGCAGAAGGAAAGCCCATTGCAGATGCTGGCCTGGAACATAAGCATGTTTCCCTCCCAGGTTGGAAAGGTTCCTCCGCGGGAGTTCGAAGTATCTCGATAAAATTCCCAGAAAAAAAATTAGTCGTAAAAAACAGGAAAAAAAATTAGTCAGAAAAACAGTAAAATATTAATTACCAAAATATTTTTTTTTTTTTAGAAAATGTAATTGGCAATACGCTCTGAATTTTTCGGGACTCCATTTTCTTCCTGTTGTTTCCGAGTATTTTTCTTTTTTCTGAAATTATGGAGATACTTCGAAGCTCCCCCGGGAGAACCTCCAACCTGCAGTGAGCTCCCATAGGGACCTATGGTGACTCCCTGGCCAGAAAGCATACATGGGCCCCCACTGCCCCTTGCAAACCTACGCTAGCCACAACGGGGTGCCAATTAAGGATGACAGGAGAGCTGAATCGACTAATCGATGCATCTATGTGACTTAAGACAGGACTATCTCCGCCACGTGTCTTAAACCCAGAATCAACCAGTAAAAAAACTTGACTGAAACTAAAATCCACTCTCTCAAGCCAATGTAGGAGTTAAATCAAGCTCTCAATAAAGGAATGAATGTGTCTATTGTTTCAAATGCTTTCAGAAAATCAGAAAAAAATTATTCAGAAAAACAGAACAAATAAATTACTCTGAACAACAAACCAAAAAATAAATTTTCAAGTGAATGCAATACACTTCCGTACGAAACACATATTTATATATTATTAATATATATTGTTATTATTAGAGTTTTGAACCTGGTAATGTATGAACATTTGCATTTTTAATTATTCAAATGATCATTATAAAAATATAATTGCATATTATTAAGTTATATATTAAGTTTCTGAAAGAGTCCACACATTTATATAAAGTTGTTAAAATAAGGCTAGCTCGTCAGATGAAATAGCTTTTATCTAGTTGCCTTGTTTGCCTGTATTTGACATGTTTGCATCGATTGCACCTTCGCAGTGTTACTGCTCGGGCCCTAATGACGCCATATTCATGTCATATCAAAGACATTCAGTTTGCTCTCCAACATTGTGTGCGTTCAAGAACATCAGCAGGAAGTGATAACGTGTAAATTTACATTCATAAAACAATATATAACATAATAAGGTCATGGAGAGGTTAAATACTCCGATTACTGCCTATGTTTAACATCCAGTTAACATGAACAGAAAATAATAATGTACTGAAATAATGAGCAGAAGGTTTTTCAATGAGACATTTTTATTTACAATAAATCAACATGAACATTTTGTAAAATCAGCCAATATGAAAAGAGTCCAATCAACAGTTTACAGAATATGTTCTTGTTTTCTTTTGTGCAAAGCGTTTATACCACCAGATTATAACTGAACAACCTCTGATACTGTAACAGTGTTCATTACGGGTCGTTAACGGGTCGTTAACGGGCTACAGAGCGAGAGAGTGAACAGGTGTTTGTCCTACAGGTGGATGAACAGACTGAATGAACGTTGGGTTTAAGGCACGTTGAATCCAGGTTAATGTGCAGTAAAGACTGTTTCTGTCGTTTTACATGATTTCAATGCAAATTACATAAAAGTTAAAAGTTCCTTCAGGTCGCCGCTGATTTCTATTCATTTCTCTACAATGTGAAAATGAAAAGGAATTGATCCGACCGATCACAGCGGATATAATAATATATAAAGTGTCTGTAAGAACTGGGTTTTATTGGAGGGTTGTTATTGATTATAAATTGTGTGCCAGCTGTTTTTTTACACTGTGAAACCAGATATTAATTAATAACCAGAGTTAATTTAACTTAAATAAACTGATCGAGTAGTTTTCGTAATTTTAAGTGACACCGACTTAATTCTGTCATTTTTTAATTCTTAGTAAACTGAATATCTTTGAGTTGTGGACGTCACTTCGGGCTTTGGGAAACAGTGATCAAGATTTTTCTGACATTTTTTGAACAGCTAATCAATTAATTGAGATAAGGATCGACAATGACAATAATGTTAAGTGAACTGTGAAGTCCGACAAGGAAAACAGACTGTAAAATGTAGATTTCTGACAGTTACGTAACTTAAAAGCCAAGTTTAATTGCCCCTGTATCTAAATTTAACGTATTAAAGGTGGACTATCTGCGCAAAACCACCAGTAAAGTCCTGAAAACAGCCTCCATTAATAAAAGAAACCCTCGCTGTCGCCCTGTTTTGAGCTACTGTGGTACTTTTATCGGTAGAACCTGAGCGCAGAGCGGCAGTCGGGCCGTCTAAACCAGGAAGACCTCGAAGGATTAAACAACCGTGATTAAGAGTGGATGAAGAGAGCAGAAGGTCCAGAAACTCTGCTGCTACGTATCCCAGAGTGTAGAGGAAGTTCGATTCCCAGTCGACAGCCGACTGATGTTTGGCTGTTAGCAAAGACTCGCCATATTTACCAGCGTGGGACAACTGGAGGCAACAAATCACAAACAAATCACAAATCTTACATAATGTTGCTTTAAATGTCTAAATATTATAATCTAAGGTTGACTCCAAGGTCCAGTGTGTAACACTGAGGAGGATCTATTGTCAGACATTAATGGAATATTCATAGGTGTGTTTTCATTAGTGTGTAATCACCTGAATATGGGAACTGTTACCTTAGAACGAGCTGTTTTTATCTATTATTGATCCCACTGCCTTCAAGGACTCGGATTGGTCAGGCGCCCAAAAAGTTGTGAAACTGTCTATTTTACCCCAAACTTTCCTAAACATAACAATTTTACTGTCTAAACATAAAACGTGTTGAACTGTAGGACACTGACGCTGTTTCTCCCTCAGGTTTGGAAGTGGAGGGTGAAGCGAAGGAGTTGCATGCAACTCTCTAGATGCCACTAAATCCTACCACTGGACTTTAAGAGATGATTCATAACTGACTGATATTTAAAGAAATGAAACTCAAATTAGCGCTACATGACGTCTCTAACTAACAATTACTGTAAAACATCTGGGTTAACGCTCGCTGTCCACAACGGAAACACGAAAAGAGTCAACTGCAGAAAGAAGTTCCAAACAAACGTTCAACCGATTCGTCTACATACTTAAGTAAAGTCAATAACTAACATCAGTCTTGCGAGGTCCGTGTCCCTTTCCAGCAGAGACGGCAATAAACTTTAAGGCAAACGTGTCCGGACAGTAACGTGACCTCGTCAGTTTACAGACGTTCGTCGAGGCCCAGGAACGGTAGCTCGTGAGTCCTGGATGGATGATCCGGGTTCCACACGAAGGCAACGTGCCTCCGGCTGATTCTGAAAGAACGCTGGTAGGAATAACTTCTGTCCGCCCCCCCCCCCAGGAAGAAGCTTCTGGATGGCTGTAATCCAGGAAATGAATCCTCTGGGAAGTATTGCACACATTCTTCCCTTCAGCTGTTACAGACCGCCGTTGTAGGCGTAGTCCGCCTTGTTGTGCATGATGAGTTTGTTGTCCACAAAGTAGAAACTGTCTGATCTGGTCTCGTAAGGGTGCGCCACCATCTGGCGAACTGGAAGGGAAGAAGGAAGATGTGGATTAATAGGTGGAAACAGCTCGTCAGCGGCGGCGGCGGCGGATTCAAACAGAGCAGAACTTACTGAGCTCCTCTGGAAGCTGTGGGAACTCGTAAATGTGTTCACATGTGTTGCGGCTGTTGGGGATGCAAAAACCAAAGTCAAAGTCAAAGTTCTTGAGCAGGCGTCCCTGGAAGTAATGCCTCTCTATCATACGGAAGCTGTTGATGGGCCGGTCGCCCACCGTGAACTCCACACTGCGGTTCAGAGAGAGAGGAGACATTCAAACAAACAGGCTGACTCTTAAAAGGACGAACAGAAAGGATTATGAGTCTCTCGTCTGCAGCTCGTCGCTCCGTTTACTCACGTCGCTCCGACTGTACACAGCTTTAGGAAGGCCGGAGTGAACTGATAGCGCACAAAGCGTCCCGCACTGGTGTCCACGTCTGCTCCGTCCTCTTCACCGTCCACAGCACCTGACGCAGGAAACACCCACAGGACAGATTATAGTGAGCTGTAGAAGTGTCAGTCGTTAGAAAAGAGACTAAAGGTGGAATAAAGCATCTCCGTTCTTATATTTATAGTTACACACATTGTGTTTTCTGTTATTGTCGACATACGAGACATTTTGTGTCACATATACGTTTGTTTCATTGAGGAGATGAGTTATTATATTGATTACAAACTTAAAGAAGATTACTTTAATATATTGATCAACAGTTGATTCATTCAACCCTGAATACGATCTCTATTAATCATTTTAACCAGCTCAAACTGGAGCCACAGCGTCTGTGGGTATTTATTTACACTCAGTGCTGCTCAAAGGTTTGTGAATTCATGTTTTTTAGGTTCCCCAGACTAAAGTGTGGTTACTACAGTCTCCCCGAGGTCCTCTGAGATCCCTTTTCCTCTCGGCTAGAGCTGCACGATGTGTTAAAAACATCATATTGTGATTACTTTGACACATGTGAGTCACAATTAGTGTGTGAATTATCATTTCTGCGTCACAACTTTAATTTTCACTGAAACAAAGGAATAAACTCAGACCAGGGCAGCTGTTTGTCACACAGTGTGGAGGAGGCGTGGCTGCAGTCGACCCGTCTACTCACCGCTGTTGGGAGGTTTGGCGATCTCGAACAGCACCGTTCCCGTTTCCAGATCTCTGATTTTAAAGCGTGTGAAGTCGATGTTGTAGATGTTGTCCTCGGGTTTGCACAGATAGTCTGAAATGTGACACAAACAACCAGCAGGTGAATCCGTAAGAACTCATCAGATTCACCGATAAACGAGGAAAAGTCACGAGATACTCCGGAGCTCGGAGACCTGAGATCGGACTCCACGAGCAACTAGAGTTTCAGTGTCTGCTTTCTGCCGCGGCGGTGAGTAACGCCTGGAGCCGCTCGCCACCGCGCAGTGAGGGAGGAGGGAAGCAGCCCCATTGTCGTCTGCTCCGAGGAACAGAGCAGAAACAATGGGGGGCATTATCGAGCCGACTCATGACTCAGAGGGGTTGAAGGGGCAGTGAGCGGCCGGGGTGGAGGGGGGCGGTAATATTCAGGGAACAGAAAGAGAGAAAGAACGTGTTCGGCCTCTCTGCAGCATCTTATCGACCTCGAGAGAATCTGTGAGGTGGACGCAGACAAACAGCTTCATTAACACGTTATCTCGTTACATTACGTTTCCCTCTCTGCTGCTTCGTATTCACACACTCGTAAGAAACACTTCCCTTCGCTTTGTTCTTATCTCCGACACATTGTGTTGTTCTTATTCTCCTTTTCACTTCCTGTTTTTAACCTTCACAAACTCGATTGTTCTTGGCACGACTCTTTTATTTGTTGTTTTATTTATTTATAGTCTCTTCACTCGTGTAAATAACTTTGAGCTACATCCTCTGTCGGAAACTGGTCACATAGATAAATGATATTATTATTATTATAGCAACAGAAGATCAGTATCTGCTGATATTCACCTTGTTTACTGACATCAATCTATTGGTAAATAAGATTTACAGATATCAGTGAGAAATAAAACAAAGCAGCTTATCTGTGTAGATTTATTAGTTTCTCAGCACTAAAGGCCGAATAAATAACTACACAAATATCTGCCTGGTTGTTATTTTAAACATCAGCTCAGAAAAATGTGTTTAATTCAGAATATTATTGATTTAGACTTTTTAAAAACAGGTTTTAAAGGAGCAGTGTGGAGGATTTAGTGGCGTCTAGCAGTGCAGATTGCAACTGACTGAATACCGCTCGCGTCTGTATTTGAATGAGAACTACAGTGGCTGCAATAAAACACAAAAGCTCGTAATGTTTGGTTTGGTGGCTCCTTCTAAATAAAAACAGCTCATTGTAATGTCACTAAAACATAATTATACTCATATTCAGGTGATTAAACGCTAATAAAAACATATTAATGAAGATTATATCCTGTAAATTCACTGTTGTCTGTTTATTTCTGTCTTTTCTATCCACTCAGTTAGAAGTGTGCACTGTTTATGTATGTTTTTTGTATACTTTAAGTGTTATTTAGAGGACTGAAATTTCCTCTGCGCTGTATGTCGTGTATGTATAACAGATTTAACAAATAAAGCTGACTTTTGACTGTTTTTATATTATATTTCCTCAATGTTTCACACTGGAGGGGGCTGATAATAACCCTTACAGGGGCTCAAACTCCTTGCTACGCCCCTGGGTTCATCCTAATGCAAAACAAACTGAAAAAAGACAAATTTAACACAATTAATCAGTATTTTAACTACATTTAACGGACTTATTAATCCAAAAAATCGACATTTAACCACATTTATCTTTGAGTAAATAAAACCAGGCGAGCTGTGTTTATTTTAAACCGACTTTAGTTCAGTTTAACTTCTATATAACACATATAACTCACCCTGGGTGACGGCCCGGAGCCCCAGGACGTGGTCCGGGCTGATGTCGGTCCCCAGAGCCCGGAGCTCGTCCTCGGTCACCGCGGGACATTTATCCGCCTGACTGCGCCTCGACTTCAGCTTCTTTAACATTCCTCCGCCGCTCTTTCGCTCCCGGTGGTTCGTCGTCTCCGCGCCGGCGTCCGCGTCCGTGTGAGCTCTGCTGACAGTCGGCGCCGGTTTGTTCCGTGAGCCGTTCATTACCGGGACCGGGGATGAAGAGTTGTTCTGGTTCTCGATCCGGGAGGAAGAAGAGGAAGAGACTTCTTCACTCACTGCGGGTTTAGTTCAAGATGGTGGAAGAACGCGTACAGGAGACGGGAAAGCTCGATGGTGATTGGCTGAGAGCGGTGGCGATTGTCATAGTTACCGCAGGGGTGTGAGCGGTTTACAGCCCGGGAACTCCCGCTTTCTTCGTCAACTCGGTGTTTAGTGTCACTTTAACGTGTTAGCAGTAAATTAAACATTTTTATCAAATATAAAACATCTTATCTTTTTTATCTTCCTAATATATTAAGATTAAGTGTTTTTGTTTTCCGTTAAACCGTCTAGATGTGTTAATAAATAGACTGCGACTATAAATTCGTGCTGCGCAGTGTTTGTAGCCAAGCGCACCCAGCAGCGCCGTTACTGTCCGGTGAGCGGCGCTAGTTCTCCGGTAGCTGCTCGGTTTGTTGACGGAAGTTCCCGCGGAAGAAGAAGGAGCCGTGATGGTGCGGGTGAAGTCGAGGTAACGTGGTTTTCCTGTCACATTATGTGTGTTTACCGTCGGTTTCTGCCGGTTTCTGACGGTTCCCGCGCTCTGCCGGCAGGTATTTACTGTGCGAGGTGAACGTGTCGGAGCGGAGCCGCCTGCTGCTGCTGGACGACCGGGCGGTGTCAGCGGCGGTGAAGGCGGCGGTGTCCCGGATACACGGAGACTACGGAGCGGCTCTCTGCAGCATCAGGTTCAGCGGTAAGAACCGCTGCAGGAGGTCTTTATTTATTTAATTCACTTCGTATATAATGTTTAAAAACTCTCTGAAACAGTCGCGTTATATTTTCATTAATATAAAAGACAATTACAAAAGCACAAGTTAGTTTAGAGTATGAGAGCCAGACTAAGAGACATTTGAAATTATAATATATTACAATTTTATCATAACATTACGAGAAAAAATAACATTACTAAAATAAAGTCAAAATATTGTGAGAAAAACTCGTATTATTACGAGAAAAAAAGTCATAATATTTCGAGAAAAAAAAGTCATAATATTACGAGAAAAAATCAAATGATATTTCGAGAAAAAAAGTCATAATATTTTGAGAAAAAATCATAATATTTTGAGAAAAAAGTCGTAACATCGGAAAAAAATCCTAACATTACGAAAATAAATCATAATATTGCGAGAAATAAAGTCGTAATTCATGAAGAACTGTTAGCCTGTTGGCTCAGCCAGCAAAACGATTTAACGACGAAAATGATCAAGAATAATTAATGTATTTTTGGGTATCCTAATCTGACAACGTATTATTAGGTATTCATTTATTGTAATTTTTCCTCTTAGTATGGCCCTAATACTCCATCGTAGTTAATAACTACATGTGGAAAAAAATAAAATAAATAAATACATTTTGGTCATCAAAATGAATATTTCTGTATTTTTACATTTTGTTTTTTATTTCTACATTCATTCATGTATTTTATTTATATATTATATATATTTAATAATTATTATTATATTTAATACAAGTAAAAAGTCACCTGTCTCTCTCTGACCAATCCTGCTTCAGACTGATGTTGGCACCACACACTCAGTTTACATACTGATACAGAAATAAATCAGTATATACATGTAGAAATAAATACATTTAAAAACATACTAATAAATAAATGAGAATGTAGAAATACAGAAATAAATAAATACATGTAAAATGTATAAATAAATGTAAAAATATATAAATAACTGTAGAAATACAAATATATTATTTTTCATGACCGAATTGTATTTATTTTTCATTGATTTATGTTTAGTCATTTATTTGTGCTTTTTTATTATTATTTTCATCTTCTTTTTTAAATTTTATTTTATTATTAACTGCAGCCATTAACTATCTTTTGTTTTATTTTGCTATATGAACAAATAAAAACATCATATGTTATCTATAACAATGCATCATATATATCTATATATCTACAGAGCAAGTAGTAACAAAGCTTTCTGATAGATGTAGTTGAGTAAAAAGTATAATATAAATCCTTCTTACATATGCAACATATGTAGGAATATTTAAATTAGAATAAAATAGAAATAAAACAGTATATAAAGTTACTTGTTCCACTCAGACAGTATGTGTCAGTGTAAATTACATTACTCCAGTATAAATGTATAAAAGCTGTTTGTGACATACATTAGGAGAGCTTTAGTGCTGATAATATTATAGTGGACTCACAGATCTCTCAGTGCTTTCAGGATAATGTGTTGACTGAGCTCTTTGTGGTCTCTCTGTTTCTCTTCAGTGAAATATGTGAACGCTCACACTGGAACAGTATTCCTGCGTTTCCCCAAAAGGTGTTACAGACTCCTCTGGTCTGCGTTGCCTTTCATCACCAGTATCGAAGCCTGTGGGCAGAAAATCCCCTGTTTTCTCAACTGTTTGCATGTGGGAGGTAAGAAAACACACGAAAACCCAGACACATACACTTTAACAGTCTTAAATATCATTCAGAGATTAATTAAAGGTATTTGTTTCCTCCAGGAACAATCAGAACGTGTCAGAAGTTTCTGATACGATACAACAAACAGCAGCTCCATCGAATGCTCCCTAAATGTAAAAACAAAGGTAAAGGAATTACATTAAAGTTACTTGTGTTTTTTAACTCTTCAGTCATAAAATCCCCAAATTAAAGGTGCTATATGTTACTTTTATTTAACTTTAGTTCACAGCAAACACTAGTGGCCGTTAGGTGAACTGCAGTCAGCGTCGGCCAACAGCGACAAACACTGNNAACTGACAATCATATTTATAATAACGTTACTGTCTGCAATGTTCATATATTTTCTTTGGAAATTGAAAATCAACACAGTTTGTCAGAATACTTCAGTTAGTATTGAAACATTTCTGAATGTTTGTTTTGCAGTTTATTAAACACAAGATGCACAAAACTGACAAACGTTTGACTCGTTCCTTTCCCCTTTTTTTTCATGTAGAAGAGGAAGAACAGATTCGCAGAGAGATTCTGAACTGTTCCCTAAAAGGAGGAAACCAGGAAGGATTTGAAGATGGATCAGAGAGCGAGGAAGATGAAGAGGAGTGACGTCACCGCCTGCAGTAACAGAGGGCAGCAGTCTGTAGACGTCTGAGAGAAAGGAGAAACTGACAGCTGTGGAAATATTGTTAACGTCAGCTGATCCATCCTCCACGGAGACAGAGGGACACATTATGGGATGTTTGTCACACTCTGGGCTGGTGGTCAGTAAGGTCACATGTTTGATCCTCAGAAGATAATTACTGAATATTGAAGTAATATCTCTGAGTTGACCCTTTTTGCTCTGTGGTCCAATCACAGTTGAGAAAGCCTCATTCAACTTCCTTCTTTCCTGTACTTAAATATGCTACTAGTAGGCTAATCTATGTTAAAAAGACAGTTAAAAGATAAAAGTGACACATGAAGTCGCATCTTTAATTAACTAATGTTGCTAATGTGTTCATCACTTAAATGCCGCAGTTGTTACTCGACTGTTACTGGAGCACAGAGAAGGTTCAGTTATGAGGAAACAGAGTTTTTATGTTTTATGGAATTTATTTTGTATTTATATTATCTTTTGTGCTAATTAGTAGTTTGTTTACAAATTAAAGCACTATTTTTCAAGATAATCGATGTGTCATGGTGTCCTAAAAATAGACTTTTGCACACAGTTATGTAGAACAACAAGATCCAAACATGAACTAGACTGGTGGAATACAGTAAAGTGAACATATATAAAGGAAGAGGAATATATATATTTATCTATATGTAGATGTACATATATAAATATATATGTAAATATATATTTATATATAAAAATATGTATGTATATATAAAGAAAGAGGAATATATACATTTCTATCTATATATACATATATAAAGAAACATAAATATATATCAATATGTAAATATATATATATATTCCTCTTTTTTGAACAATGTAGTTTACAAAATTAAATTTGTAAACAACAAACAGTAGAAAATTATACATATACACAAGCCTCCAGTGTTAGTATTTGTATATGTATATATATATATAAAATATATCTTGTGAATGACTAATGGTAGACAACAGGAAAAAAAACCAACAGTAAAGTCCGTTTAAAGCAATAATGAATACTGATTTCTGGAGTTTCTCACCAGAGAAAAAGAGTTAATAACCATCCTGCCAAATTTAAATTATTTAAAATAAATCTCAGTTTATGAAATGAGGCTTTAAAAAGAGTAAAATTAGCAGTTTTATGAGCTGTAGTCCAACCTGTACCTTCACAACTACACTTCCCACAATGCCTAGCGGCGGTAATCATATTTGCAAACGGTAGAAGAAACATCCGGGTCCCTCAGGTTCTTGCTTGGCGACCCGTCGCCATTAGTGCAAGCTCGTTGTCTCGGATCTGTTTTTGTGGTGAAAAACCTTCAAACCGGTGAAGTTTTCCTGCTCCGGGGAACATCACGGTGCTTCTACCGGGCACGTTGTTTTCTTTAACGTGTTAAAACCGTGAACTCGGCGGGTGTTGGCCCCGCGTGGCGAGCCGCCGTCCTCTCCTCCAGCAGGCTCCACAGTTTGAGACGCATTTGATCGTGTCTCTTCTTTCTCCTTCGGTTGGTTTACTGTCAACATGTCGCCGTGATGGGTTCTCCGTGTGTCTCAGAAATGAACCAGGGCCTCCGCCGCCTGACCCGCACTCACTGCCGCCCGTTTTCCTGCTCCGTGTCCCCGTTTGATGCCCGAGAGCTCGGCGGCTCTCTGCCCGCCGCTCGGCCCCAGCAGCAGCGCTCCCTGCCCGGGTACAACCATGGAGAAGAACCCGAACAGCTCCAGCACCAAGGTCCCGCCCCGATCCAGCTCCACAGGCCCGGTACCGGGAGAGACTAAACCCAAAGCAGGTGAGCGGAACCGGTGAGCCCCGTTAATTCATAAACAGTCTGAAAAACACCGTTAAATAACAGTCTGTAAAACACCGTTATAATAAACAAGCGGTAAAACATCCGATCTTAATATCAATTTCGTAACACCGTTAATATCATGTCATGATAAAACACCGTTAATTATCAGCCGGTAAACTATCCGTTAATATCAGTCTGTAAACACCGTTAATACATCAGTCTGTAAACACCGTTAATACGCCTGGTATACCACACTGATGGGAAGATTTATTCGAGCCCATATGATAACAGCACCGTCTAATACAAGTCTGAAAAACCGATATAAAATAAATTCAGATCTGTAACCACGTAAGTATATCAGTCTGTAGAACACCGCTTAATATCAGGTCTGTGGAATATACCGTTAATAACAGCGGTATTAACACCGTTCATATACAGTCTGTAACACCGTTAATAAGTCTTGCCCGGGTAATAAAACTCGTTTAAAATTTGACAGTCTGTATAAACACCCGTTTAAAATAACAGCCTGGGTATAACACGTATTAATATATTAGACACAGAGTATTCAGACCACCGTACTAATCATGTACCTGGTCTTAGTATCACACCGTTAAAATATTCAGTTGCTGGTACCAGAACACTCGGTTTAATTTCATGTTTTTGGTCAAACCTCCGTTTTAAATAGATAACAGCTGTAATCAAAATTTGGATGAACATAAACAGCCCTAGGTATAACATCACCGTATAAATCAGCATTTAAATGGTTAGATATCCAACTGTAACTTCAGATGACTCAGCAGGTAAAAACGTTAATAGAATAACAGATCTGTTGTAAGCATACTCGTGTTAATTATAACTAG
>NW_023339718.1:5245899-5246002 GCF_004916995.1 Morone saxatilis
GATCCCTAAATGGTCAGAAACAGATTTTTAGTGTCTAAATCACTGAGCATTGTAAACTTTAATCTCTTTAATATTCAGTGTGTGAGCAGACAGTGAACAGGTT
>NW_023339718.1:5246088-5251746 GCF_004916995.1 Morone saxatilis
TACAGTGCCAACAGTGGGCGACACTAGTTAACCGTTTTGTTCTAAATTTGACAGAAAAAGGTGGAGCGGTTCAACATGGCGGACTCCTCCAGAAGAGGACCCGCTCCCTCTGTAGATAAAAACAGCTCACTAATGAAAAACACAGTGATTCTTATATTAAGGTGATTAAACACTAATGTAAA
This sequence comes from Morone saxatilis, assembly GCF_004916995.1. Lineage (NCBI taxonomy): Eukaryota > Metazoa > Chordata > Actinopteri > Moronidae > Morone > Morone saxatilis. The sequence continues at coordinate 5,246,271 of NW_023339718.1, forward strand.
CATACATATGAATATTATGTTACAGTAATGTCACACACTGGAGCTTTAAATATTAGTTTTGCATTTGCAGAGCCTCGGGTGGTTTTTGGGACTTCAACTGTTGCTGCTCAAGAAGAAGCCTGAATTCAGCACAGAGCAAAAGCTGCAAATATTGTGAATAAACTCAAATCAAAACACACAAAAAATCTGACAAAACCAGCAGACACTCATTATTTTTCATTAAAAAACAAATGAAAAAGAGAAAACAAACAGGAACTTAAACTCAGTGATACTGATAATTCAAAATAAGAAGCTAGTGAACATACCGAAGAGAATAAAGAGGCAGTGGGGCGTAACTCTCTTTAAAGACAGCAGAGAAGGCAGCGGAGGGACAGGACAGGTAAAGGTGGGAGGGCAGGACAGGTGGAGGTGTCCGAGGCGTTTCCATGGCAACAAATTAAAAAAAAAAAAAGGGGAAAAAAAAGACAGGTGAGGGGTCAATCAGGAGGTTAATTACCTTAGGAGAGGAGGGGTCAGAGCATGTCAATATGAGGAGAACATGTTCACATGACTGGACAGGTAGGAGTGTGTGTGTGTGTGTGTGTGTGTCTGTATGTCTCTGTGTGTGTGTGTGAGAGTGTGTGTGTGTCTCTGTCTGTGTGAGTGTGTCTCTGTGTGCGTGTCTCTGTGTGCGTGTGTGTGTGTGTCTCTGTGTGCGTGTGTGTCTCTGTGTGCGTGTGTGTGTGTGTGTGTAGATTATCTGCTCGCTCCGCCGGCGGCAGACAGCGACGGGGAGAGCGACGGGTCGGACCGGGTCCCCGTGCCCAGCTTCCAGAACTCGTTCAGCCAGGCCATTGAGAAAGCACTTCTGCAGCTGGACAACGGCGCTGCTTCTCCTCCACAACCCGTGGTTGAACCAGGTCGGTGTGCAGTAGGGATCAATACTCATATCGATTATTGGTAACCAGAGAAACCCATAACAGAGATTTGGAAGAGATTTGCAGTTTAAAATGTATAAATAGATGGATCAATAGTAGTAAAGTAGTTTTAAGGTTCATTTATTTGATAACTTTGCAGATTATTAATACAAATATAAATCAACTAATTATTATTATTATTATTATTATTATAGATTAAAGTGATGAACACATTAATGCTTCAATAATTATAATCCAGTCATTTATTATCATTCTGCACTTTAACTTGAATTCAGGAGTTTTACTGGTAACTTTTAAAGATCTTAAAGTACTTTAAACAATTTAATTTCAATTTAATTAAATCAATCAAATACTTTATTGATCCTTTGAGGGAAAATGTTAAAGTTGCTCCCATTTTTACAATAAAAATATATCTAAACAAAGAGAAATGATAAGAACATAGAAAATAAGAAATAAGAAGTTTGTAAAAATATGTGCATTAATACAATATATAGAAATAATAGAGGGTAAGTATGAATCGAATACAATAAAAGGAATATTAAATATTCTATAAGTGTAGTCGTATAAATAAACTGTTAACTAATATTTAGTTGAAGTGAAAAAAAGGACTTTTATAAATTCTCTTAAACAGTTATTATTATTATTATTATTATTACTGGTGACGTTCTGTGGGCGGGACTTCAGAGCGGCTGCATCAGAGACAAAGCAGCACATATTTAAGTGAATTTATTTCAGATAGAAATAATAAAATAACACCAATATTTGTAATAATGCGTCTGTCTCTTGTTGTCTTTGTGTCTTTCAGACGAGAAAGGAGGGAAGAAGAAAAAGAAGAAGCAGAAACTTCTGTTCAGCACGTCGATGGTTCACACGAAGTAGACGACACTGAAGTTCATTTACTCTGAGTGTTTTTCTTGAGTTGATATTCATAAATGATTCCCACTGCTTGTTTTAACTTCATGCAGATCTTCCCTGAAGCCATGAGCTATGGAAACAGGTTTAATCAGCAGCCAGAGGTTTGATTTGCATTCATTATTATTTGTCGTACAAAGGTCAAAGCTCGACAGCAGCGTCCTGTCTGTCACACTGAAAAGCCTTATGGGTAACATTTTGTCCAGATGCAAAGAAAAAACACGGAATATAACGAACGTAGATACAGAAAACGTAGATTCTGTGTTTGACGTGTGCGCGCTCGCTTTATGGCGGAGGTCAGATCAGATACAAAACCGACTAACTCTTCATTCTGAGCTGATTTTCATGATATTTAGTCTGTTTATAGATGTGAGGAATTGAACCTGATGGTTACTGGAATTATTTAATAGGATTTAATTCCGCCACCACTTGGAAAAATGCTTCAGGCGTTAATGGATTAAATATTCACAACAAAAAACAGCCGCTGCTACTCAGAGCAGCACTTCTTCCAAAATACAGGATGAATACAATGAAAACATTAATGTTAGTGTGTTTGAGCTGCTGCATAAAGTCTCAACACATGGAACAAATTACTGTCCAACAGGAAACTAACAATAAAAACTGTTCTCTTGTGTTAAATTATGTTTTCCTGTAGATAAAGTTCACAAAAACAAACAGGCGGCTTTATAACAATATAATGAATATAAAATCTACATTTTTAGAGTAACAAAAGGTAAAATTTTAAATAATTTACACTTGCTGTTTATAGATAGAAGCCTACATGTCCCATCAGCTCCTCTTCTTTATAACCTTTATAACAAACCAAATTTCATGACAATCTGTTCAGAATTGAGCGAGTTAGTCGTTTTTTTAAGTGAACTTTACGTCTCTGTGTTGTTAACTTTACCTGACCTCTGCAGTCCGGCGACCACACATTCAGCAGCGACCAGTGAGTCATCTACATTTCTTACATCGATGATAACAAGCTCCTGGCTCCGCGTACGCTTCAGATCCCACTTTCTCCCGGAGCGGACGGAGCGCTGCAGCCGTGAGTAGTTTGGATAAGATGATCGTATGGTGCTTTATATTAGAGTAGCAGTCAGCCAGCTGCAGATACGTCGCACCTTTTAAATCTTTCCAGGATACTCGGACATCAATCGGGAACTTCAACCTCAGAACGGAAGGAAACAATAACATCTGTGTCCGTACGGAAGTGTTTTCTAACAACACGAGTACGTAACGTTCTTGGTGAGGAAGTGAACACTCAGTATTGTATAATAGAGATTTCTCCAACCGTATATTCAGCCTGGTTCAACCAAACATCTGCACTTTCTTCTCATTCAGTCTCTCCTCTGTGTCATCTTCTGTTGTAGAGTGTTATCTAACCTTTAACATGAACTCAGTTTAACTTCAGTGTTGGAAGTGTGTGAGGAATTGCTGCCGTTTAAAGGAATGTTTTGAAACCTGAAGAAAACTTTAAAAATGTGTTTTTGTTGGAGGGTTCTTTAATTCACCTTTTATTTTGAGCAAGTTTATAGACTAGTGAACTTTACTAGTCTGTTGAAATGAATAAACAATTATGCACAATCAATGAAGTGAGTGTTTGATGCTGTGGTGTAAACGAGAGTTGCTCTATAGGGCTTTTATTTTGAAAGAACAGCCTCATCTTCAGTGAAAACCCTTTAAAGTAGAACTCGATCAAGACGCCTTCAGAAACTGTAGGTCGTGTTGTTGAAATAATGTGACCAGCAGCATCCTGAGACTCTGCTGAACACGCACACACTGTTATTTGTGTGGATAAAGGTACAGATGTGATTATTACAGCTTTCTCTTCACTTGTTTTGCTCTCTGTTAATATTGGAGCTTCTGGGACTGTTGGTTGTCTCAGAGTGTTTAAAGTTTAACAGATTTTCCTTCATATCCTTTGTACTTTTTTTGTCTGTAGAAGTAAAATAAAGATTAAATTGCATTCAAGGGCTTAAAAAGTCTGAAATTGAACCTGTTGAAAGCTGCAGAAACTCTGTCAAACACCTCGGGACTCCCACTAGGGGTCGCCAAAGCTTCACAGGGGTTTTTAATGTGTAATAAAACTTTAAAAATATACACAGGAGGCCTGTATCTCTGCATTAAGTTCACTTCTGTGAGGAATAATAAATATGAAGTAAATGTCTAATATAACAATGGCGTCAGGGAGAAAAGAAACTTATTAAGTCTGTTTGATTTTTAAAAAAATACACAATACAGACAGAATTGTATAAGAAGTTCCTTAAATAGGAAATAATCTGCTTAAAATTCATAAAATCACTGGTTTTACTCAAACTTCCTGCAGTTACTGAGTTCATTATTTGAGTTAATTGTTCAGTTTTGAATATAATATGAAATAAACATTAAATATGTCACTTAATCAGGTTGTTAGTTGATTAAATGATAGAAAAAGGCTCCATAAGGGAACATGTTGGGAACCAGACCAGGCTGCTGCCATAATCACTTGTGTCCACATGGTGGCGCTCTGCACCTGCCTGCTGTCTACAATAGTTAAATCCATTCATTATAAAGTTTTCTCAACCAGAGTTAAAGTTTTAAACATTAACAGGCTGGTTAACAGACCAGCAGCAGACTAATAAAATAAATGAAGGTGTTTAAACACATTAATTATATGTGTTTGTTACTTTATATGATCATTAATCTCTTTATTCAGACAAACTTTAACTAAAGTTTTATATTCTGTATAATTTGTTTGTGTATATAAAAGTTGTTTGAAAGCTGCAGAGTTTATATTTTCACCTGATAAACTGTAATTAATCTGTGTAGCTGTGATGGGATAATCCCATTAACAGATTCATCAAGTTCCCAACATTAAGATCAACATCAGACCGGAAGTCAGGCGGATTTACCTTTAAAATAAAAGCACCGACCTGTAGATTAAAACTGACTCATAATCCGACTTTAGTTTACACATTAAAGTGAAACTGCAGCCAGAAAATAAAGATAATACATTCTTTATGTACTGGTCAGTTTTTATATTTTTGTCTCCCTGTTTTCAGATCAGTGCAAAGATAATAAATAAATACATAAATTCTACATACAAATACACATTTATGTCTTTATTTTACTACATTTTGTCTGTAGATTTCTCCAAGAGTTAACATTAGATAATGCCTCATTTGCATATTTATATCTATATAACTTGTAATATATGTAAATATAAATAAAATACAAGGCAACTTCAGAGTTTCATGGTGATATATTTATGTTAATTACATTTTTAAAAATCCTACTTAACTGTAGTGTTTTATATATATTTATAAATCATATTATATATATTAATATAGACCTGACGTGTACTGTGCAGTTTTATATATATCTATATATATTTACACAGTACAATCTCTATATATCCTTATATTTATAGCGTATTATGTACTATATTATATTGCCCTTATATTTATACTTTATTATATGATTATATTATGTAACTATATATATTTTTACACATTTTTATGCAGATTTTTATTTAAAAAAAAAGTTTTATAGTAAATAATTTATAAAATAAAATTAAACACAGAAACACGAGTCATAGAAAAATAAAAGTATATACATAGAGGTATAAAAAATAAATAAATATATATATATGTGTGTATTTATAT
>NW_023339718.1:5251846-5261211 GCF_004916995.1 Morone saxatilis
ATATGGATCATTAACGTTTAGTCTCCACTACAGAAACACTGATCAGGTTGATTAATGCTTTAATAATGTATGTATTGATTACTGACGCTGGCTGATCAGGATCATTATCAGGTGATTGTACTTTGCATGCCTGTTGTTAAACTACTTTCCTAATTAATTGCTAATTAAAGGTGTAATCAATGAATCCTGATGAAACAGTAATATTTAAACTGTTAGGCCATTTTTTTTAGAAGTTGGAGCAAGGAAACATAAAGTCCTCAGTTTTTACTGTAATTTCTAATAATCCTCGTTCGATTGACTTTTTATCTTCACACCTGACATTAAACATTTGTTCAGAGGGGATTCCCGCAGATATAATCCTCTAAAACAGTAAAACAAATAGACTATTGTTCCACTATTGTGACATTTTTAAAGTGGTTATCTTTTGTATTTATGTATAAAATTGGAGATAGAGTCACATAATAACACAACAATAAGGATTGTAATTATATTTCATGGTAGAGTATTAGATTATATTATTAGAGTGAAGATGGACTAAAATCAAATGTTTTTAGTGCTGCTGGTAGTTTTTAAGAAGGTTGTTGGTTGATTTATGGTTGTAATGTCCCAGGAAACATAGAAGACACAGATTCAGAGGAATGAATCTTTACTGAACATTGTTTGTAAAGATGTCTTTATGATTCTTTTCAACCAGCTTTAAATCACTTACTGAAAGAGTGCACAGAGTACGTAGCAACCAAACAAATAAAGTGTATGTAAAAATACAGGAAACGCATTTAAATAGTCGTCACTGACACAGCTGAAACACGCGACTCCCGATGAAACCAAAGTCCTTTGTTTAATGTCATGGTAGAGAAAACACACAGAATAATGACTGCATCCCATTTAGTTTCTCATAAATAATATCTATCATGAAACGGGCCCATCGCTGTGGATGACAGTTATTAAAGTGTGATTCCTCATTCAGCTGTCAACACATAAAGCTCTAACCTACTAGAGTGATCAATAATCTTGAGTAAATATCTTTCTCATTCAGGTGTATAATCGTGCTGCAGACGCTCCCAGGACAAAGTCCACACCCTGTGGTTTTTTATTAACGAGTACATCGATGATTAAAATGACCACGGATCAGTTTGTGTCGTTCTGAGCAGAACTTTCTCTTTTTTTAAAGGTGCTGTTGAAGACGATGGCTGCTCAGGTGGAGGTCCAGCCCGGGGAGGTAGGGAGGACAGTGGTGGGAGGACGGCTTCACCTGAGTCCCCTGACTGACTCCAGCAATAGCCTCATCGAGATCAACCAGTCCCACATCATCACCCCAGAACCTAACAAACCTGTGCCGGGCCCCAAACCTCGGCTCACTCCCAAACCTTTTGCTGTGGAGAGAAACACCACCATTAAGCCCATAGTCGCCCCGAAGCCCCACACCAAGCCCCGACCGGAGTCCACTCGCCTTGTCGGATACACACCAGAGCCTCTGTGCAGTCCGAAACCGCAGCAGCCCAGCAAACCCAGGCCGGTGTCCACCAACCCCAACCGACCCACCTCTACCTCCTTTAAGACTCCGAATAAAACCGGACAAACCACCAAGCCGGTAGTCCAGCCGTTTAAACCAGCCCCTTCGCTTGACCCCGGAGACCCCAGCAAACCCACCACCCCTGTTCCAGCAGAGAGGCAGAAACCTGCCGCGTCGAGCTTGGCCTATTCCAAGAGCCTTAGGAAACTCCCAGCAGCACCAGCAGCAGCAGAGTGGTCCGGAACCACTAGAAAGGAGGACGAGAAGGACCAGCTGACATCCAGCAAAGGTGGGCCGTCCATCACCAGAGCCAAGTCCATGGGTTTCCTCGCTCAGGTGGGGCAGGACGAAGAAGAAAAGGCTAAACCAGTGGCAGCAGTGCCGATGCGACCCCACCCCAGAGGCTCCAGGCCCAGACCCGTATCGGCCATTTTCATCGACAGTCCTACAAAAGCGGAGCCACCGGTTCCCGCCCCTCGCTGGGTCGGGAGGAGACCTCTGTCAGCGGATCTCACGTCCAGATTTGAGTCTATCGGTCTTTCCCTGCACCGTAAAACCCCCACGGACACGAAGGAGAACACTCCGGAGAGCGCTCCACAGAAGAAAGAGCCGGAGAAAACCGCTACCAGCTCCACGCCGCAGAGCACCGAAGGCGAGGCGAAGCCCGCCGCCTCAGACCAAAGCAACAAAAAGACAGAAGAGGTGAAAGAGACGGAGGAGGAGAAGCGTGCGGTGAGCATCAAGTCACGAATCAGTCTCCTCCTCGACTCGTCCTCCTCTCCTGGGGCAGGTACCACGGGTCAAGGGTCGGACCTCTCTCCGGTGCAACCAGTCCCTGAAACAGAACCAGCGGTTGGTGTGAAACAGCTCATCAAACAGCTGACAGAGGACACGACACCAGCTCCGAGCCCCGTCCCGAAACCTCCGCCGAAGCCCCGCCCCTTGCCCCTCGACCTGACTAAAAGGTAAGAGCTGCTCTTGATGTCTCGGCTGGCTTTTGTCCCCACGTCTTTGTCCACGAGTTCCATTGTCATGCATGGCTTTTGTCTCGTGTGATGTATGTTCATCAGGTTTTCATCCGAGAGGTCGCCAGACTTTGGCAGCGAGGCCACAGACCGCCATGACATCAGCAAAGATCCTCAGAGGAGGGTAAGAGAGGGACTCAGCTTCGTAGGAACTGCTTTCTTTGTTGGCCTCTGTGTTTAACAAGGATATGAGAAACAACTTTAATGCCTTTACACACCGGGGGCGAGACCAATAAATACTCCAAACTATACGAACCAATTAGTGACACATTGAAATAAAGAATTAAATCCACACACACTTAAATCTGACTCCAAATTAGCTTCAGTAAATCCCACACAGCGTCCCAACTCACACATTGTCTTTTGTAATTGTCACTAAAAGTTTATTTTCAGCTTAATTTCAGTTTATAACTAACTTTTCCCTGTTGAAATGCCTTTAAAGGGGCCGGACAACCCATTAAATCCACATTAGCACCTTTCAGAAAGTGATTACAGCCTCCACCTCGTCACTAAAGGCTTTGTGGTGTCAGTTGTCATTTAGACAGAAACATAAACAACAGGTTCGACCTGAGTTGTGACGTCTGTTCCTCAAAAACCTACTGAATAATAAACGCCCCCAGTGTTTAAAGGCCTTTACAGCTTCATGCTCTGAATCAGGGGCCTCAAACTCCAGTCGGCTCGGGGCCACAGCTGGTACTGTCCTCTCTTATAGAAGGGCCACTTCAATGTTCAGATACTAGCTCAATATTCTTTCTAACATCAGGCTTTAAAAACATTTATCATCTTTACAGCCAAATAAAATAATAAAAATATATAATAGTGTTTTTATTTTAATTGTTTATGAAGGGTTAGTTTAAATTATAAATGTGTTTATTTTAAACGACTATAAACTTGCAGCATGATGTTGCCGGATGGAAGCGATGGAGGACCAGAAATGGCCCCCGGTCAATAGTTTGAGACCCCTGCTCTGTGTTTCTTCTCATTTCTTATGAATCATCAACTATTATAATAACCAATTCTTCATTTTGAATCACTTTTCTTAAAGAAACAATCTTCTAATTCTCTGATTTCAGCTTCTCAAATGTGAATATTTTCTGGTTTAAACTGAAAATCTTTGTGTTGTGGACAAAACAGGACGTTTAAGGAAGTCAGCTTGAGCTTTAGGAGAGCTTTTTATGGACCAAACAACTAAAAGATTAATTGATAATAATAGAATAGTTGCTTACAGCCCTTCACAGCATATAGCAAAGGAAAGGCAACACAACGGGGACATGAACATAATGCAGGTAAGTCTGAGAAGTAGATTGTGAACAAGGTGGAAGTTGACTGCCTGCATATATAATTGCTGTTATGAAATAAGCTCTTGCTGTCGACCTGTCTGATGGCGTTCACTAGAACATTTGTGGAAATGGGGCATTGCAACACAAAGAATGATCACTGCCGTAGACGTACAAAGCTGTGAAACCGAACCCAGCCCCGTGGCTGCCGGTTATGAAACACAGAGAGGAGATGACTGGGAAAAGGTCAACACAGAGAGGCTTTGATTACCACCTCTGCGCCACACCCACTGTTAGGAGGCCAACGTAGAACAAGGAGATACCGTTTCTACGCTGACAGTTGTTCACTCAATCACTTTAACTCCTTTGTGTTCTGTGTTTTCTCCTGGAGTTCTTAAAGCTTTCATTTAAATAAAAAAAGTACATTTCAAGCTTGTTCTCATTCACTATATCTCTGACTTCTCTTAGATCGAAGACTCACCTTTCTCCCCCAGTGACCAGAGGACGTTTGTGGATTTTAAAGATTCCCAAGAGCAGCTCAAAAAGGCCTCCACGCCGGAAGGACCCGAGGCGGGACAGACGTTTGGCGCCACTTCCAAGGACAGTGCTCCCGGTGGGGACGTGCAGACAGTGAGAGCAGCCTTGTTTGAAAATGTCGTGGAGAAACGCAGTGTGATGATGGTGGACGATGGAAAGCCTGTAAGCAAGGCCAAGGATTCGCTCAGCAGCCCGTCATTCAAGAGAGAAAGTGGCGAGGATGAGGGAACTCTGGTCACCGCCACCTACAAAGAGCCTGCATCTCCATCAGGTCCTCTGCGGGTGTTGCACGCCTTCGACACTGTGCAGGCGGTGGAGGAGAACAGGGCGGTGAGTGAGAACATCCCGTCAGCTCAGTGGGAGGATAAGGCCATGACGCTACGCTCCAGGCGCTCAGAGGGGAGCCGGGCCGGTGCGGCTCAAAGCGAACCAGCGATGCCGGCTCAGCAGCCGCGGTATCTGAGAGTCGGAGCCCTGCAGAAGTGGAACACCCCGGGTCTCGAACAGGAGGCCGGTGCGGAGAAAGGGATGCTAAAGGATCCACGAAGGGAAGAACAAGTGGCTTTGGACAAAGACAGACAGAGAGAGGCAGAACAGGAGGACGTGGCTGCATCTCCGAAACGTTTGAAAATGCTGCAGGCAGAGGAGCAGCCGAAGCCCAGGGCAACCTACTTTGCTTTGACGGGTCAAATGCAGGATCCGTTTTCTCCTGTAGATGCAGGAGCGAGCACCGGGGACATGTCGGCGCCGTTCGATGATTTCTCTATGAGGTCTGCACCGGGAAGCTCTCAAGGGAAGGTTCTTCCAGCGAGGAGGAATCCATCGTTAGAAGAAGCTTTTGGGAAAACCGCTCAAGATCAAGTTGAGGAGCTGATGATAAGGAGTCACGTGTCACAAGGGGACATCAGATCGGCAGAAGAGACAGAAAGATACAAAGCAAAGCTTAAAGAGCTCGAGAGGGAAAGACAGAGACAGCTGGAGATGGAGAAAGAAGCACATTTAGAATTTGAGCGAATGAAGGAGATGGAGAAACAAAGACAGTTTGAAAGGCAAAGACAGAAAGCCTACGAAGAGGAGAAACAACGTGCACTGGAAAGGCAGAAAGAATTAGAGAGGCAGGAAAGAGAAAGGCAATGGCAACAAATGGAGAGACAGAAAAAGATTGAAAGGGAGAGACAGAGAGAGCTGGAGAGACAGAGAGAGCTGGAGAGACAGAGAGAGCTGGACAAGGAGAGAAGGCTGCTGGAGCTTCAAAGGGAGAAACAGAAAATGGAGGAGCTGGAGAGAATCAAAGAGCTGGACAGACTACAGCTCTTAGAGTCTCAAAAACAGAAGCAGAAAGAGAAAGAGAGGCTCCGAGAGAAGGAGAGAGAGGAGGCAGAGAAGAGCAAACAGATGGCGTTAGAGCAGGAAATGTTAAGACTGAGAGAGCTCGAAAAAGAAAGGGAAAGACAGCGAGAGATGGAGAAGGAGCATCTGAAAGAGATGGAGAGACAGAGACAAAGGGATTTGGAGAGAGAGAGACAGAGACAACTAGAGATGGAGAGAGAGAGACAGAGACACAGGAGAATGGAGAGAAGAAGACAGAGACAACAGGAGATGGGGAGGAGGAGAGACAGAGACAACAGGAGATGGAGAGAGAGAGACCAGAGACAACAGGAGATGGAGAGACAGGAATCAGAAAAGCAGAGACTCCGAGAGAAGAAGGAGCGAGAAGAGGCAGAGAAGATCAAACAGATGGCGTTAGAGCAGGAAATGTTAAGACTGAGAGAGCTTGAAAAAGAAAGAGAAAGACAACGGGAGATGGAGAAGGAGCGTCTGAAAGAGATGGAAAGGCAAAAGCAGAAGGAGCTGGAGAGACAGAGACAAAGGGATTTAGAGAGAGAGCGACAGAGACAGCTGGATATCGAGAGACAGGAGTTGGAAAACCAGAGGCTGAGACGAGAACAGGAGACGGAGAGACTCAGGGAGATCGAGAGAAGACAGCTCCTGGAGTTCGAGAGGCAGCAAATCTTGGAGCTGGAGAAACGCAGACTGAGGGAGAAGATGGAACGGGAGGAGGCCGATAAAATGAGACACATCGCCAAACAGCAGGAAGCAGAGAGGCAGCGACTGAAGGAGAAGCAGAAGAAAGAGGAGCAGGAGAGGGCGAGGTCGGAGCAGGAGAGGACGAGGTCGGAGCAGGAGAGGGCGAGGTCGGAGCTGTCTCCTCTCAGGCCCAAAGGGATGGATCTGGACTCTCTGCTCTGGAGCGACCCGTTTTCAAAGGCGGCTCCTCAGCGCAGCGACCCTGCGACGCGATGGAAGGAGCCGTCTCCGAGAGCAGACGAGTCCTACAAATCCAGCATCTTCGACATAGACTCTTTCACGTCTCCGGCTCAGCTCTCCCCCAGTAAAGACTTGTTCTCTGTGTCCGGTATTCAGAGCGTGGACGCTGGCTTTGGACCGAGATTACAGCCCGAGAGAGACGTTAGCTGGAAGGCACCGCCACAGACTTCTGGAGGTTTCACGAGCCCAGTATGGACGACGTCTCCCCAGGACCCGTGGGAGCTGAGGCCTGTCGAGGCGCCTGCCGAACCCAGAAAACCAGCCAGCAAACCCGGCCCGGAGCACCTCCTCCTCAGGCAGGAGGAGCGGCTCGCGGCTCCACAGAGGCACCGGTCCACCGTGCTGGACGAGCTGCTTCTTCTTGCCGAGACCAAACCTGGAGGCGCTCCAGGTGTTTCTTCTGCAGAACAGATCTGGATCCCCAGAGAGACACAGCCTCAAGACGTCCGGAGCCACAGGAGATCACAGGGATCTCAGGTGAGTCGGAGGTCAGAGAGTTGTACAAGGACCCGTATTTGATTAGAGGTCTCAGAGATCCTCGTCTGATCAGATTTAGTTATTAATTAAGTGTCTGTACGAGAGTGTGAAACATTCTTATACATTGTCTCACTGGGCTGACCTTCAGTGAATGAAATAAATAGTCCCCAGACTCCGGGTTGAGAGCCTCTGTCATTATAAGACAGGTGATGTTGTAATATTGAGAGATCTGTAAATAAAGATCAGAAAAAAGCCGGTTGTATTAAATGCAAATGAGCTGTTGTAAAGTGCTGCGAGATTCAAATAATTTTATAGATGCCTGAGATAAAACAGTATGAGACAAAGTGCACACAGTCGTAGTTTTAACTCGTAATATGCTGTAGCTTTTTTTAGCATTGGTGTGTTGGAAGTAAATATAACTTTTGTGTGTGTCTGTTTCAGCGACACACTCAAGTGGCCGGTTGTTCCAGATTATTATTATTGTAAGAGTTGTTGTAATAAATGTTCCAGCAGTTTAAAAACTAGCTGTCCAACCTGCTGAACCCATCAGAGAAAACAACCAACTGGCTCCTGAAAGAAGTCTGAATGGAGTCAAACAAAAGTTAATGAAATACAGTTTGAGAACAGAAGTTCACTTTGATCCCTGTTTGTTGTCAGGAGCTGAACAGGATGCGGTCTCGCAGCGTTTCCCGCCGATCGGCCCCTTCGAGCAGCGCCGTGGAGGGAAGCCTGTCCAGGATGAGGAGTCGCAGCGCCCACAGGGAGCAGGACCGCCACAGCTGGGTGAGTCAGGCTGCAGCAAAACTGACTTCCTGAAAGATGTAACTGCTGCCTGATGGCGTGCTGTGAGCCCTTTGTTACAGCAGAGTGTAGTTTGAGTGCAATGCAATGAAGACAGACGAGGTAGGAGAGGAATGCAGTCAGTCGACGGCTCAGTGCTGCTGAGCTGAGGTTTTAAAGAGTCGGTGACTAATGTTGAAGGCTTCCACCCCTCCCACGTCACGCTGCAGGAAAGTGGCGGTCAAACACCTTCTCAGGCCTGTAATTCAGGATTGGATTAGTCAAATGGTTAATGAGTACGTCTCAGCCATCAGCAGCAGCCTGTCAGCAGCCTCAGAGCTCAACTTTTACTCCTGTAGTTCACTTCTTTTACATCCTGAAATGGGTTTTCTAACCTCTGGCTGTGTGTTTACAACCGTACACACACACACACACATTATTATCAGCTGTGAAGGCGTGGACGGTGTGTATCTGATATGCAGGGTTGGGTTCAGGTGGCTCTTTGTCATTGAGACTGTAATTGTAGGTTGAAGGTCTTACCCTATGATCCCAGAAGTACAGTATATATGCTGCGTGCTCACATTGAGTCACCGTCAGTCTGAAGATCACTACCACCATCTAGTGGTTCCTCGACGCTGTGGCCACTGCTCGTGTTTGAAAGTCATAACACTGTTGGAAGGAGTGCTGTTGTGTTTTTACAGCTCAGATAACATTACACAAAGAAGCAGAGACTTTGTCCTATAATGGAAAAATAGTAATAAAGATTTGGGATGTGGGCGTAGTCGACTCCCCTCGCTATTCAACACCAGAAATACTAGTCGGTTAAACTAATTATTATATGTTATTAATGTACACGCTGGTTAATGTCGTCTTTCTGCAGTGTGTCCCTGCATTAATGTCAGCGCTGGTTTTAAGAGTCCTCTTTGTCCCACTTTAGAGGTTATAGTTGTTGGCGATGGCTCTATTCAGGGGAGAGAGGACGGTAGGTTAGGGTGACGTTAAACACTGAAAACTCACATTATAAACCAGCTGTCAGCCTCGCTGTGTACTGACAGTTAACAGGTAATAGGTAACAGCATGAGCTTACCTGCTCCCTGAAAGCAGTGACATTATCCGCTGTAAGTTCATCGCTGATGCCGTCATGTCTAAAGTTATTCTACAACCATCAATCAGCCACGAGAGGGTTCGCTGTTCGTTGTTGTCCATTTCAGTCGCATCCCAACATGTTTACTGACATTTAAATCCTGATATTGTAACAAACTGCTTGTGTATAACTGATCATACTGAGGTAAAGTGTGTTTTTACACTCTTTAAATTCTGATTTTGACTGTTTTCTGACATTTTCTTACTTTTAAACCAGTCAACCAGTTTAATCAACAGCAACATCAGTCAGCAGGAACATCCTTACTAAAGACAGAATAAAATAAT
>NW_023339718.1:5261271-5263024 GCF_004916995.1 Morone saxatilis
TACATTTATACAAATCATTTTATAATATGTATTTACTCTGATTAGGTTGAAGTGCTGTATCTCACTCTGTCTTTGTCAGTAAAAAGCGCCGAATCATTACTATACAACACACCTAATACTAATAATACTTATAATCAGTTGTTTCTTCGTTACCTTTTAGTGACACCGAACAACATAAATGAACATTTCTACATAACCTTTAATCCTGATGATCCACATCGGTCCTGATGAGGCAGGATGACAGTCGCTGACTCTGTCCAGTTATCTGTAATTCTTTAATGTTTATTCCTCTGAGTTTGTTTATAAGAAGTGAACAGGAACCGGCTGCAACTAATAAGCAACAATATATTATATATTTCCTCATTGATCCGGACCAAATGAACCGGACTAAAGATTTAAAAGCACGCTGAGATTCCTGAGATCAGAGAACATGTGATTTATAAATCTGAGATATTCCCAAATGACAGATGACATTTGATGCCGAACTCAGCGTCAGAGTCAGATATGATTAATTTCCCTGCATTGTATTTTGCTGGCGGAGGCGTCCTCGCTCTCTCTCTCTCTCACCGATGAGTTAATGGTTGTATGGTGACATCACTGGTGTAAGTTGGAGTGTGTGCGGCCGGTGAGCGCGGCAGAGACACGATGGGCAGCGGGCTGAGAGCTGTGCTGTACGTGTGGTCGTGCTGCCTGACTCCACACTGCCTCTGGGTGAGTGAGCGCACAGCTGCCTTATTACAGATGTTTCTCTGAGCTCTGCCTGCTGAACGTGGTATCATAGACAGATATACTGTATATTCTGTATATTCTGTGTGTACTGTGTGTACTGTGTGTACTGTGTGTACTGTAGCTGCTTCCTGTATCCTCCGTCCGGCTGCCGGTCGGGTCGCTGCACTCAGACTGATGATGTCAGCAGATGAGAGGAAGTGATGAGCAGCCGTTGAGTCACTTCCCAGTCGGTGATGTTTGGTATTCGGAGGAGGAATCGTAGGGAGAAACCAGAGCAGTGATACATACTCTATCTTTGTCTGTGATTCTTTCTGATATTAGTCAACTCTTCTTAAGATAGCAATCTGTGTTTGATGATAAGTCTTTGACCTTTTGGATGATTTAAAGAGAAATGTATTTTAAGTGAGGCTGCTCATTAATCTTTGTTTATAAAATGATAAATATTCGCCACTTCAATTTCCCATAGGCTAATATGACTATTTAAAATTGCTTTTTTGGTCCAACCAACAGTTCAAAACCCCCAAATATTCAATTTACAATCATCATTTAAACTTTAAAAAGCTGAAACCAGCAAATGTTCCACTTTTCTTTTAGATTTTCCTTTTTCAGCTGTAATTTGAAGAATTATCCCACTTTTACACCAATATTAGCACATGTATTCAGGTTTTCTTAAAGCTCCAGTGTGTGGGGTTTAGCAGCATCTAGCGGTGAAGTTACAGATTGGAACTAACTTGGAACAACTTTGCGCGCGACTGGTCTGTATTTGGAATGAGTAAACAGGGCGGTGAGTGTGTGTGAGTGAGAAACTTACGGGGGGTACTTTTAAAAGTTTGAAATCAAGAAGGATTGGGAACCGCTGCTACAGATTGTAAAAAACCAATATATAATCCTCTTGCTGCAGGAAAGTGATAATGCTGTAACCTCTGTGAGCTCGTCCCTGACAGCGACCGTACAGGCAGCCATTTTCAGGAGAGGTCGGTTCGTGTTTGCTGTTTCAACAAACTGAGGAGCTCACAGCAGACTC
>NW_023339718.1:5263124-5266401 GCF_004916995.1 Morone saxatilis
TGTGTGAGAGAGAGAGAGAGAGTCGCCCGGCTTTATTCAGGGACCCGGCTCACTGAGACCTGGTTCAGTATCAGAACGTGTTGTTTGCTTGAATCCGACTGAGCTGAGAGTCTAACAAACATTGACTATAGTGATTGTTGCTGACACCACGAGTAGAGCCACACCTGTCTCTCTCTCTCCTCTCTCGTCTCTTTCTCTTTTCTTCTTTCTCTCTCTCATCTCTTTCTTTCTCTCTCTTCTCTCTCTCTCTTTTGTCTCTCTCTCTTCGGCTTTCTCTTCACTCCTTCTCTCTCGTCTCTCTCTTCCTCTCTGTCCTCCCTCTTCTTCGTTCTTCGTGCATGTCTAATGGATCTATTTAAAGTCTCTTCGTTAACGCGACGATGCTCATTCCCGTCTGATTCTGTCACTCTTTCTGTTTCTCTCTCTCCGGCTTTAAATAGAGATTTACGTTTGTTTCCTCTGGTTCTGGTTGTCACACTTCTCGTGTTGCCCTGCGACTGAATCAGGAGCACCGCAGAACATATATCACCCTCCCTCCCCTCTCCCTCCCGCTCTGAATCAGGGACCTCCCATTCTCTCCCTCACTCTCACTCTCTGACTCTGTACCACACTCCCTCTCTCCCTCCCTCCCTCTCTCTCTCTCTCTCTCTCTCTCCACCCAGTTTCTCCTTGACGGTGCGTCCTATAGCGCTGAGTACAGAGAGCAGCACTGTGCTGACGCATTTTCTCCTACCTGCCCGTACCTGCAGGAACAGGCAAGGAGAGACACATTTTTTCCTCTCAGCCACAGTCCTCTCTCCCGTTTCCTCCGCACTGGCTGGCTTTCCTTCTGGAATACGAATGACTACAGCAGCTTCCCTTTCTGCACCATTTCTCCTTGCAGCTTTGTGCCAGAAGGTAGCACAGTCTCACACAGCCACCATGGGAATGTAACCTTGTTGGACGGAGGGGGGTTTCTCAACTTTAACCTGGGCCTTGTTTTAGAGAGGACGCATCATCATCATCAGCTCCGGGAGAGGACGGAGAATCTCACACCTGGAAAACAAACTCGGTATTATCAGCGCAGATGATCTATGAGATGGAAACAGATAAGTGAATGTTGAGGATGCTCGTTACTTCTGTACTCGAGTAGTTGTACTTGCTTGGAGCCGGAGAAACATGGCAGAGAGACCTGTTGGCAGATAGCGCAGCAGTGTTTCAGTAGTAGAACTAATAGTGAGTAAGAATACCACAGCTGATCTTGTGCGCATCGAAATAGACATTAGAGAGCTTCGCCATTCACTTCAGGCCGACAGCCTGGAGCCTCCACAGTGATGAGTTGAGACAGAGTCCGGACGGCTCCAGCGGGACTGCACTGCAGAAAGCAGTTTGGAAGGCGAACCGAGGAGAGGCTCCGTCCTGGAACAGGGTCTGAGTGGCGTGCTGCAGTGCCGTAAGCAGCATCACAACATCACCACACTGGACTGGCTGAGCTGTTGTTGCTGTCACCTCCCTCACTGCTGCAGTATTGACCCAGCGATCAGTGAACATCTTCTCTGGACTGCCACCTCTCCAGCGTAACCGGACTCTAATGCCGCTGTGATAGCGAGGGTCACAGATTCTGACTCAGCAGGTCTCACCGGCGGCGGGTTTGTGATGGAGTATCTGGGGGACAAGCTGTCAGTGGCCCACTCTCAGATGTCGGGATGGGTGGGAAACGTCCGCCGCTCCATTCACGGGGCGTTCAGCCTGCTGTCCAGTTCAGTGGAGAGGGGCGGCAGAGGGGAGGACGGGACGGGGGACTTCAAGAGAACCAACTCCCTGCGCTCCCTGGCGTCCCGCAGCAGGGAGTCCATCCGCAGGTTCTCGCTGCGCAGCCAGCAACGTCTGTCCTTACGCAGACGCACCGCACCCAACACCCCCACCTCCGTAAGACAACACACACATTTAAAGAGCAAACACACACCAGGGGAGCACCGGTGCCACCTTCATTACTCCTACTGACAGTCCGTTTTTACTCTAACTGTTCGCTCCGCAGTGTCACTTTAACATCTGCTGAAGTTAAATAAAGCACAAGTGGAATTCAAGTCATTTTGCAGCGATGTCCATGCGCCTCTGAAATGTCCCTGTGTAAACAGCTGCTCCGGTCCAACTATTTGGTCTCTAGCCAAACATGTCAAGAACTTATCCATCTGCCCGTCTGCTGCTTCTCGTCTGTCTCTCTCTATGTTTCATCACTTCTTCATCTTAAATTGTCCTTGACAGAACGTAAAGCTTTCTTTGTCTCCCTTTGTTCAGCAAAGCTGTTGTTATACTGGTTCTTCAGGTCGTCTAACATTTGTGGTTGTGTGATAAAATTAGACACAATGACTGAAAGAAAGTCGGATTCATATTGGAAATGTTAGTTTAATGTTAGTTTTTCCAGAAAATCTAAACTCTAAGAGGACAAAACTGTGATTCTTTGGCGCCCTGTCACTCGTCTCCACCCTGACATTGAACCTGCTCGGTGCTCTATGGAAGACAGATTTAGAAATCCATGTAAGGGTGTGGGTTCATCGCAGTGAAGTTGTTCCTATCTTTAGGCTAACGCCTGTTTGCTGAACTGCTGTGCAACACCTCATGAGTCACTACTCCTGAAGATAAGAGGTGTTTTCATGACGTCTGTGTGGATGTCAGTTGTTGACATGGTTAGCTAGTTGTTAGGGTTGGAGTGGACTTAAAACACATAAGTGCTGCTACATTTGCTTTTGGGCTGTGCTTTGGCAATCACAATGCTTTTAATGTTGCCATATTGTAAGAAAGGAGATATATTGGCATTTATTTTAATCTAATTTTATAAAAACTGTCCACAATATGCATAAAATCTGAGCGCTGCAGGCCCCGTTTTTAGTTTCAAACTCTGGGGTTACATTTTAATCTTAATGGGCAGAAACTAGAGATGCACCATCACCAGTATCAGGTTTCAGGTCCTACTGAGCTCATGTGCTCGTACTTGTAATCATGAAACTACTGCGATACCACTTTAAAGCAGGGTGATGTTAAGTAACCTCTCATTAGTTGAGTTAGTTAGCAGCCTGGAAATGTGTTACAGTCAGAAAGTTAGGAGCATCTGTTGAAAATAAAACACATTTTTGAAGTCATAGTTAGAACTGTAATGGTATTATTAAGTACTCATATTGGTACTCGGTACTTGTATTTGATGATAAAGAGTAGTATCGGTGCATCGTAAGTGTGGCGCCATCCATCGGTTTGTGGAGAAGCCAGCGGAGGTCAGATACTGCGAGTTGAGCTGCTCTCA
>NW_023339718.1:5266501-5269811 GCF_004916995.1 Morone saxatilis
CGGCTATGGAAACAAACCACAGAGAGGCTGCGATACAACACAGGCAGAGGGAGAGAGACACCATGTGACTCTGTGTCTGTATATAGAGAATAACTGTTAGCTGATATATTATTGTTTTATATATCTCATATTAATAAACTATAAAGGGGATTGTAAAGATAAACCGAGCAGGCTTTTGTTTCCAGTGTGACCTGATGGCAATGAACGCCATGATGTCTCTTCAGATCCTCTTTGGGGTCAGATATTAGACCTTTATGTGTCCTGGACAACAACATGAGACAAAACTTAACTCAATCGTCGTATTGGCAAAAAGCAGGAAAACAAACACCAGACTGGAAGAAATGAGAATAATCCTTTCAGTCTTCTTAAGCCGAGCCAGGTTTTTACATTCTTTCTCTCTGTTCTTATAGGACGCTTTGCACATGAACCACTTATACAATGAAAGAATAACACAGTGCCGCCCGGTTTGTCGAGCAGCGTAAGCCCCCCCGACATGCGGCTAGAATGCCCATTTGTTGACGTGAGATTAGTGCTCGTGGGAGCAGTTGTTTTGAATATCTGTAGGATATTGATATTGATTACTGGTCTGTACACGAGTGCACGCAGAGCATAGTTTCCCTCTCCACCCCAGCCGGATTGATTAGAGCAGATGGGTATAGAATGGGGAGTGGTGACGCGGATTGAATGTGTTTTTATGTCCGTTAATAGTCTCCAAGTATTTGAGATACTAACAGATTTTTATGGTTTGCGAGGTCTGATTGGAAGATGAAGAGAAACAGACAAGATCCCAACGCTCACAGGTGAATATCTTCTGGTTTATTGACTGAAAAGAGAAGCTTTAAGCCATCAGTGTAATAAAGTCAGCAAAAATGTCCATTTACAGACCAGTGAGGTTGGACACAATCTGCAAACAGTAAGTGTAACTGCACGAACCAATAGGTCGGTGGGTGAACCGCCCATAAGCAGCTTCCTGATGGAGGAGGTGTGACCTCAGACATTAAACGAAAACACAGCGAGAAAAAGAGCTGATAAATCCGCCTGTATGAGGAGATTTACAGCATAAAACAACAATATATGACATTGTATAAGACCTCAGATACTCTTGTCGATGCTTCACACTGTACATAATGCACTGATACATGCTCTCTATATATACTGAGGCCTTAAATACCAACAACATACAAACACTGAATTAAAGCTGCAAGCACAGTCGGCCCACCTGTGACGGCTCAGGTATGTGACCGGTTACCTTCTGGTGCCCTCAGGTGACATAACAACTATATTTACACTAAACACACACATATAGGACAAAACTGGCTACAACTCCAGGTTTACTTTCTGTTTCCAGAGAGTGTACTCTCAGGTTAGTGTTCAGAGTCCCTTTTTATGGCGCAATGCTCATTTTCGACACAAAGTTTTGATAACTTTTGAACTTCTTTAGAAATTAGTGGCCAAATTTGAAGTCAGTCTGATCAAATGACTTCAGTGTGCCAACCAGCACGCAGTCGAGGCAGCTGATCTGTTTCAGCTCGCCACTCCTCACCACCGTGGGGATGACTGACCTGCAGCCACACAGTTATTCCCTCCTTCTTCTTTGGGTTAGGCAGACGAAAGGCTACGATGGCGTATTGTTGCTTTACTGTTTATTAATGTTCTTTTCAGAATCAGACACACTTTATTGGAGAAATGTGTAATTTCACAGCGACAAACCAAACCAAAACTCCCTCTACTAGCATTTTTAAAGAGGGTGCAGCTTAAATAAAATACTGCTAAACAAAAATCTTACAAGTCAGATAAAAAGAAAGTAAAAAACTATAAATATTCCATCAGTTCCTTCATTTTAGTGCAGTTATTTAGTTCCTCCAGCTGCTCCCAGGTCTGTGAACAGCCTTCGTTTTTAATCATACTGTAATGTGTAATGTAATTTTCTTTTTCTTTTTAAAACGGATCGTTCAGAAACATCTGTATATCGGTATTGAACGGTTTCCAGCCCTCACTCGCTCATCCACTGTAAAGCCTGCAGCACTGATCGCACACACACTAACTGGATTATGAGCTCTTGTCTTGGATGTTCATGTAAACACATTCATTATATCTGCAGTAGCACCGTCTCTCCTCCACTGAGCCTGCTATCTGATACAAGTTTCCAAGGCCTCACTCCGGCCCCCTTCCTCCTCAGATTGTCAGTCAGGCTCCCGTTTAGTGATCAGCCCTTTCTCTCCTTCATCCTTCCATTCATCCGCTCTTTGTTATGTTGTTTCCCCCGACACACCCTTCCTGTCTAGGGGAAGCTGGCGATTGCTAATGTTATTAAGGAAAAGCCCTCCTGACAGCTATAACTCACAGCTTACTGGACCTGTTGGTTCAGTCGGCCTCCGTCAGCAACCACTCTCTCCGTGTTTGTGGTCAGAGCCCGCACCTGTGAGCAGCCCGAACAATCTGACTGCTTTTAAAAGGCTTTTTGTTTTTATTGTCTGGCCAATAAACCTGTTTAACTCTGCATTGTTCGGAGCAGAAAGAGTCCGACTGTACCTTCACTGAATAATAAATGGTGTAAGATTGTGAATGCGACTCTGGAAAAGCTTTACAACTCCTGTTTTTCAGCAGTTTGTTCTTTTCTAATCTCTTCAACATGTTCCAGCAGCGTTCTTCCTCTACGCTGATCGACCGAGGGTGTGTTCAGGGTGTGTTATTGTTCACACACACACACACACACACACACACACGCACACACATACATACCCACACATAGGGAAGGAATTTTTATCACCAGAACTTTACAAGGCCTGGTTGTAAGATATTTGGCATTTTGACAGCATTGATAGCAGATACAGTCAGGTAGAAGAGAGAGGGATTACATAACAAACAGGATGGTGCAGTTACATATTATACACACATAGATGCCTAAGGCTGTGCTATATGGCCACGTTTTATATCCCAGTAAGTAAATGATACGTATCACAATATAGCACATTTATCTGTACAAATAAAAGGTACTAACTTATATTTGTAGGGCTGCCCCCGACTGAAGATTGTCCTGGTGGACTAGCAGTCGTTAGATAAAGCTAATAGTCGACTAGTCGTCACACATTTATGATTAATTTGTTGATTTAAATATATATATTTGAACAGCCACCTCCTAAACAATAATGGAAAAAAACAACCAACAAAGAGACTGAACTTTTAATTAATTTATTCCAACACAGTGTAACATCACAGTCTGGTTGTTCAACACACAAAATAAATAACTAATAAAAAACTGATCCTGACTGATCAAGACGATGGATGATGGATAACGTTAACAGTTACT
>NW_023339718.1:5269911-5287193 GCF_004916995.1 Morone saxatilis
TCAGAGAAACAAGCTGAGCTAACGTTAGCAGCAGCTCGGCTCGCAGCCCCTCCGGGACGTCCTTTGTCTGTCCAACAGCGTGGGAGAAGCAGTGATTCTTATTTGATTTTAGTGTCTTATTGGTGTGAGAGCAGCACATCAGGGTACTTTGGCGTTGTGTCAAGCCCCAGTTTGACTGGCGGTATACGTCTTATTCTCTCTGCAGGCGGCCTAAAGCCACAGATCTTTCTTTTCCTTCCCTTCGCTCTTTGGGGAAGTAAAGAAAATCAGACACTGGGATGTTTTACAGCGTGTTTCACCCACAAGACGGCGTGGTCGTCCTCTCATGTACTGATTGGTTATTGTTGTCTCCCTCCAGGTGCAGCAGAAGCAGAGTAACGGTGGTGAAGAGGACGGGAGAGATGCGGAGACTCCGGTCCGTGAGACTGACAGTCAGTATGGGACCTGGGAGACGGGACTGCGCACTGACGACAGGTAGACACACGTTTACACCTTTATGATATTTTGAAGTTTTATTGCGTTTTCTAAGAACATCCTGTAACAAACGGGAACATAAAATAATTTAATTGGTCCAGAAGTGCCAGTACTCAGCACTGGTGACTGCAGGGTTCCCACACATCCTGGAAAACCTGGAAAGTTAGAGGCTAGTTTTCCAGTCATGGAAAATGACCAAATATCCTGGATGTGAAGCGGCAACTATCTTTTCCTGTCAGTGGAAATGCTGCTGACGGTTTTATCTCCATGCAGTCAGCCTATAAAGGATCAGATCTGTTGCTGTGGTTGATGAATACATGCACCGTGATGTTGACTGAACTTAAATAAAGTAAATTCTACTTGATTGGAATTAGAGGAAAACTGCAGCAAACTCCTGGAATCAGATTTCTTAAAAAGAGTGGGAGCTTTCTAACACAGTCCGTCACTGACCTCCTGTGGTCAGAAACTAATATCACAACATGAAGCTGGCGGAGGCCTCACACTCACACTGATTTAAACTGATTTAAACTCTTTAACCTGTTCCAGCCTCACTCCCGCCACTCCCAGCTCCGACAGCAATCTGAGCCCTTCACCACGGAAGCCCACGCCCCCTCACATGCCAGGCGATCACGCCTCGCAGTTCGATACCGACACCCTGGACGGCCTCCCGCCGTCGTCCGACAGCCAGCCGCTCTCCTTCCCCGATGTGAGTGAACGCAGCTCAATATGTCTGACTGTGTTCTGCTGTCTTTACCCTCTTACTGATGTTGTTCTCGTGTGTTTGCGTCCAGGCCCCCGCCGTCCTGTTGGACACCAGCGCTCTTCGCTCCAGAGCCCAGCTGGGGAAGAAGCGAGCCCCGCGGACACGGCCCTCCAGAGCGGCCCGCCAGAGCGCCGCGCTGGGAGAGGGAGAGGGAGGAACCAACGAGGACTGGCTTTACCGAGACTCCACAGGTGAGCACCGAAACGAGCTCCTCCTTCAGTAACGTTACGTTCCTCCTGCAGCTCTAACGCCGCTGTGTGCTTCTCCTGTGACAGACGCGAAGGTGGAGAGTAAAGACGATGAGTCCGACTCCGAGGAGCCGACCAGAGGAGCCGACGCCGGCCCCGCTGTCTCCTCTCAGCCGCAGAGGGTCGCCCTGTTCCCGGGGATGGACCCTTCGGCTTTAAAGGTGATTAAAGCCGCTCTGTGTGTCACTTACTGCTTGTTGTCGTTTATTGTAGAGTTTAAAGTCAGGGAGGGTAACGTCACAATAATTATAATAACTGTATTTATATAGCACCTTTCACAACAATGTTATTATTCTTAAAACCATGTAAGGCAGATACACTGAGAATAAAGACTGAGATATAAGAATTAGAAAAATGGAAGTAAAATAATCATAAATAAAATAAGATTTTGGAGCTTATCTTGAGTTGAAAGAAACATATTTAACAACATTTTTTGTTTAATATTATCTGTCAGACTGCAAAGATCAGCACCAGGAGAGCCCATGATAATGTTTTCTCTGCATTTCAACAAATATAACTAAAAATGCTTCTGAAATATTACCGACCCTAGCTTTAATGCATTATTATTATCTTTATTATTATTAACTGTATTATTCTTCTCATCCTAAATGTTGCAGCAACAACAATAAATAAGAAAAAAAAGAAGTTAAATAAAAATCAGTAAAAAGTACTAAAGAAGCTACATTACAGTAATAATAATAAATACTATAATATAAATAAAGCTGTGGTACGGCGGTCTGTGTTGAGGGTCTCTGATGATGGAGGGAAACGGTTCCTGTAGCAGGCGGTGGTTTTTATGTTCTGTGTGTTTATTCTGTCTCCTCGCTGTTGTCAGGCTCAGCTGAAGAAGAGGGCCGACTCTGACAATCAAGTGGACGGACCTGCTCCCTCTCCGTCGCAGCTCTCTCGCTCTCCCAAGTCCCCGTTCCTCCCCAGGGCAGCTCGCGTACTGCCCCCTCCTGGTGGGAAAGAGAACGGGTAAGAGAGGTTCACCGAGGGTCGGGGGAGTGCTCGGATGTACTGAACAATAAAAAAGTGTCTGTAGGTTGAAGAGAATCAGTGAAGAGTCTCAGTGACCGTGTGAATAAAGTTTGTACTGTGAAAGAATATGATCCTACCTTAAAACAGTTGTTCTTATAATGGAGTTTGGTTTGACAGCGTGTTCTCTCTTACACTAAAGGCAATAAAAGCCCAAAATAAATATTAAACACAAACAGAACAATGCTTGAAACATCCTCACATTACAAAGAGCAACCCTTGTGTGAACTCAGTCTGTCTGTTGCAGTGAGGAAGACTCCCCCCAGTGGCTGAAAGAGCTGAAGAACAAGAAGCGCTTGAGTCAGTATGAACAAGAGAGCTAAAGTAAATAATGAGGTGAGTTTGTTCTTCCATCTTGTCTCTGTGTGTCTCGTATTTATTCCGGTCTCTGACCCTGTCGTCCTCCCGCAGGTTGCCTTAACAGATGAGTCTCTATGAAACAGAAGCCTTAACGTTGACCCAGAGCGGAGGAGAGGAGGATCTACAGCTGCTGATGTTTTCTTTTCTATTCGTCTTTTTTTTTGTTCTCTTCCCATCTGGGTTGATAAATGTGCATGGTGCCTTTTTTTTACGGAGAGAGTCTCTATCTTAAAACAAGCGAGGAGGGGGAAAAAAAACCCATCCCATCAGGCCTTGCTCTGCTTTATTCATTTCACGCTGGAGGAAGCTCCTCTGGACTTTAACGGGGACCAGGAGAGGAAGCGGAGGAAAAGGGGGAATTACTTCCTGTCGGGCCGCATTCCAGGAAACTTGTGGGACCACTCTTCATCGCGGACGATCGACGGCGTGTTATCGACCAGCGGCGCGACGGCGTAGGACGACATTTCAGACACTAATGAACTCGAATGTAGAGAACAAATCACTGCTGACTCGATTGTCTGTGAGCCTGAATCATGTTTAGTAATCAGAAGTTATATTTGTATTGTCGTTGATTTAACAGAGAGCTAGTTTTTGAAAAGGTGCATCACTACAATAGAGCCTTTTCCTTTGATACACTCCGCCACCCTAACAGTGTCACAGTGTCTGCACACGAGGGCTGCACCCGACCCCATTGTGTCAGTCCAATCTGTCTTCAGTTGAGCGACACACTACAGTCCGATATCAGCGGTTCCTCTGGTGGAAACGCGGCTACATGAGTCTCATGTTTCAGCCTACACCACATTTTAAAGTAACTTAAACTACACAAAACCTTCCTGCACTGTCTTCCTGAGGCCCCTGTAAAGCGACAGTGAACATACTGGTATCATATGAGACTAGATGACCTCACGCATCCATTGCTACCAAACCTGTTATGCAAGCGTGTCGAGAAGAAGGCGAAATAACGCTCCAAAGTTTGACTGACTGCCATTTTCAAAGGAATCCATCTGACCTTTGACCTCAAGATATCTGAATGGGCTCTCCATGCACACAGGATCTGCGTATCCAGAAGTAAACAGTATAAAACAGGTCTGGAGGAGAGACAAAGGTTCCAACAACAGAATCTGCGATCCAGTATCTGATCGCACTGTAGTTGACAGTTTGATCTGAGTATTTGGGGTGCGTTTTGATGGCTGGACGGACTCCACTGAGAATGAGCTGTCTATCACAGGTAGCCCCACCCCTAAAGCCTTACCCTGCTTTATGGTCGTGTTTGACTCTTTAAATGGGACCCATCAGTTACTAAATTGAACATTCATGCTGTATGGAAGGAAGACTGAAACAGAGACTGAGACGAAAGCTCATCAGGAAACTGTTTGACTGGATGCTTATTTAATTCAAGTGAGAAGTCGACTCATTTCTCCATAAAACTGAATGGTATCTGTTTATATTGCACCCAGTGGCGCTGCCCCCTGCTGGCCTTTACATAGAAGTTAAAGACACTACTGTCAATGGATTCGACTGACAGAATTTGACTGGACTGATCGGCTCTTCGGGTTCAGCCCTTCTGCAGAACACTGTCTTGTCTTTTTTTTTGTCTAAATGTGTTTGTCTTTGCGGGAGAGGGACGGGGGACTTTACGGCCAAGTGACTTTTTGCATCTGTCAATCAAACTCCTTATCAGCACAAAAACTTTAAACACTAGTTACTGATGAACTGCTCCCTCCATTAACACACTCAATGATTGTAGCTGGAAGCATCCATTATAAGCCATACTCACACTCCTCCCAGCGAATGTGCAATTTCCCTCCATGTCTGTCCCCACCGATGTGCACAATCTCTGCCGCCGCCATCGCTCAGAGTGTCGGGAGGTTCGGGAGGTTCGTGAGGTTCGTGAGGTTCCTCCACCTTGCTGCTTCCCAACCGAGCTGTAATCCTCCTGCTGGTGTCTGCCATCCGCTGCGTTCACTCTGCGCTTATATAAAGCACTTTGATGCACTACAGCACTGACCTCCGCCCCCTCCTGTCGGCCTCCACCGCGGCGTCGGAGTGATCGTGCAATGGAAGTGAATGTTGGTCGGAGCGATTGTCCCTGGTTTCTGTGTGCGTGACGTTTGTCATGAAATTTGAGGGTTTATTTTTTATGTGCTTCTTTGTCCTTTTTTTTTTTTTATTTGAGAGTAAAGATGTATATTGCACTGTGTTGTACTGGCCAGTGTCCTAAAGTGAATACATTCTTAATAAAATCTACTTGACATGAGCTGCTTTATCCACCGTTTCTCTAAATTGTACATTAAAAAAACATATTTCTGTGGTCGATTAAAACTATTTGAATCAAAAATAAAATTATAGCTGAGTTTAATTAGATTGTGTGAGATGAAATCTGCTGCAGATGGAAACATTTGATCAGTTATCCATTTTTATCAGGACAATAACATTTAACTGTCAAGTTTAATATAATAAAACATTTGATCAGTTATCCATTTTTATCAGGACAATAACATTTAACTGTCAAGTTTAATATAATAAAACAAACCAAAAAAATACCTTTTATATATATATATATGTAATTTTTTTGTTTTTTATTTATAATATTGATAATATATTTAATTTATAATATAATAAAATAAAAAGGAAATTCAATAAAATGATGTATATAAAATGTATTATAATAATTTATTCTTTATATTTAGATAATATATATTTAATTTATAACATTTCTTATAATTACACATTAATGTATACATATAATGTGTTTATATAAAATGTATTTTATATAAGTAATATACAATATATAATAATTACTGTAATATAATAAAACAAAAACAAAACAACAGTTTTTCCATAAGGGAGAGTAAAAATAGTGCCTATATTTTATGAACATTTCATATTAAATTGATCAATAACATTAAAAGTACCCAAACAGTGAACTCAGTCACTGCAGGAAGTTCCAGAGATTCAGATTCGGGACAGGAATATGTGAACATAGAAGGAATCTGACTCCAGTTTTACGTTGTTCTCAATGTCCAAACTCAGACTGACAACATCAATAAACAGAACAAGTTCAACAAAATAGACAGACTAAAATATACAGTTATACACATATAAACAAACATTTATAGACAGTAAACATACATGCAGGTGTCTTTAAATACTATTTAGGTTTAACTGAATTCCAACAATAGATAAATAAATGTGAAATAGTCTCCAGGTTCAGTGGATGTTACAGTCCGAGGGTTATTGTGCAGGGCAGTTAACTGTTGTTCAGAGTGAAGGATTGTGGGTAGAAACTGTTCCTGTGCTCTGTGGCGCCAACCAGAGGGGAGGAGCTGGATCAGGTTGTGTTCAGGGTCAGATGGATCTGGACCAGTACAGGTCCTGAATGGAGGCCAGGTTGGCACCAATAATCCTCTCTTCTTGTCTTCAAAGTTTAGATCCTAAATAATAATCTCAACTTCAAAAAAAATATAATTTAATTTAGTTTCCTTCACAGAATAGAACCAAGCACAGAGATATGGGCTTACTGTGTACATTTTTATGTTACACCGTAAAATCAAGAAGGCCTCTTGACTCTCTGTGAAGCTTCGGTGACCCCTCATTGTGGCCCCGACCCCCAGCAGGTTGGGAACCGCTCTCTGTAACAATAAACTGAATCTATTTGGCTTGTGGACAAAATAAGTCATTTGAGGACGTCGGCTTTGGTTTCAGGAAACTCTTTTCACCATTTTCGGACATTTTCTGACATTTTCGGGAACAACTAATTGACTGAAAGCGGCCGTCAGCTGCAGCCCTGCTGTGATCTTGCTGAACCCAGATTCAGGAGGAAGGTGTGAGGAAGTTTGGTGAGACTGTGTTTGTGTGTTTGTGCTGAGCGAGGCTGTTTGCTGAATCCTCTTGGCTCCCTCTCCCTGTGCCCGCACACAGTGCTCGCTGGCAGCCGGGCGGACGGGCAGGGCAGTGTGTGCCAACACAGCTGCCTATTGAGAGGCAGCGTTACGAACACAATGTGAGCGACAGACTTGCTGTATCAACAGCTCCCCCCTTTTTCTGCTGTTGTGGCCAGAAATAAACCATAAATACCCCCCCTGTCCCTGCCCTCTAATGGCTCAACCCCACCGAACACCAAGTGGCACCAAGAGAGAGGGACACTACCACTTCCTAGCAGGCATACGCAGGTAAAACGCTCTCTCTGGACTCACAGGGATCAATATCTCTACGGAGTGAGGACCCAGGTTTGGAGGAGTTTGACCTCACGGATAAAGGATCTTCTGTATCATGTTTAGCTGATATAATAACAGAAATGAAAACCAAATCTTCTGTGACACTGAGTTTTTTCCCTCCTGTGTGTGTGAGCAGTGGATCAGGAGGATGTCGGAGCAGCAGAGCGCCCCAGAGCAGCTGGCTGCTGGGAAGAGCCAGGGTGGAGCTGGAGCCACATATAAGGTACTGGAACAAGCTTCACACACACCTGGAGTGGTCCAGTACAACCACAAAGCCCTGCTACTGGTCTGAAACCTGTAGAAAGTTTCTTTATTTGTGCATAAAGTGAAATAAAAACATTAGATAATGCACAGATGGGATGAAAACACCCCCTGAGGGTTTGTAAAAGTGCCTAACAAACATTGAAATTGAAGAAATATGCTTGCCACAAATTTACAGACAGATGTAAATACTTTTTAAAATATCAGAAACTACTAAAAACTATAAAAGGAAGAAGAAAAAGACATAAAAACAAGGATTACACTGCTTTCATACACTACATCGTACCTCATTTATACAGTAAATCACTGTAAAATCTCCTTTAACAAGGATATATTCAGTGCCAACCACTGTAAAGTCACTGTAAAATCAGTGTAAAGTCAGTGTAAAGTCAGAGTAAAGTCAGTGTAAAGTCAGTGTAAAGTCATTGTATTGCTGCCCTGTTTCCTGCGTCTGTTATCCAGGTGGTGCTGTTTGAGTTCGAGAACTTCCAGGGCTGCAAGGCAGATTTCTCTGGAGAGTGTAAAGATGTGACGGAGAAAGGACTGGAGAAGGTCGGATCACTGATAGTCGAGTCCGGACCGTAAGTTTCACTCTCTCAGAGGTTGTTTGATTGGATTTATGGATATATAGAAGACAAACAATAACTTTATTTCCAACACGATGTCAGACAATCAAACGTTACAGGTACAGAATCCCTAAAACAAATACATTTATATATATTTTAAATTTATTAATTGAACATATAATACTATAAAAATACATACGTTTCAATATCAGCCTGCTATGAAGTCACTTTCATTAACGTAGTACGCACATACATCCATGATTAGTTAGGAGCTAAAATGTGGTGGTTAGATACAGGGCGGAGGTCAGATGAATGGTTCATAATCACTGGGATTGTGGAAGAGAAGTGTGGACCAGGATGACCCCTTTTCCACCAGATTAGCTCTGGTTCTTGAACCGGTTCAACAGCAGTCATCAATAAATAAACCTGCCACAACTTTCTGTAGCTCGATCAGTCATAACGGTGGAGAAATAAAGCATAGAGCTCTCTCCATCCCCAAGAATAGGAGCGGCACCCAGACTTAAATGACCTAAATTATTCAGCTTTGACAGAGAGTTTATGTTTATTTCATCACTTTGCTCACTGAACAAGAAGAAGTGGGATAAAAGAGGTAAAGATGGAGTAAAGGAGACGTTAAAGCTTTTTCACAGCAGCTATTTTGGTATGAAAGAGTAGGGTAAACCCAGCTGTTACAATGATATTAGTTGGTCTGTTGCAAAGATGTGCTGAGATTGTTAATTATAGAATTGATTGAGACTGTTCAGACATTAAGCATTTTATTTAAAAATGAACATTTTGAAACAAACTAAATATTCTTAAATATAATTAAATCTGCCAGTTGGGTAAAACTATTTTACTTGGCTAGAATTCTCAAAAATATCATAAAAAATCAGCCACTGAAAGACTGTAATGGTAAAATAAGCAAGTTGTGCTTATTACAAGCAATGAAAACTCATTTATTTAAGATTCTTAAAATCAGTATTTTGGTCACTTTATTGAGCTGAATGTAAGTATTTGTCCCTTTAATCTAAAATGTTACAATGAGACACAATTTCTTCAAACAGAATAATAAAAATAAGTGACTTTGTTTTAAATTAAAGCACCAGAAGCTTCTCATTATCATTTTTTATTAAAACAATGTAAAACTAAAACCCTGTTTCATTTCCAACACTGGGTCTGGACGACTTTCTCTGAAACTGAGAAGTTGTGCGAGTGCTCTTACTCTGAAAATACTGAAAGTTACTGGTTAAATCGAGCTCAATATTAGCTGTAAAATCTTATTAAGACACAGTTAGATAGATTTTATTAAAACCAGATTCTAATGCAAAAACATGTTTGAAAACAGTAATTTTCCATTTTTTTCGTAACTGTAATGGATAACTTAGTTACCTGTACAGAGCTGAATCCTGACCTTTAAAACCTTCTTCATAAATGTCTGTAAGTTCATTCAGACTCTGTGTTCCTGTTTCCCGTCAGCTGGGTGGGTTACGACCGACACGGATTCACAGGGGAGCAGTTCATCCTGGAGAAGGGCGAGTACCCGCGCTGGGACACCTGGACCAACAGTCAGAACAGCTACTCCCTCTTCTCTCTAAGACCCCTCAAAGTGGTGGGTGACCCCAAACCTCCCTGCACGCACTATAAGACCTGAACGAGTTAGTTCAACTCAAACAGATAAAAACCTTTTCAGTTTATTAACTGATAACTCAAGTATTTGTTTCTAAGGTGGATAAAATAAGTTAATTGTACAAATTCAATTCAGTTAATATATGCAGCAACTTATTTAACTTATTTATCTGAATAAAGAAAAACATCTTTATACAAATGTTTCCACTTAAGTTGGATTTACTCAATTTACAACTTACAATTAATTGATTAAGGGTAGCCAAATTAATTTTCCCCCCCCCCTGTGAATCAAACTGGAATCTGATTGTTGCTGCTGTAATTAAATTGTTAACTATTAGCTTACTTTATGTGACTCTGCACTTTGGAGGATCATTAAGAATTATTTGGATTCATTATGATTCATAAACTAAAATATAAACAAAGCATTATAGCGTTTTTATAATGACAAAAAGTCATAAAGTTATAAAGAAAATAAGTCAGTGGAACAAACTGGAATTAAATCATTTGAACTTAAAATACTTTACAGATTAAGTTATTAGTAATTAGTTGGGTTTAATTAAAGGGATTGAGTGACTCCACATTGTTAGGAGGAATCGTTTATTAAGCTTTGCTGTTATGTTTCTCCTCTGCAGGACGGCGCTGATCACAAGCTGCAGCTGTTTGACAACCCCGGATTCACTGGTAGAAAGATGGAGATCGTGGACGACGACGTTCCCAGTTTGTGGGGCCACGGTTTTCAGGATCGTGTAGCGAGCGTCAAAGCTCTCAACGGAACGTAAGATCGGCCCCTTCGTCCTCTCCTCGCCTCCTTTTCTGCTGTCTTATATGTCGTCTAACTGTCCTCCCCTCCCTGCAGATGGGTCGCCTACATGTTCCCCGGCTACAGGGGGCGCCAGTTCATCTTCGAGCGGGGAGATTTCAAGCACTGGAACGACTGGGAGGCCCCCGCCCCCCAGGTCCAGTCTGTCCGACGTGTGCGGGACATGCAGTGGCACAAGAGGGGCTGTTTCAACGTTCCCGACCCAGCTCCGGCTCCCGTACCCGGACCCGGACCTGGACCCGAACCCGACCCCGCTCCGGTGCCACCCGCACCGCCTGCATCAGCTGGAGCCAGCTGAGCAGGACCCCCCCCCCAAAACCACCACCACCACCCTGCCTCTATCTAACCACGGCTGCTTGTGCCCAGAGAGGAGGGCCATGTATGTTTCAGTGGCGAATAAAAGCTGTTTTGACCCTGTTTGTTGGTGATGTTTATACTTGTGAGTGGAGCTGCAATCAGACAGCTCATCCAGCCGAACATCTGGATACACATCTGCTCAACAGCAATGGAAGTGATGTCATACTGTGTGTATGCTTGCTATTAAACCAGAGTGCACCGCATTCCCCTCCATAGTCATCATTGTGCATTTAATGACCCTCACGAACAGCAGTGAACATTAGGAACTAATATTAAATATATGAAACTCTTATTTATGAGCAGAACTCTGAGTAAACTGATTATATTCAACAAATACAGAACGAGTGATATAAACTGTACAATGAACACAATAACTGCAGGAAAGTTGAGTAAAATGAGAGATTTGAATGCATTTTGAACAGATTATTTCCTGTAAATATTAATCAGAGATGAGTTTTTATGATATTTTAGGAACTGTTTATACAATCCTCTTTATTATTAATAATTTGGATCAATTCAGTGTTTTTTTCGCCCCACTTGGTCGTTATTCTAATACAGTTTGTGTTCAGGTCATCGAGTTTAGATATTAAGAAATACAAGAAGTAATGTAATGACTTATTTTAACTCATAAAAATTGTAGAAACAGATTATATCAAAACTTTTAAGTTACACAAACTTAATTTTGTGAGTTCAGAAATATTCTTCATTAAATTATTTTTACTCGTTCTTTTAAAAGTACAAATAAAAATTTCCAAATGAAGTCAATGTTATTTAAAATCACTAAACCTGCTTGATCAGGAATGTTTTTTAACAACATTTATATAGTTCTACTTAAAAATGTCAGTGTAGTAGCACTTTCAACTATTACTGGTTTTACAGTATATTCTAAACTTTAAACATAACATTTTCATTTTGTTTTCTTTCTACAAATGAACAAACATGCTGAGATTTCGACCTACTTTGTATAAATTAAGATCAAGAAGACCTCTTGGCCCCCATGTTGGGAACCACTGGTTTAAACGTACAGTTTCTGTTGTTTGATGAGGTGGTGAAGCAGTGAGGGATCATGGGAGTTGTTGTCTTCACCACCATTGGCGTCATTGCAGTCAGCTTCTCCCGGTCAGGATTCCTTATAGATGATTTCATAGGTATACAAAGAGGTTTCTACCGGAACCCATTATCCACAGAGGGCTCCTCCATTCTCAAAGAAAACAACCTGACATTTAAACCACTAACCCAACTGGGGTAGCAGATTCCACCTTCTAAACATCATGCTTTCCCAACGCAGAGGATATAGGACAGACAAGGAGACGTCCCGGAGGGGCCTGCGAGCCGAGCTGACTGCTAACGTTAGCTCAGCCTTTGTTTCTCTGATATACTTAAACCAGACGCTCCGATGACTGAAAATCACTTCATACCAGTTCTCATAGAGTTAAGCCCAGATACTACAGTGGATGAGATAAAGTGAGCTATACGACTGGATACAGTCGAATGTATGAACAGCTTATATCCTGGACAAAAACCACACAACGCTGAACAGCAGGGTCAGATCAGCGTCACGTTCCCTTGTGTGCTTATATAAATAAATAAATTAAAAAACAAAGAACTTTTCCAAAGGTCTATATTTAAAATTTCCCGCCCCTTTTGGGACCTCAATCAACTTCCTCCGTTCCTGTACATAGATATGCTACATGCTAGGCTAATCTATGTTGAAAAGACAACCACATCTTTAGGATGAAAAAAAGATAAAAGAGACAAATATATAAAGTCACATCATCTTAGCTCCGTGTTACCATATCAGGATGTAACTGGCTAGCTAATGATTAATGTGATTAGCTGTTTTTTTTTGTTGTTGTGAATGCTGAATTATTCAACTTTAAACTCCAGAAATTCAGTTTTAGCATCAACTTTTCTACAATCTTAAAGAACCAGTGTGCAGGATTTAGTGGCATCTAGCAGATTGCAACAAACTGAACACCACTCGCGTCTGTATTTGAGAACCTGGAAATGAGAACGGGCTGTGAAGTGTGTAGTAGGAACTACGGTGGATGTGAGGCTCCATCTAGATCCAGTGTTTGGTTTATCTTCAGGTATTAATATTACTATTTTCAGGTGATTATACACTAATGAAAACAGGCTTACAGCAAAATAACAAACAAAACAGGGTAACAAACAAACTATATATATTAATATTGTTTACAGGCACAGTGGATGTCTGTTTCACATGTAAACAGCTTAAAGTGCTGTACAAAAGAACATTAAAATATACAGTAAAATGTAAAAATACCACAAAAAGAAAATACAGATTAAAATATTAGTGGGTCAGTGAATATAAATGTGGCTTCAGCCTGTAAACAGAGATAGAAGAGAAACATTTAATATCTAACAGCAACTGCAAAGAATAAACATATACAGTCTCAGAGATATTAGAACAGCTAAAAATCTGTAAATCATCTGATCATCTGGGAAAACATAATAATTACACAGGAAAGAAATCATCCATTAGAGCCGGCTGTGAATCGAACTGTTCTCCAGCTGTCTTCGTCATTCTGAAACCACAACTAATGTTGAAGATGACTAATTTTCCCTCCTGACACCTAAAAGGAGGCGAACATGTTCTATTTTAATGTTATATAATATAGGTAGTGTAGGAATATAGCCCCCAAATAAAAACATTATTGTAGCACATTAATAAAGCATTGAATAGAAATAAGCTTTAGAAATTGTTTTATTTCCAAATCTTGCATTTTTCCAAATACGTCTTTTTTTATTGAACTTCTATTTCTGAATAGTTCTTTAACACATGTTTTTTTTTAAATTAATATTATGTAATTTGGTAAATTTAAAACCATGTGACACCAAACTCGGGCGGGCAGCTGCCACCCCAATCCACCCCTCTAGGTCAGCCCCTGGATGCGTCCACAGTCCATGAGCTAGTTAGCTTGTTAGCAACTGAATAAAACTCGACAAGACACAAAATTAAATAAATGACTTCAGAAAAGCACATACCATAAAACTAATAATCAATAGTCTGGGCTTTTGTTTGCTCCAATCACTGAACTCAACCTGCCTCTATGTGAGACAGGCCTTTAATTCCCTTTTTGGTTTCAAAGATGGGAAATACAATCAGATTATTTATTTAAACCAGTATGAATAATTACTGAATATCAATAACAAATCATTTATTTGTTAATTTGATACTTTTGGTGCTCATAGTTTCCGTAAGAAGGGCGGAGTTATTGAATCTAACGTGAGTTTGTGAACTCGCTCCAACAGGCGACCCGGTGGGTTTTAAGAGGTTTTATACGTCCAGAAAACTTCTATAAAATCCAGACCAGACCTATAAGTGAGAAAGTAAAGGACATCTGCTTCTAATGGAAGTTTTATTACATTATAAATCTGCTGCACCACGAAACATCTAAACTCTCAGTCAGCAGTGAAACACTTTCATCCAGTTACATTTAATTTACACATATTATTTACTGTCTCACACGTCCATATTCACAGTATCTTCAGTGGACGTTATCAGCTTCTGTCCTCTTGCAGGTTTATTGACGTGCACGTGTTGTGTTGCTGTAATTGTATATATAATATGTTTATATATATATTATTGTAGATTTTCTAGACTCTTTCTTGACTTGCACTGCTTGTTTTCATCCTTATTTATATTTTTCTTGCTCTCAGTTTATCGTTGTGTTCCAATATACGAAGGAAATTACTTGTATACTCAACAATAAACCTGCAGGATATTTCAAACTGATTAACGGAAGAAATATTGTTTGTTTTTTTATAGTTAAATTGATCTTTAATGAACTTTTTAACAGCTGACAGGAGAAAGATGTGAACACAGTCTTTCTTCCAACCAGCAGCTGTGATATTTCAAATGAAACCTTTCTAGAGTTTTCTGGAAAAAGAAATCTCAAACAAACGTACACTTGTGGAAATATTCAGCAGTATTTGGACTGTTATTCAAATCTCTCCAGCACAGTAAAACCCGTCTTTTACAATCCTTCTCTCCCTCTCTGCCTCTCATTGTAGGTGCGGGACTCTTGGCACTGTTTGTGCTGAATCGTGTGGATATCGAACAATGACTGGCTGCACAAAACTGACAACTAATGAAATAACTTTGTGGGAGTGTGACACCCCGGGGTGGGGGGAGGCTACAGGGTGACCCCTCATTTCAGCCTGCTGGGCCTATGGCAGGCCGACCTGCGGGCCAGCTTGGACGCTGTGCGGACTGTTGGCAGAGTTTCCACCCCTGGGCGTCCCGTATATATTGAGCCCATCGTGCCATCACAAACACACTGGCACAGACAGGTACTGGTAAGAGGTTCACCATGCTGTGTTTTATAGAGTTTGTTGTTTTAGGTTTAAGCTGTACAAGCTGTATCCCACGATTCAGTGCTGTAACTGTGTGTCCAGAAGGCTGTGAACTCCTAAAGCAGTTTTAATATCAAAGATATAAAACTTTTTAAATCATGACGATGTTTCTCAGAAACAGTGAATTTGTTCTCTTTTCAGTTTCGTCCTTGCCGATCCGTTCACTATGGCCACAGACCACCAGAACCCTGCATCCAAGCAGCAGCAGCCGGCCGCCAGCGCGTTCAAGGTGAGCGGAAACACAGTTTACTTCCTGCTTGGAGTTGAGGTTAATTTAATTAATTATAGCTAAATTATAAACTAAAACTAGGTGTGAAAAGAACATTTTAGTTCACTGAAATAAAGATTAAAACTCACAGAAATGATAGTTGAGTACTTTCAAACAAACAGTGTTAGTCTTTGTCAGTTTGGTCCACTTTGGTGCAAATCACAGTATTTTTTAAGACTCTGGCGGTTTTACGGTATATCACTGTATTTTTGTTTGTTTGCATTAGTGCATCTTTATATAAGTTTATAGTTGCCCCAGAGCCTTTTAAACCTCTCTGTGCCATCATGTGTGCAGAATATAAACCATTTTTATTGATCTGATACTACTTATAGAGACTGTGAGTTTCACTGTAAGATTCTGTCAGTTTTACGGTATATTACTGTATTTTTATTTTATTTCTCTGCATCACTGGGCCTTTATAAAGTTTTATAGTGACTTATTCTACTAAACCTTTTTTATTGTAGTGTATGTAGAAAATGCAATGTAGTAAAAAACAGAACTTAAAAATAACTGAATTTGTTAAAATTGTTGTATTAACACTATAAACTGAGAGAAAATACTCAAATGTTCTATTGCACAAGTTAGAAACCAATGAGTTACAGTACAAAACAGGTGCCAGTCCCCTAATTCAGCACAATCCTAAACACAACAGACTGTTTCTGTCAGTTGTCAGCGCTGTTTCCTCGGCGTGAAGCTATCTGTGTGTTTACAGAGAGAAGCAGTATTTACCGCCTGTATTCCTCCTCTGATTGGCTCTTTCCTCCCAGCTGGTCGTCTATGAGCAGGAAAACTTCCAGGGACGCTGCCATGAGCTGACTGGTCCCTGTAACAACCTCCAGGAAGCAGGCGTGGAGAAAGTGGGCTCCATACTGGTGCTGTGTGGACCGTGAGTGTGGGTCAGAGACGGGTGGGACAGTGAGGGGGTAACAAAGTACAAATACTCAAATACTGAAGTAGTTTTTTCAGGTATTTGTACTTTACTCAAGTATTTTTACACAATTATCTGTAACTTTCTACTGCTTACACTTTCAAAACAGGCTTGTTACTTTAGTTTTAATGCATTTGAGGGGAATTATTGATTTATTTTCTTTATTTTTTTGCATCATTGTTCTCTTTCCCAAAATCATAATGATGCAAATCACGGATTTAACATGACAAAAACTACAAAAGAGACATAAAGAGGGAGAGTCGACCCTGTTTGAAGTTTCCAGAAAACAAGAGAGTACTTTAGATTTTTATACTTTGACTGCTTGAAGTTTCAGTCTTCTTTTACTCAACTATTTGTCTTTGTACTTGAGTAAAGACTGTGTACTTTTGCCACCTCTGGATGGATGACCACACTATCTTTCTGTCCTCCTCCTCCTCCTCTTCCTCCTCAGATGGGTGGGATATGAGCAGCCCAGCTGTAAGGGCGAGCAGTATGTGTTTGAGAAGGGGGAGTATCCTCGCTGGGATTCCTGGACCAACAGCAGGCGCAGTGACACCATTGTTGCATTCCGCCCGATTAAAGTGGTAAGAACGAGCACTTTCTACACAAACCCTCCCTCATCAATCCGTCACCACGTCTGCCGCCTAACAAACCCTCCACTGGCTTCGCTCCTCTCTCAGGACAGCCAGGAGCACAAGATTGTCCTTTATGAAAACCCCAGCTTCGCAGGGAAGAAGATAGAGATCATAGATGACGACGTCCCCAGCTTTCACGCACACGGCTACCAGGAGAAGGTCTCCTCTGTCCGGGTTCAGAGCGGCACGTGAGTCCATCCTCCCCGCAGATATTGGAGGAAGTTTTCTTAAAGGGTAGCAACATTAAACATGAGTTAAAGCTCCAGTGTGTAAAACTGAGGAAGATCTATTGTCAGAAATATAATATAATATTCATAAGTATGTTTCTATTAGTGTATAAT
>NW_023339718.1:5287293-5289602 GCF_004916995.1 Morone saxatilis
AGGAGAATAAAAGGAGAATAAAAGCTCTTCGGGGCTGTAAACAGTGTCATGCGCAGTGACGCCCTCCGGCCGCTGGGTGACGCTGCAGGTGTTCACAACCTGCGTCACTTCCTGTTTCCCGGTGACGTGGAGCTACCACATGCTACAACAACATGCTACAACAACACGCTGCTGTTTGTTGTCCTTTAACTGAAACGTTTCAGTGTTTGTTGTCCTTTAACTGAAACGTTTCAGTGAGAAAAGTTGTATTTTAAAAGTGTTTCTCTGCTCTTCTTCCTCCTCTTCTTCGTCGGTTCAGCGGGAACTTCGGTATGAAAATGTTTGTTGATGTAAATGTGAATAATTAGCTTCAGTCGAAAACACGTTTAATGATGTTAATTATTCTGTTAAACCTGAATTAAATGACTTTATGTGTGTTTAGTTATTAAATCATTTCAGACAGTTGTGAATTTTATCCTGAAGAGTTTTACTTTTTAAAACGAGACACAGAAACAAAACTAACCGAAGTTCATCTGGAAAACTGTCAATTAATTAATTTATCTCAGCACAATACTGTTACACAATAATAATTAATAATTAATGACGTTTAATGAGTCATTTTATTCAGGTCTTTAATTCGGCATTCCTCAAAAACCTATTAAACCACCGATATTATATTTATATAATTAATATATATATATATATTAATTACTGTGGATAAGTGTCTGACTGTGCTTTAATTCTATAAAGTCACTGTTATATGAAGGTTTTAATGTCTTTATAAACTTTATCACAGTAAGTTTGTGTTGTTGGATTTTAGAACAAGAAACAAAATCACATTTAACTGAACGTCCGAGGTTCATCTTCAAAACTGCTCATTAACTACATATTAATTAATAACAATAATAATTAATGATTAATGACGTTTAATGAGTCATTTTATTCAAATCTTTTATTCAGCGTGCCTCAAAAACACATTAAATCACCGATAATATGTAAAATGTCCTGTTAGAAATCTCTAACTGATAATTATTCAACTTAATTTAATATTTAATTTGGCATCTTTGAGTTTATTCTGTTATTTTTACAGCTAAATCAACTATTTTGATCTCTAAACACAGATTAAATCATTCTTAATGATTTAATCACGCTCACATTTAGAGCTGCAACGATTTAATCTATTGGCTGTCAGCTATTAAATGAATCACCAAACTGATTTAATAATTGAATGATTGTTTGATTTCAGCTTCTCAAATGTGAATATTTTCTGGTTTCTTTGGTTCTCTGTGACAATAAACTGAATGTCTTTGGCTTTGGGAAACATTTTTCACCATTTTATTGTATATTTTATGGACCAAACAACTAATCGATAATTGAGAAAATAATAATAAAGATCGATGCAGTCGAAGTTATTTTACTGTCCTTTACAGTCCAGGGTTGTATAATGAAATTCAGATGATAGTTCTCTTCATGCTGCCTGTAAAACAGAATAAAAGTGGATGAATAAGTTACATAAACCTTTAGTTCAGCTGTACTGAAGCAGCTGGTTATTTAACACTTTATTAACTCTTGTTATAAACTCTCCCTCCAGCAGTCGAGATGCCCGTCCTGTGCAGCAGCTGCGTGGACAAGCGCGCCGTGCTGAAGCGTCCGAAGACGGGCCACTCGCTGTGTAAGGAGTGCTTCTTCTGGGCCTTCGAGGAGGAGGTGCATCAGACCATCCTGACGGCGAAGCTGTTCAAACACGGCGAGACGGTGGGCATCGCCGCGTCGGGCGGGAAGGACTCCACGGTGCTCGCTCACGTGATGAAGCTGCTGA
The DNA here is from genome assembly GCF_004916995.1 of Morone saxatilis. Taxonomy (NCBI): domain Eukaryota; kingdom Metazoa; phylum Chordata; class Actinopteri; family Moronidae; genus Morone; species Morone saxatilis. Next base: position 5,289,092 of record NW_023339718.1, read on the forward strand.
ACGAGCGATACGACTACGGCCTCGAACTCATGCTGCTGTCGGTGGACGAGGGGATCACGGGCTACCGGGACGACTCGCTGGAGACGGTGAAGAGGAACCAGCAGCAGTACGAGCTGCCGCTGAAGATCGTGTCGTACGAGGAGCTGTACGGCTGGACCATGGATGCCATAGTGCAGCAGGTCGGGCTGAAGAACAACTGCACCTTCTGTGGGGTGTTCAGGAGGCAGGCGCTGGACAGAGGAGCCGTCATGCTGAGAGTGGACAAGATCTGTACAGGTAACCCCGAAGGAGTCGGCGTGAGAGAGAGACGTCTGTGTTTCAGAGATATCTATCAGGTTGGCATTGACGGTATAAAGAGCCAACGCTGAAGTGTCTGAAACCTGCATTCTGTGTAACGACCAGCAGGGGGCAGCGCCACTGGTTGCAATATAAACTGGTACCATTCAGTCTTATGGAGAAATGAGTCGACTCCTCAGCTGATTTATTCCCTCAGTAAACAGTTTCCTGATGA
>NW_023339718.1:5289787-5293005 GCF_004916995.1 Morone saxatilis
TGGATCCAGATTCTGTTGTTGACTGTTTCTCTCCTCTAAGGTCGTTCACAGAGGTAAACTGTGTTTTAAGGTTTTAAATGTTATTGGTGTTATTGTTAGCCAGTTTCTAGGTTGCATGCCGGTAATTAACTAATAGAAAGCCATTAAAACTTTCTGATTAGCTTTGAATAAATGAAGATTTTTAGAGAAGATAATTAAAATGTAAACAAATTGAGTTGTGTAACAGCTGCTGCCTGCCACCATTACCCGCTGGGTCCTCCTCCAGGGTTCACACCTGTCCTGGAAAATCTCATCATGGAAACACCTGGAAATGAACGATGTTGTCCTGGAAACGTTGAATTGTGTTTTAGCCTCTCACTCAGATTTAGTGGTTGAAACTGAGCTGTTGGTAGGAGAGCTGCTCACACCCCCTGCAGCAAACCTCTGTTATTAATGAGTAAATTCACATTTGTCGTTGTTAATTGTACGTGCAGCGACACTTTCTGCCTCTTCTTATAACTGCCAGGAAGTTAGAGGATGGATTTACTGTCAAATAAAATGATTAATGCTCCGCTGTATCATAATCATAAACACCGTCCAGCATTCAGAGCTGATAGGATGCTGAGTATGAACTACACACTCGTCTTTGGAGAGATTCTTCCATATATAACTTTTTCTTTCTTGCTCAGGTCACAATGCCGACGACGTGGCGGAGACCGTTTTGATGAACGTCCTGCGGGGAGACATCGCTCGCCTGCGCCGCTGCACCGCCATCTCCACGGCCAGCGAAGGTGACGGAGTCGTGCCGCGCTGCAAGCCGCTCAAATACGCGTACGAGAAGGAGATCGTCCTGTACGCGTACTTCAAGAAGCTGGACTACTTCTCCACCGAGTGCATCTACTCTCCCAACGCCTACCGCGGCTACGCCAGGACCTTCCTGAAGGACCTGGAGAGCGTCCGGCCCAGCTCCATAATGGACGTCATCCACTCGGGGGAGAACCTGTCTGTGCGGGAGGGGGTGAGGATGCCGGTGCAGGGGACCTGTAACCGCTGCGGGTACATCTCCAGCCAGGCTCTGTGCAAGTCCTGCGTGCTGCTGGAGGGGCTGAACCGAGGTCTGCCGAAGCTCGGGATCGGCAAACACCACCGCCTGCACGACAAAATCCTCTCGCAGACGCCGCTCACCGAGAAGGAGGAGAGGAAGCTGAGACCAGTCGACTTTTGACGAATATTATCCCCATTTTTATTTCCCAAAAGACTGAAGATAGATCATGAATTTTAGAATGAACCACATTTGTTGTCTTTTACTTATTGTGTTCCTTTATCATCAATTCAATATTTATTAAATGTTTCTATAGAATATTGTAATTCAGTAAAACCTCCATTCACTGCTGCTTTAACGGATCCCTCTAGGATTTTGGTTTTTTAGCCATTTTTTGTAATGAAAGTGCAGGAAAAAGTGAAAAATGCAGGTTTTTTTGGTCCGGTAATAAAAAATCAACCTCAAATAGTTCCAGTGAGAATAAAAACTATCCAACGACTGCAGTTGTTTCTGTATTACACACATATTACAACATGCACCGTGAACCAGGAAATGTTGAGTTTTCTGTTAGAGATGTACAGTTTGGGTCAATTAGAATAATTAGCGTTAATAATCATATATGGAGCGACTGATTTGGACAATATAAGAGAGGTTCAGGGGGTTGTTGGGATGCTGAATTTATTTCTGACATTTTCAAAATACAAAATGAACTTTTTAAAGCACATTTCAGCTCCTGATGGGCTGATTTAGATTAATTCATTTTGAGGTTATTTATGTGCTTGGACCTGCTTTTTAGAATCAATAAAGCTCAGTGTCATCAGTGTCAGTGTCCACAGTGCTTCAGTTGTGGTGTTTGTTTTTTGTCAACCTGTGTTTTTGCTGCTGCGGTTCTCTATTAATCATATAAATAACCTTAAAATGAATCATAATCAGGCCTCCAGGAGTTTAAAGGTCCATTGAAATGGATTCACCATCTTCAATAATGCCCCAAACCCACTCCTATAATGCTGAAATATTATCTGTATAGCTGATTATTAATGCTAATTCTGCAAATTGACCTGATCTGTCAGTTCATGAAAGCACTTCCAGTTCCCAGTGTGGCTCCGGTGGCTGGTAAATAGGTTATAAGGACAGGAGATGGTAGAAATGTTTGGTTTTTAAAGAAACCACCGCAGTGTGTCAGGTGCAGAGACAAACAGAGAGGTAGCTTCCACTGCAGTGAACTCTCTCTGATGTGTTATTGCTTTATTTTCTGCTCCCTCTGTTTGTCCCAATGCACCGAACTCTGGGGAGGACACGATGACGGCCACATTCCAATATGAACTATAATTTAATAAATGCATTGTCCTTTATCTTCTTGTTTCTCTGATTTTATGTTTTCCATTCGTACATCAGGGTTGATTCTCACACAGATGTTTAATGTGATACAGCGATGAAGTGATGACATTCTTAAATATGTATCATCAATATACTGAAAACAATGAATTCAATGCTTGGAACTGGACCGGTTGGTGGAGGCGTACAGCTGCAGTTCTGTAATATTTGTTATAAAATGTGTGAGTTGCTTCGTGTTCGTGTGTTCGAATCTACTAAACATGACACTGATGACAAGGTCACGCCTAAACATACACTCGACGAGTTCACACGTTTTTTTTTTATCACATAGAAATTTCCATTTCATGAATATGTTTGTGGTTTGTCTCTTTGTCACTTTAACTTCCCATCAGTGAGAGCAGTGAGTGTACAGAAGATTACTGCTGCCAGAAAACAGAAGAACTATCATGTTATATAACATGAAATATTTGTTATGTTAAGATGTTTTTCATGTTATAATAAGATTTAATTTTTCTTCAGCAAGTAGGTAAAAGAGACGATGTCATCGGTGTGATTTTTATTTCAAAATAAGAGACTTTTGTTACACAGTAAAAGTAGTGACGTGACTGCAGGGGACCATTACTTTAACATTCGGTTGCGAAAAAAACGCTTCAAAAGTTGCCTCTTGTCCCTGGGGTAGATAAAACATGATACGGTGCCCTTTAAGGTCCCTTACCAGTGAAGAAAACATAATAAAATGCTCTCTAGGGTGCCTTTAGTGGATAAAACATAATAAAATGCTCTCTAGGGTGCCCTTCCAGTGGAGAAAACACAATAAAGTGCCCTCTAGGGTGCCTTTAGTGGAGAAAACATAATAAAATGC
>NW_023339718.1:5293105-5293312 GCF_004916995.1 Morone saxatilis
GTGTGTGTGTGTGTGTTATAATGAGGGGAAGGCGGTTCCAGACAGCAAAGGCTCAGTCCACTTTGGTTTCAAGCCGAGGTTCTGGGACCGCCAGAAGGCCTCGGTCAGTAGATCTCAGAGACGGGGCGGAGCAGATCAGGAGGTTTTACTCTTCATCCTTTATTATTATCTTCACTGTACGTTTCCTGACAGATTGACACTTCACTG
>NW_023339718.1:5293367-5295553 GCF_004916995.1 Morone saxatilis
TGCTATTGATGGTAGCTTGGCTATTTAAACATGCAGGGCTTGTGCAGGATGTCCCGGGCAACCAGTCGGTGGTCTGCAGCGCTTTAGCTTCAGCTCAACTCTCTTCAAACCTCGAAGTCGAGCGGCGACTAAAAAGCACCAGAGAGTCTCACTGTGCGGTGGAAAAACGTCTTTAATTTCATTATCCATCAATCTGTTGCATCTTTTTACGTTTCGTGGACAGCAGCATGTTGAAGGCGTACTGTATCTATCAAAAGCTGCGGCTTATAACAAAACTCTTGTAATAACTTGCGAACGCACAGCAGCTAGTTAGGTACTACTTCAGTACTACACAGTTCACTGTCTTTTATGTTTCCAGCTATTTTCTAACACGTACAATGTGTCTGAGTTTCCTTTACAGTGACTTTAACTCAAAGTGATTTAATGTGAGAAAATCTTCATTTGAGTGATTGAAACCAGTTAATTTGTGGAATGTTTCCTGTAAACTGATTAATCAGCTGATCCTTTGAGCACTCCTTCCTGCCCTGGATCCGATACTGGTCTCACTAACAGTCAGTATAACACACACTGACCGGGCAGCTCCATGCGGTCTATCAGCTCCATCTATTTTTTGTGCCTCACTAACCGTTCACCCCTTCAGTTCATCGGCCCTTGACCTTTGGCACCGAACCTGTGAACTTCTAATTTTGTTGTTGTAGTCTCCCCAGCTGCTCACTTTGCTATATTTGCCGTGCTGATTCAGATTGAGCCGCGTATGCGCAGGGATGCTCCCGTCGTCCCGAGCAGACAACTGGATCTGTGGACGCTTTAAGTGGAGAGACGATGGGCCGCGTTTTGGGTTTGGCGTGCTGTGAGAATACCTCCGGGGCCTGTTAGATGCTCGAGCTGCCACGGGCCGCTGAAAGAGCTGATTGTTGGTTGAGAGGCAGTCTCGGTGAAGCGAGGCTGACGGAGGGGGGCGAGGCTGCTGAGGAATGTCCAGCATCGCTCTGCGTCAGGGTCCAAGGCCAAATACTCTCTGGGTCATGACTCACCTCCTACCACTGCTCTCAGCCCCGTGCGAGCTGCCACCAGAGGGAGGGCTGTCGGTGGCTCAAACACGGGTCTTTGAGGTCTGGTAGCCTGACAGTCACAGAACCGTGAAGTTAGATGGCTTTCAACTGCTCGTGATGTGGCCAACCCCTCCCACGTCCTCCCTAAATGTGCAGCAGCAGACCAAATATTTGACTGTACTTCCAGTAAACCCCCATCTTACAAGCCCCTGCGGGTCCTTGTCTTAGCACTCATTGATGACTGACAGGTCTACATGGAGCTGTTTGGAAACCTGATCAGACTCCAGTCTTTCCATCCTGTTTCATTCTGTGTATATTGATCTGCCAAACACTCGAGGAAGGGGATTCCCTCAGCGTAGAGTGAGCGCTCTTCCACTCCGCTCCTCTGACTCAGAGTTTTCCAGGGGATTTCTCTGATCTGTCTTTTATAGTCCGGACCAGGTGGCGGGCCGAGCTGAGCCTGGCTGTCGTTGTGCTCATCCAGATGTGGCTCACTGTGTCTCACGTTTGTGTCGCATGAAGCCCCGCTCTCTTGTGAATTCCTCAGGATCGTGTGAGATTCAGGCTGACTGACCTCGCCGGGCTGCAGAGGCCCTGCTTCATGTCTGCAGGTTAACACTGAAGAAACTGGATTAGTCCAGACCTGCATTACGCTGGAGGCTCATGCCTAAAGTGAGATAACACTGGAGCATGATGAACTCTCTATTGGGTTCTAAATTCCCACCAAACTAGCTGTTTGTGGAATCAAATCCAGGGCTCCAAGGGGCTCCAAGGGGCCCAAAAACCTCAGGTTCACTGTGTTTCATATGTGTTTGGTAATATGCATTAAAACACAACATAAACTGGAATTTTAAAGGTGATTATATATGAAATTCACTTGCCAGCATCTCAGGCAGGCAAAGTGGGCATGACCAGTAATTTTACCTAGCAGATAAAAGAAAGAAAATAAAACTCACTCTTTGTTGGTTGGTTTGGTTGCAATAAATCCTTAATTCACTGAGTTAGATAAGAAAGTAGCTGTTAAACGGGCTGTTATGTGACGAATGCGTCAAAATACGTCCACTAACAGTAGTAGTTGTTTGTGCCACTGACAGACTCAGGTTGTTATTGTCAGTGTGTGACAGCATTATGAAA
>NW_023339718.1:5295653-5299962 GCF_004916995.1 Morone saxatilis
GAAGCTGCAGCAGAAAACTCAGCTGGCTCTGCAACACGTTCTGCAGAAGAACCAGAGAGAGGACGGACTGCTGAACAAGGTACACACACACACACACACACACACACACACTCACACTATAGTAACCACAAACTAATTTTAAATTTAAGTTATATAAATGCAATTCACTTGGGTGTCGCACTCGAGCACCAGCATCTCAAACAATGGGACAGTACAGTATCACTATCATCTCACAGCTCAGAGACAAAACCAGCTGCATTTAACATTAGATCATCGTAAATTCATTCAAGTGGACAGAACGCAGAATAAAACTCATTAGACGGCGTCTCCCTGTTAGTGTTTCCAAACAATCAGCACTCTGGTTTGGTGGAAATAAATTCTTAATTCACCGGAGATAAAAACAGCAGTTTTCAGTCGGAGCAGACCGGCTATGGAAACAAACCACAGAGAGGCTGCGATACAACACAGGCAGAGGGAGAGAGACACCATGTGACTCTGTATCTTTACACAGAGAATAGCTGTTTGCTGTTATATTAATGATTTAAATATCATATATGTAAGGCAGCTCCTGTTTAACCCGATCTTGAGGCCCTGTCAGTCTCCCTTTAGTAGCTTAACTTAAGTGACTTTATTTGTACCTGTAGGTAGATTTAGTTTGCAGTAAAAGAAAATATTTTACCAACAAACAGACAAACGTGATACGACATTAGAAATGATAAAAGATTAAAGGAACAGATAAAAAAAAGCTCCAGGCTCTTAAAAACAGGACCGCACATATGTCCGTTCATACTGTACTTTGTGCGTTTCTTTGAATAATTGTGCCTTTTTAATGAAACTATAACCAGCTGCAGTTTATTGATAGAGTTAAAATGTGTCACAACACAGCATTGAGGCTGTTACACTGTGTTGAAACAGTCTCAAATTGAATCATGTTGTTGCACCCTGAATGCATCAACTTCCCTTCCACTAATCTTTATTAACTTTCATCTGAGGAAGTATAAAGAACTGTGTGCAGATGCCCACCGGAGTGTAAAAAATGCTGATTTCTGAGTATTTATTGTTTAAGGGGCGTGAGCGCGTCGGCTCGATGTGTGTGTGTCTACAGGAGGGCTGGAACAGACAGCTGCACCTGCTAAACATGCCCTTTGTAAACACACAGCTGTCCTGTTGGCTTTACTGTAACAGTATCAGTTGATCACCTTGCAGATGGGTCTTATTCTCTGGGCCCGAGCAGTTGGCTGTTGCAGAAGCAGCGTGGTCTTAAATGTTTACAGCGTTTACACGGCATACCAAAAGATCTTCGAAGGTCTTCTGTGGTTTCTGTGTCCCAGTGTGTCGGCCGCACTGAGTTAGTGTTACCAGACCAGCTATCATCACCCCACGAGAGCTGCAGGGTTAGTGCATACCGGCCCTAAGCAGCGGGCTCGCCTGCTCGGCTACGGGGACTGTAAATCAGTCTTGTTCCCGAGCTCCACACCCATCCTGTTCTGGGTCTGGGGAAGAGAGAGCTGCATGGCTGACCTCATCGCTTAGGCAACAGACCCTGCCCCACATCCTGAGGAAACAGAGGAGAAAAACAATGAGCAGAGTCAGTGGTGGTGGAGGGAGGGGGTGCGGCTGTGGGCCTGTGATCCTGCTGCAAGGACAGCGTTTTCACTATTAAATGCTGTTGCAACCTCCTTCCTCCTCTTCCTCTTTCTACGCTGCTTCCTCGCCGTCCCTGGCCTCGTAACTTGGCTCAGGCGGCGGTGCTGATTGTTTTCCGGGGCAGATCTGGGTGATGTAGTGACGCTGCTCCAGCTGGGGACACCTGAGGGCAAAGACTGGAGCTTTGGATCTGCACACGGGGCAGAAAGTCTCACTTCTGTTTTCTAAATACTCATTTATACATTTGATTTCCATGAACCTTCTCTTCTCGAGCCTCAGTGCCTTATTGGTAATGACGGAGATGTGTCTATCCCTGAGAATCATAAGAGACATTAGAGCTAACGATTAGTATTGACTAATCTCACAGGTGATTTTTTTTTATTGGGGTCTGGTGATATTTTGATTCTGATTCTGCTGCTTAGTTTAGCAAAAGAGCCCAAACACATAATTTACAGTAGTGAACGGAATAGACGGCGTGTTTCGTGTACAGGACGTCAGCTGAGCAGCCCTGAGGCCCCGGGACGCATGAGAGAGACTTCACACTACAAAAGATATGCAGTGAGATGCGTCTCTGCGGTCGTTTACACCGTATTTAGAGCTGTCCACTTGTGATCAGATCCTCCATGTTAATACCAGCTGTAAACAGGCTCCGGGAGTCGACCTGGCCGCAACGTGAACCAGGAAATGTTCAATGTTAGATGTTGAGAACTTGCACATGTTGGGAAATTAGCATGCTTAGCATTAATAAATATAAATACCTATATGGACAATGTTTCAGCAACAATTTCAACAATATAGGAGATGTTTTGGGGGTTATTGAGGAGGTTTTTTAAAGTACAAAATGGCCATTTATACAGAACTGACCACACTTCAACTCCCGGCGGGCGGATTCTTTATTTATTTTGAGTCATTTCTGAGGTTATTTATGTGCTTATTAATACAGCAGACCTGCATTCTGCACTCAGTAAAGCTCAGTGTCATCAGATGAAATGTTTCTTCAGTTCTGCTGGCGTCCTGAAAACCACTCCTATATTGTCCAAATCAGCCAAGCAGCTGCTGTAATATTATGTTTTCCAGTCATGGAAATAATCTACATTTTCCTGTTTATTGTATTTTATCCGCTCACTCAGATCACCAACATAAACCCAGATGCATATTTAGTTTGATACTGAACAGTTTGTAGCTGTGTGGTTTGATGCTTCAATGCGGGTTAACCAGACGTGAAGTGTAACGGAAAAACATTTTAAACGCTCCTTTTTAATTTCGGCCCCGTCAGTCAACGTGGAGTCGAACAGACTTTGATTTTTTGGCCTTGTAATGAACCTGAGACACTAAAAATTAGGAATAAAAAGAGTTAAAGTCAATGCGAGACCCAAAAACTCCTGGAAAGTAATTTCTTAGAAAGGGTGGGAACACTGGGTGTGTCAGCAGGATCAAATCCAGTCAATAAAATAAAGAGCAGATTGGTTGCTGATCCATCAGGATGGGAATATTAATGTTCTATAGGATGTCTCTGTGTTTGGGTGTTTTGCTGTTTTCAGTCAGTGTTTTTAGCACCAGAGGAACAAGACCGTCTTTCTTCCCTCATCCCACCTAATTACACTCTCTGTGGCACAAAAGGCTCCTCGCTGACACGCGGTCTTCACACATGCGTGGCTCCGAATGTGTCCTCAGCGACTGGGTGTTACATCAGTCCTCAGACTTTCCCCTGTCATCTGATTTACTGGTCTGTGGGGAAGTGCTTTTATTTTGGTCCAGCGTTCTCTCAAGGGGCGTGTCATCTTTCGGATATGGGGCTGCTTGGCAGGGTATTTTTAGGTGTGTTTATTTTGAAGTAATCACCCTAAGATGCTTCTGTCTTTCTGATAGTATGCTGTTACACTCATTCATCCGCGCTCTGTATGGTACAATAGGAACAGGTGGAAGGATTGGATTTGAATATTTCTCTTGGTGCATCTTTTTAATCTGATTCAGTCACATTCTCTGTTTCTCTACCCAGCCTTCCCCGCCTGTCTCCCTGGTATCTCACCCTCCGCCCCCTCTCCCCGGCCCCCGGCCTGTCTTGTTTGATATAAATATCGCGTTGGCTTGGCCCGGTGGGGTAGGGTTTCGGTGTGGGGCTGGGGCCAGTTCTGCTCTTTTGCTCCCTGGCTATAAACAGGTGAGCTGTGGACCCTGGTGGCCCGTCACCGCTGCCCACGTGTTAATGGAACAGATTAGACGGCCCTGGTTTGCTCCCTCGCTCCCTCCCTGGCCGCACTGTACTCCCCGCTCTGTGGGAAATGGGCAGTAAAAACATTGACATCTCCCTTATCCTGGAATTCAAAGCATGCTGTAGTTAGTGGAACGGCTCCTGTAATTGTCAACACATTATTTTCATTTTCTGGACTGACAGATGGTGTTTTGTATTCGGGCACATTCCTCTCTACCTAAACTCCCGCCGCCCTGCAGGAATGTGCGTTCTGCTCGAGTAGATTTTATTACCAAGCATCGTTTTATGTCCAGTTGAGTCAGGTTGGATGTTAAACGTACAATGTGTCATTTCTGCCGCTAGACAGGAGTTGTAAAGCAGCGTGGCCTCATGGGAGTTGTTGTCTTCACCACCATCGCAGTCAGCTGCTCCCGGTTAGGATTCCTTCAGTGTTCATCGTTCAGGAGGTTT
>NW_023339718.1:5300062-5300592 GCF_004916995.1 Morone saxatilis
GGGGGGGGGGGTTTGGTGCACAGACAGGACTGCACATGTACCCACTGCCACAAGAATGTGTACAGTATCCACAGAACATGAGAGCTGTTTGTTGAGCGTAATGAAGAGGAGATGCTGGTTCCTCTGACACAGCCAGCGCCTGTTAAAGTAAATCTGTGTACTGTTTGAGCTCTGATGAATTCATCTTGAATTATTAGTCCCAGTCGTATTCAGTTTGATGACAGCTTTATTCCTCCAGACCTTGTACAATGGACTATTGAGTCAGGATGCCGCTGGAGCAGAATTGGACTTTGTCCACTGCGGCTCCTGCCCCCTGTCTGGAATGGAAAAGATTAGCCTGTTAGTTGGCTTACAGTCCATGTTTGCATTCTTAATGCTTCTAACTCTTGCGGGCCAAACTTGCTTGTTGTCTGTCCTCGTGCCAGACTCGGTGCTGCCCTCCTCTGGGGAAAGAGGGAAGCAGCATTTCTTCTTTATCCTTTTATGACCTGCAGCAAACAGTATAAAAGAGATGTAATGGACACTGAGAC
>NW_023339718.1:5300612-5301083 GCF_004916995.1 Morone saxatilis
TGTGTGTGTGTGTGTGCTGCTTAGTCAAGGGCTACAAAAGGATGTGAGCTGGAAATGTTGGATTTAGTAATCACACTTTCTGGTGCTAATTTTAAACGGGTCTGACTGTGTTCCAGGTCTTTCCCAAAGCTCTGTTTTATTCTTTATTTATCCTGATATAGAAATAGCAGAATCCAGGCTGGTGGTTATAGTTGCGTCCATATTAGGGCTGCAACTAACATATAATATTTTCTCCTCTATTTTAATGTTGAAAAAAGTGACAAATCTAAATTTCTCAGCCCCAAAGTGACACCACATCACCTAGAACCAAAAGATATTCAATATATACAAAGAAAAGAAGCAAAACCAGCTGAAACAAGAGAGAGTTTAACATTTAGTATAGAGGATCTTTTATTTTCTCAACGATTAATCAGTTAATTGCCTGTTCAGCTCTAAATACATCTTCTTTACAGCTGCTGTGTGTGTGTGTGT
>NW_023339718.1:5301260-5303335 GCF_004916995.1 Morone saxatilis
GAGCAAATATCCTGGAAATAATCTTTGTTGTCCTGGATATTTTAGTATTTTTTTCCCTTACTCTGAGGTTTTTTTGTTTGAAACTCTCCTGTTGGTTGGATAAAACACTTCAAAGCATGTTCACCACAGGCAACTTGCAGTAACTTTTTGGCATCGAGTCTTAGTTTTTCCAAAGCTGTAAGTGAAATTATCTTATCTCCGTGTATACAGTCTATTAATAGTCACATTTTTTGTTGCTGTGGTTGATAAATACACACACAGAAATGTTAACTGTACTTACAATGAACAATCTAACTTTGTAGAAGTTACATTTTTTTTGTAAAATAAAATAAATTCTTGATTAAATAATTGATTTAAACAGTTTGAACTGCCAAATTATTTTGGTCAATCTGCCCAAAACTGCACCTTGTATGTTTGTAAGCTAGTGCTGTCCTGTACTGTCTGAAAAACTCCTGGAGAATGAAAGAGTGCGAACCCTGATTATGATTATGGATTCATCGTTTTGTCCCCTCCAGTCAGAAATATGTTTTCCTTCTCGTTCCTACAGTGTGATATGTGAATGATGTCTGTGCAGACTAACCCTTTTTAATGAGGTAGAAAGAGTAGGTTACTTTTTAAGGATTTCAGTCAGTAGGGACTGCTGTGGAAACCTTGAAAACATATCAGACAAACATTATTGATCCTAGCAGACTATTATATGTCTGTAGGGGATCTTTAATAATAAATGTCTAAATTCTCTGTTTTAGCTTAAATAAACAATTAGTTGATTAATTGATTAGTTGTCTACTATTAAAGTAACCAACAAGTATTTTAATAATCATTTAAATTCTCTGATTTCAGCTCCTCAAATGTGAATGTTTCTGCTGTCTTTAGTCCTCGATGACAGTAGACTGAATATCTTTAGGTTGTGAACAAAACAAGACATTTGAGGACGTCAGAATCATCGATAATGAAAATAATCATTATTATATGAATTGTCGCTGGGGCTGTCAAAAGTTTCTACGAACAAAAGCACATAAACCTCTTCAGTTAAAGAGTTTAAACATACTGTAGCTGTTTATTTCCCCCCAGGAGTGAATGCATTAGAGACTGAACAGTGTAATCTGTGTGTTCGTGTCCCCTGTGAGCTCTGTGTTGTGCCTCAGTCACAGATGTGTCGTATCAGCAGGTGGGAGGGGGTATAATGAGTGCAGACGTCCTAATAGAAGAAGTGTTGGCTCCAGACTTCAGGCACAGCGGCTGCCCTCTCTGTCAGAGCCACAAAGAGCTTTCTAGGAATACATTACCATAAATAATTAGGAGCTTTATTCTTTATGTTCCACAGCTTTTAAGGATCTGCTCCAAGAACAACCTAAATCCTCGTCTGAGTGCGTTTTATCGGACTCACCTTTGTCCCAAAGCCAGTGCTGCTGTTTTTCTATGTGCAGGCTTTTGTTTTATGAGTGACAAAGTGAACTTCAGTGAGACCTTGTTTAGCATGTCAGCACCAGGTGCAGCTTATTTCGAGCTGCTCGTGATATTTCAGCACATTTGCACAGACATGGGCTAACTCACCGAGCTTTAAATAGGCCTCTGCTCCCATGTGGTTTACGTCAAACTTCATGACTTCAACATTTGGCTTCTGGGAAGGATCTCCCTTTGGGCTGAAGACTCCGATGAAGAGTGGTGGAAAGATATAGTGGAAGTAGAGACACGTGAGAGTCATCACGCCGTTTAATGTTCCACTCCAGATGCATTTTAAAGAATGGAATAATACTCTGCTGTGATTAATATTTGGTTTAACGTGTAGTTTTCCTACATTAAAGCTTTTTTTAAGAAGGGGGCTGGAAGCTGTGGATGTCCCACCCCCCACTGCTTCCTGCTGGGCTGACCGGTGAAAGCATGAAGATGGCTAGCATTAGAGGAAACATTAGAGAGATTCAGCCATGTTTGAGCCTCTGTGACACCCAGACTCAGATCAGGAGTCTAGTCTGAATGGAAAATGTAGTTAGCATTTTTTATTGGTCGTCTTTTCACGTAGTTAGCGGCATAAAGTGTGAACCTATAGTGTTGTCACTCATTACGCTGTGGAGTCC
>NW_023339718.1:5303435-5311550 GCF_004916995.1 Morone saxatilis
CTCCATAAGACTGAATGGTATCGTACAAACATTTCCCTCTTCAGTAGAGTGGAAACACCTCTAGTGACCAAACTGCACAGATACAAGTCAGTAAAGTCAATGGTTGTCATTTTAGGGGACATAAACAGAAGAAAATCTTTAACATAACGACATAAGTCTGTAAAGCTACAGTCCTTTTGGCTGTATTTATTTATAAATGCAGATTTAAGAGTGAGAATGTTTTAATTGGGGAGATAGTGTTTATTAAGACACTGAAGGGTCCTGTCACCAATTTAAACTGGCAGCATGTTATCACTGCGCACACACACACACACACACACACACACACTGTCCTGCCTGTAGGCGTGAAATCGAGTGTACGTCAGTCCGTCCTGGGAGAGAGGTCCCTCCTCTGTGGCTCTTCCTCTGGGTTTTTCCTTTAAGCCTGAAACTGAAGGAAATTGTGATTTTGGGGCTTTATAACCAACATTAGACTTTCCTGGAGGATATTACAGATACAGCAGGTGGAAAAACTAATGTGAGTACAGATTCTGGCTTTTAAATGTTTGTGTCCCTGGATTACTGGAAACCGCTTCTTTTTGTTTCATTATAAGATTAATGTTGGCACAGACGAAGGAATCAAGCCTGACGACTTGATTTGACAAATATTCTCTGTATTTAGTTTCTTTGCTCACTTGGTTGTGGATGGTTTGAATGAAGTGAGCAGTAAGGAGGCTTTCTGTGTCCTCTAACCTCAACTAAAGTCTTTAAGTCAAATATTGAGTGCTGACTAATAGTAGGATTAATGTGACACTGTGTGAAAGAATGGTTGAGTATTTACAGTATTTGATTCAGATATCAGTGATAATAGTTAGTGGGTAATGTCCCACCTTTGTTTGTGTTAAATCATTAAAAACGTCAAGAATTATTATTCTTTTACTTGCTGAGTTATATTGTTTCCAGAAATAACTTCCAGTGAACTTATGTAGATTGTATTTTAGTGATATGTTCATTGTTTCTTCACTGGCGTATTGAGTTTAAAGGTAGTGGTTCAGTAGTGGAGCATGTGAGCTACAGAACCAAATTTAACCATAAACTTCCCTCTGTGTTTCACTCTGAAGCACTTTCCTTATTGGCTAAAATCCTGTAGGCAGTGTGCGACCTACAGGAGCTCCCTCAGCACATCTGATATATAACAAGTTAATCACATACATATATTAATAAAAATAATATCCTAATTTTACACATAAGTCAGGATTCTGAAGATACAGAAAAATAGAAATGCATCGCAGAAATATCTTATTGTCAGTATTTTAGAGAACTCCCAAAATTGCACACGTCTTATTAAGAGGAGCCCAGCTGCAGTTCCCACCCTGGACTCTGGGTATTTTCAGCGATGTTACTGTTGACATTTATAAAGATGGAAGTCATGACAGCTTTATAGAAGTGAAGCCAAACCCTCTGTATCGCCCCCTGGTGGCTGACTGCAGTATCGCTCATAAAGCATCTGTGTTAGCACATAGGACAAACTAAAACAATCAGATACATTTTTTTCCCAAACATGGTTTCTTGTCGTTTTAGGTCATTCTGATGTGTGTTCATTGTTCTGATCAGTTTGGTTTTAATTAGTTATCTGAATTATAAAAGATGGCAGCTGTCGTATCAGGATATTTTGGCTTCGTTTGTACGCGGAGACGTCCATCTTTTATACGTCGATGTGTGTAACTGGGAAACTGCTCATGGTGGTCGTAGAAATAGATCAATAGATTGTGATGTTTATGGAAACTTCGAAAATATCAGCTGCCTTAAGCTCGATTCACAGCAGCTCGCATTGATTGATTATTATACAGTATAATCAATTGCTTTATTGTACAGTTTTTTGCTGAAAACTGATGAAACTGATGATGAACTGGTGACTTACAACTGTGATACGACCCAAACAGTGAGTTCTGTGATGTGTTGCTCCTGGGGTTGCAGAGTTAATAGAAACATTATTAAAAATTTAACAATATGGACGAGTGAAATATCCAAATCACTGAAGCTGCAGGTTTTAAATAAAGGTACAAAATAACAGCATTATAATGAAATACTGTAGTCTTGGTCTCCAGATTTCACAATGACTTCTTGCTGGATACAAAGACCCCCACCCCACCCCGCACAAAAAAAAATCCACAAACTCAACCTATGTGTTAGAGATATTACTATGTCTAGTAACTGTTAACCTTATACAGAAAGGATCATTGTCACACTAATGGTGAATCATATATTGTAGAATAATCTCTGTACGATGTCTTTCCCACATCGTGCAGCCGTAGTTTGCACCCCTCTTTAAAAGTGCAGTGATTCCCTGAAGCCACCGTTCCCAGCCGCTGTAGTGTAACCGTACGCAGCCGGTGACTGCGGTCGTCTATTCTGGACGGCCTGAGGATGGATGGATTGTGTGATGTAAGAGTCTATTTTGTTCCTGCGTTCCTGTGAACACTCAGCAGGGTAACGCTGTACCCCTTCAACCCTGGACGCAGAAACACTTCTGTCTGACTGCTGCTGTGTTCCTGTCAGTTCACACTCACAACACAGAAATCAGCGTCTCTCACAGCAGACCGACAGACAGACAGACAGACAGACAGACAGACAGGTAGCTCACTGTCAGCAGGGTTGTATTTATAGTGCCGACTGATGGAAAAAGTATGTTGGGGATTTCAGGGGGAGATTTCCTGAAGGCCTAATGGGTTTAGGTATGGATCTGGTCTCGGTGATGTACTGCCGGTCATGCGGACTAACCTCTCTGTTGGATGAAAGCTTTTTTTGGTGGCAGGCTGGAAGGAGAGACTCGGACTCGCTGCCATTGTCTGTTTACAGCCTGACACCACATTCAGGAGTCGCCTCAGAGCTCCCAGCAGCCCCAGTAAAGAATCCACTGGACTGCAGCCCGGTTCTGTTTGCTTCCAGGAATCAGTGTCTGAGTTTGATGAAGGTTGTTGTTTAAATCCCAGACGTTTTGAAGGACCCTCAGTTTGAGAGGATTTTATTTTAAGGAATCCCCTTTAACTCGGATCACTGAACAGTACAGTCAATGAAAATGGCCGACTGTATGTAAGTTGGGGACTGCAGCTGCCCCCCGACTAAAGATTTTCCTGGTTGACTAGTAATGGCACGTTTATGATATTTATTTAATGATTATAACCTCTATATTTGAACAGCAGCCTGTTGCTACAGTGAGCTCTGCTCTGTTTCTACACTGTGTCCAGGTTCAGAGATTAAAACTGTTGTTATGATGGTATCAATAAAATGTTTTTCCATCACTACCTGTTGGTCCCTGGACCCCAGTCAAAAAATCCCTGGTTTAAATGAAATTGCACTGCTTTATTGCAATGATTATTTTCATTTTTGATTTATCTTTTCTCATTAAATCAATCAGTTGTTATTAAAGTTTGAAAAATGTTGACTAGGCCCCAAGGTGACGTCTTCATTTTATTTCAGTTTACTGTCACAGAGGACAAAAGACACCAGAAAATATTCATATTTGAGAAGTTGAAATCAGAGAATTTTGTTATTTTGTCTTAAAAATTGCTGATTGATGTAATGATGTAATCGACCAATCGTTGCCGTTCTATAGTACATCACTTTGACGTGTAGTAAAACTGGAACTGTCCAATCTTTCAGACGCGTTGCTGGCGGACCTGGAATCTACTACGTCCCACATCTCAAAGCGACCCGTGTTCTTGTCTGACGAGACCCCGTACTCCATCCCCACCGCAGGACACTCCTACCAGGATGTGTCGGTTCCACCTCCGGTTCCTCCTCCGCCCTCAGCCGAGGCTCTGAACGGGTCTCTGATCGATCAGCCGGACTCCCACCACTCCTCTCAGCAGGTACGTCTCTGCAGCGTGAGCTTATAACTCATCCTGAACTCATGTTTCTCTGTGAAACCAAAGTCCTTCATCAGCATATCACAGAACAAGTGACATAGCACAAACTACAGTTTTGGTACACTGCTTGTTGCTTTGCTATGATAGCCTTAAGCTCTCTCTCTCTCTCTGCTACTACACTACTGCTGTTTTTATTCTTATATTCCTGTCTGCGTAATGCTCCCATACTGCAGACCAAAACAATGCTGGTGTTAACTCCGTGAAACTTCTCACTTTGTTCTCTGACTGCTGAATCTTCTGCAGTCGTTAGGTTCAGCCCAGAAGAGCTCATGGTCCAGGGACAGCAGCAGCTCTCCACTGTCTCACATTGAAGAGGACCACGTCTACAGGTATCCTGTCACACTCTGAAATGTTGTGCGTATCATCTGTCACTTTCTTTTACCTGCTAGTTGCTATGAGCAGTCTCTGTCTCCTCTTCAGTTTCCCAAACAAACAGAAGTCTTCAGACTCGTCAACAGCAGCCATGACCTCCGCCCTGGGCAGCAACCTGTCAGAGCTGGACAGGCTGCTGCTGGAGCTAAACGCCGTGCAGCAAAGCTCCCCTTCATTCCCCACCACAGGTAGGCCCTAAAGCCCCCCCAGCCTCATCTCTTCTGTGTGCGCTGAGCAGAATTAGCTGTACTGTCCTGTGTCCACAGAGGAGGCGGCGCCACCCTTACCATCCTGCAGCATCACCCACTACGAGAACGGCGGCGGCCCTGACATCACGGTGAGCCCACCCCCTCAGGAGAAACCCAAAAGGAACGGGACAAGGCTGGACGAGGCCCGACCCTCCGTGGAGAGTCTGCTGGACGAGCTGGAGGGTTCAGTGCCCTCGCCCAGGTACACGGTCTCTCCACTGCAGTGGGACCTTAAGATGGATTTATATGAATGATCAATGACACCCACTGCATAATTTGTATTTTCCAGCCCCCCGGCTCGCCACAGCGATTTGGACACGCCCTCTCAGCAGCAAGCCAGAATTTCAGCGTCCTGCGCCACAAGAGAGCTGGACGAGCTGATGGCCTCTCTGTCAGACTTCAAGGTACAACGCAGCGCGAGGAAGGCTTCACTTCATCAACAAAACGCACTCTTCTCCTGTCATATTCCTGATGATTTCTCTGTCCTCTTCCTCTTATCCTGCTTCTGCTTCTCTGTCCTCTAGCCCAGTTCTTTGGGCTCCCTGCTGGACCCAGTGGGAGCCTCTTCCAGCTCTCCTCATCCTCCAGTCTCTCCCTCCGTGGCTTCTCCTTTCCTCACTCTGTCCCACCCGTCTGCCTGTGCCTCTCCTGTCTTCTCTCTTCCTGCCGGTCTAGAGCTGCACATAGACGAGGACGGAGGAGACGGTGGCGTGTCCATGTCCCATCCGAACCGCCTCCCTCCCCACAGTCCTATGTCCTCGCTCTCTGCAGCCAGTGACCTAGACCTGGACTCTGTCATAGATGTCTCTGCCACCATGCTGTCATCCCAAACCAAGACTCTGCTAGTCCTCTCTCAGTCCGCTTTCTCTAACTCCAACGTAACGAGAAACAGCCCAAGTCCGTCCAATACCACCACCACCCCCTCGCTTACCTCCGTTAACACCGTCCTGGACCACAAGTCCCCTAGTCCATCTGTAGAGCGCGTCTCGCCCTCAAATACTGTCGGTAAATTCTCCTGTGCTCCTGAGACTATGAGCAAGGGTTCTTTTCATGACCTGGATTTGAATTTCTGCAGTCCGCCTCTTTCGAACAACCTCACCCCTCCTCAATCAGCTCCGAAGACTCCTTCCCCACTCCCTGCTGCTCTCTCCATATCTCCCCCCTCCGCATATGCTTCCTCAAAAACCTCCTCACCATCTTCGGTCTCTCGATCGAGTGTCCTCTCCCCGCCGGTCTTCGCCTGCCCCAGCAGACAGCTGTTGGAGCCGCCGCCCGCTCTGCAGCAGCAACCCGCGGTGGAGCCGTCCCTGGACGAGGCGCTGGACAAACTCCTCGCTATGAGCTTTGTGCAGAACCACGCAGCGGAGGAGCCGCAGCTGCAGATGGAGGCGCGGTGTCTGGGCAGAGGAATGCAGGAGGTGCACGAGGAGCTCATCCTGCCCATGGACAGAAACAGCGTGCAGCCGGACACGTTCACCAGCGCCACCAACACCATCACCGACGAGTCTGTGGACGGAGGCACCGACGGGAACGGGGACCTGGACTGGGCTGACGAGGACCTGTCCATGTCCTTCCACGACGGACTGGATGGCACCATGACGCCTTACACCGAGAGGCCGTACACGGACGGCAGCATGACCCCGATGACAGAGGCCAGCTGGATGGATGAGTCCATGACCCCGTCTTCATGCCCCGGGACCCCTGACGTTTCCCTGGACCTGCCCCTGCTGCAGACTCCAAACATGGACCGATTGTCTGCGTCCGGACATGTATGCATCTCCACTCCTGCCTGACACCACTCGGATTGTTGTGCTGTAATGCTTCTGTACCAGCTAGCATCTGCTGTGAGCTGAAACATGACACCAAATATTTCTTATACTTAATGTCCACAGTGGAATCTGCTTATTTCCTTTACAGCACTTAAAGTACTAACTGAGCACAAATCGGTCAAAGTATGAGGCTAAAAACAAATGTTTGATTCCATGTATTTATCTTTGGTAAATACATTTAGATGTTCTCATGTGTAACTACAACTCAACAGTTTCCACAGCAGATGTTGTGTCTCTGAATCTGTGAGGCTTTTCTTTAACGTACTAAATATAATCATTAGTGTGTTAACATACGACGAGGATTGTTTTGTTAGCCTTCAGTATCGTCTCTCTAGTCTCAGTTAGCACTGTCGGTTAAAGGTATTAAAAACAGGAAGGCACAGATAATACATCATAAATATATAAAATGGAAAGGCTGTCATTCTCCCTCAAAGTACAAAAAGGAAAATTACTAAAAGAAAAGTTCATTAAACCACCCATTAAGTCAGATTTTAGCTCTCTTTTCTTTCTTTAAAATGAAAGCAGTTCAGCTGTAGATAATTAAAGCTAAAGTTTTGTAAGAGAAGAGCTAAGCTGTAAATTGGTGTTGTGTGAATCCATCTGCAGTTCTGATTCTGTGTAAACGGATGAATCTGAAAGAGAAAATAAAATCATAAAAAATGCTAATATTATTAACAAAATCAAGTTAATAATAGTTTAGAAAAATAACTTATGGTATGAAAACCATAAAAAAGTATGAAAAATAACAACGGATGTAAAAAAGAGGATTTTATTAAAAGCAAGATCATAAATAAGTTTTGAGCAGAACTATCAAGTTTCTCGCCTAATTTGTGATGGAGTTTGTTTCCACGTACATTTTTGAGCAAACCAGGTGTTAAACATTTAGGGCTTTAATATCGACCCTCAGTGTTTGAGAAAGATGACAGAAACCAGAGTCTCTCTCTCGCGGTGGCGCTGCACTCACACGTAACTCACTGATTGTCGGTACCAGCATGGCACACGTGGACCACAATCCTCCTGACCTGCTCTGTGTGAAGGACTCTAACGCGGCTCTAACGTGTTGTGAAGTTGCTTGACAGACTGGGAGCGCTGGGAGGGGGTCCGTGGGTGGGTGTGGCACAGTTGTAAAGCATGCGAGTGCTGACCTCTGCATCCCGGCCTGCTGCAGAGCTGCTGCAGCTGCGTCTGTGTGGACGTATGATACGATGCTCACATTCCCTCTCAGATTAAATCAGTGATCCGGCGCACTAAGGAGACTCCCAACGTGCACCCGATGTACCGGGACGCTCACCTGCGCAGGAAGATGGGACCCGTCATTGTGAACAAGAACAGCTCTCAGGACCGCCTCATAGAGGAGCTTCAGGGGAAGTTCGGGATCGGGCGCTCAGAGCGCCGACGCAAACAGTCCGATGACTGGCTGACGGAGGGGGTCATCGTCACCTCCAAACCCCAGCGCTTCCGCCTTGACGCTGCCGGCAGTGAGGTGGATAAGGTTGGCTTCAGTGTGCTCAGCAGTTTTCCCAAATATTAGTTTTCACCTTCAGTTTCCTGCACGTTTTCCTTTCTTTGTTCCCTCTTTCTGTTTTTCTCTCCTCTTCTGTAGATCATAATTCCCCCAGAGTCGCCCGTCCCTGTCAGGAAGGTGCTCCCACCTCCCTCTCCCCCCGCCCCTCGTCGTCCTCCTATTGTAGAAGAACCTAAGCAACGGCTCCCAGTCCAGCAGCCCCCCATCCCTATACCCCCACCTCTTCCTCCTCC
>NW_023339718.1:5311650-5314860 GCF_004916995.1 Morone saxatilis
CCTCCTCCACCTCCCTCTCCCCCTCCACAACCTCCGCACATCAAGGAACCAGTTCCCGCTCCGCTTCTGCACTTTATAAAAGCCTCACCTCCACCGGCCCCAGTTCAGGAGCCTCCTGCACCCAAACCAGATCCCCCTCCTCCCGTTCTTAAAACCCCAACCCGGCCTCCACCAGTGGAGCCAGTGACACCGATCGCACCCAAAGTCCTGGTGTCTGTAGGCTGCCAAACAGAGTACGACCCAATCTTCCCTCCAGTGCAGGCACGAACCCCCCTCTCTCACCACAGAACCAGGACTCATTTTATTCCTATTCTTATCTCACTGTGTTATATCTCTGTGTCTGTCAACCACATCTTCACCTGTTTTCATACTTGAACCTTTTACAGATTATGGCCCAAGGCAAGGGCGGCGTTCCTGGTGGGCCTCCGACACAGGTCAACAAACTGGACAACATGCTCGGTAGTCTGCAGTCTGACCTCAACAAACTGGGCGTGCAGACGGTAGCTAAAGGAGTGTGCGGTGCCTGCTGTAAGCCCATAGTGGGACAGGTGAGATGCTTGTGTTCAGATAATATCTGTGGAAGAACACGGGAGTCGCTGGTCTGCCACTACCTGTTTGTGTTACTGTGTGACTAAATGATCCAAACTAAAACACCAAAGTCAGTCTGGTGAAAATATTCTTAATACAGCAACCTTATAAACAACAGCTAGATAAAAGCTGCTCGTGGTTTGATCGATGTGACGTGCAAACGAGCCATTTAAGTTGACATATTGTGCTCGTTTCCAGCTCTGTATTCTCATCTAATTCCATTAGATGGCTTTGCATGATTCACTCTTCAAAAACATCTTTATTTATCTTATAACTATGATCTGGTCTTCCTGTTTCCTGATATATCTGATATATAAACATCTGCTCCTTGTTACATTCAGTGCATAACAATAACCGTACAGAACAACTGAACATTTAATATCAACATTATATATATGACAGAAAAGGGGGGAAATTGTAGGTATAAAATGTCCTGTTTAAGTGTTTGCATACTGAATGCCCTCCTCTGTGTGTGCAGGTGGTGACAGCCATGGGCCGCACGTGGCACCCTGAGCACTTTGTGTGCACACACTGTCAGGAGGAGATCGGCTCCAGGAACTTCTTTGAGCGTGAAGGACAGCCGTACTGTGAGAAAGATTACCACAACCTGTTCTCCCCACGCTGCTACTACTGCAACGGGCCCATACTGGACGTGAGTCGCCGTGTTTCCGTCTCTGTGCTCGCCGTGTCTGTTGTAGACGACGGCCAAGCTACAATAAATGTTGTCGTGTCTGTGCAGAAAGTTGTGACGGCGCTGGATCGGACCTGGCACCCTGAACACTTCTTCTGCGCTCAGTGTGGATCCTTCTTTGGCCCAGAGGGTACTGAATTATTATTTATATCGTAGGAACTGTAGTTTCTGTTTCATTTCGTATTAAAATCTGTTGTCTGTGTCTGTTTCAAGGTTTTCATGAAAAGGATGGAAAAGCCTACTGCAGGAAGGATTACTTTGACATGTTTGCACCGAAATGTGGCGGCTGTGCCAGAGCCATTTTGGAGAACTACATCTCAGCGCTGAGCAGCCTTTGGCACCCGGAGTGTTTTGTTTGCAGGGTCTGTACCATCACTTGTATTTGTATTTTATTGAGGGGTTGTTTGAGGTGCATAGTCAAAAGCCTCTCTCTCTCCAAACCCACCAGACTCCCATGAAAAAAACATTCTACCTTGCAAAACATTGGAGTTGCTGGTGTATCGCAGCCGTAGTCTCTGTGACGTCACGCACAGGTCTGTGAAGAGCCATTGTGAAGCTCAGTGTGGTCGGATCCGGCTGTCGTCATCTTGGCAGGTTTTGGCACCACTGTGTTGCCATCCATGGAGGTTGCTGCTCGGTTAAACAGATAGAATAGCTGGTTAGAGGAAAGACATTGCAATCACAACCTTGCAATTTAGTCCAATCCCTGCAACTTTTCCACAAATGTGACCAATTATTGTAGTTTCCAGTGAGTTTCACCAATCATAGCAGCACCCTGGCGCAAATGATGAGCCATACATCACCTAACTACTAGCTGTTGCCTTCAATTTTTAATAAATAGTACAAGAACTTTGCAAAACCTATGAACAATCAGGCATTTTTTGGCCGCAACAATCCCAAAAAAAGCCTGAAGGAACTGAAAATAACACAGACGAGACCAACAACTCCTGTGTTCTGTTTTTAATCAATGGAGTCTGGTGGCTTTGAAGAGAGCATACACTGATGGAAAACCTTTAGTTTCTTGTTGGAAAAGGTTGTCTGACGGCTCTGAAAATACTCTAAATAAAGCGTACACTTAAACTGATACATATGGATAAATACCTCAAACACCCCCACTTCCAAAAACCCAAACTACCTCTAACAGCTGAGGAGCCTCTGTGAGATCCAGTGATAAGAGTAAGAGCACTAGAATAACTTCTAACTTCCTCTCCGTCGTCCTCTTTTCCAGGAGTGCTTCACCCCGTTTGTGAATGGAAGTTTCTTCGAGCACGACGGCCAGCCCTACTGTGAAGTGCACTACCACGAGCGCCGCGGCTCCCTCTGCTCCGGCTGTCAGAAGCCCATCACGGGACGCTGTATCACCGCCATGGCCAAGAAGTTCCACCCGGAGCACTTTGTGTGCGCCTTCTGCCTGAAACAGCTCAACAAAGGCACCTTCAAAGAACAGAACGACAAACCCTACTGCCACGGCTGCTTCATCAAGCTGTTCAGTTAGGGAGTGACGGCGAGCGGCGACAGTGCTACGTATGGGTCGGGGTCAGGGGTCGGCGTCGGGGGGTTTATAGAAAGCGTGTTAAGCACAGGTTGGGTGGGAATGGGATCGTATCAAAGAAGGTTGTCTGTATTCTGATGGTGACATTGGAAGTGTGTATGGATATTAGGTATGTGCATGTGGTTGAAGCAACATATTGTCTCTGCCAGACTCAAATCATTTTAACTTCAGAAATTCTCAGACGGGCTGTCGGTGCGTTTTTTGAAGCGTGACGCAGATTTGAATCAACGTTCAAAGGACGATGGAAATCTTGAGCTCGAGAAAAATAATGAAAACAGGAGGTGACGTTACTTTTTATTATTTTAAATCAAACACTGATTCGGGTGTTACGTGTGGGATAAAGAGCTGTCCTTTTCTGTAATTGACCCTCCCTAAGTCC
>NW_023339718.1:5314881-5315169 GCF_004916995.1 Morone saxatilis
GCCCTCTTGGGTCCGCAAGAAGGGGCGGAGCTTATGAGTTATTTCTCACATAATTCAAATCTGTAGTTTTTAGTCTCAGTAGATGATGGTGAAATCTTACTGAACACTGTAGGAATCCATAAAATACTGCGTGTTTGACACGTTGCTCACTGGTTGAGCAGCGTGTCCTTTTAGAAACCAGGCAGCAGGTGACCTGGTGTGTTTTTTTAACGTTACAATATAAACCGTTTTTTCCACAGAAGAACGTAAAAAAGGCTTTTAGATACTTTCCCCCCCCCCCCCCGGGGG
>NW_023339718.1:5315269-5317330 GCF_004916995.1 Morone saxatilis
TTTCCCCCCCCCCCCGGTGGTATAAAGTTGGTCAGAGCAGATAAACACATAATATCACTGTAGCATTAACTGGAAACAATTGTTTTATATGTGTGAAGTTGATTGTTGTGTCTTTAGACTTTTACAGATGCAATCCCATCATTCAGCCTAAGAAAATCCCTGCATGTAGAGATCTTAAAGGTCCAGTGTGAAACATTTAGGAGGATCTGTTGGCAGAATAATCACCTGAAAACAGGAATCATTATCTTTTCGTTACAGAGGGAGTGGGTCCATGTTTCTAGCCCAGAACGGACTCTCCAGGAAGTTGCGATTCAGCCAATCTCAGTGACTTCTGCGCAACCTTTTTTGCAACTTTTCTGCATATCTGACCGACCACTGTAATTTCCTGCAAGCTCACATATAGCTTTAACTGGCTAGTTCTTTAGTTAGTTATTGTTATATAGCTAGTTACCTCTGATAGCTACTGTTAGTGAAATGCTTTCTTTTCACCAATCAAAAAATAAAAAGCTGAGCCATATGTCACTAGCAATTTTATTCTCAATTGCCTTTGATTTTTAATAAACTATACACTTTGCAATTTTCACTTTCTCCTGCAAAAAAATGCCAAAAAACATCACAATTTTTTTTACAAAAGCTGCCTTGAAATACACGCTCGAAAGGCTGAGCTGTATTCAGTTGGTTGTAATCTGCAACTCCACCACTAGATGCCACTAAATCCTGCACGCTGGTCCTTTAAATGTTGATACCAGAATGTGACACAGCTGAGTTTCAATCAGTTTTAGTTTCCAGAGTCAGAATCTCAAGCACACACATTGTTCTGTAGCCAAAGGCGGTCGGGTGAATATTTTACAGTGATTGTGAGTCTGTAGCCAACCAGCAGTCGCTGCACTATTACGTTACGTACGTTTGAACAAACACGTTTTTGTGCTGCCAAATCATTCCTCGTCTTTTCACAGCAGAAAAGAGAAAGCGATCTGAACGTGCAGATATTGGGAGTACACTGTGCATTTCTTACATTACTGTCTCTGAGCGCACCCTGAGAGGTTTTTTATTGTAAATATCCGATGCAGCTACGTTGTAAGCAAAGCGCTGGCGTGCTTAGCGTGTACACGTGATTATTAACCACTCATTCAGCGAGGGGGGGAGGGGCTGGTTGGGAAGGCAGAGATACTTTGATATTTTTGGTGTCATTACTGTATTGAGAAGCTGATGAATGTTTATTACATAATGCCAGAAATAATTTGCTGTGATATTCCAATAACTCTATGCAACTGTGGATTAACACCTTTCAGCATCAGCGTGTGCCGTTGTGTCAGCACCACGTCTAATAACACTGGCAAATCCAGCAGAGTGCTGATCACAGGTCAGTTATTAGTCCGCTGAGCAGTGTCGGCTGTTAAAGGGGAGCCTGGTGGTCTGTTGGGATGAATGCTAGGTCCGAGGAGCGTCTGCTGTATAAGCACCAGGTTCTGGTTGATGACGACGTGCAGCAGTCAGAGATGTGTCGGGCCTT
Source organism: Morone saxatilis (assembly GCF_004916995.1). Lineage (NCBI taxonomy): Eukaryota > Metazoa > Chordata > Actinopteri > Moronidae > Morone > Morone saxatilis. The sequence goes on from NW_023339718.1 coordinate 5,316,783, forward strand.
TTGTTCAGGGAATTCTAGAGCCTTAAATCTTTTCTCACTCTATTTAAGATATCATGTAGTCTTTTCAAATCAATGTAGTCGAGTGTTATTTAACCAAAGCCATACCTTCTTTGAGTTGTTTTTGTGTCTGTTCGCCTTCTTTCTTTTTCTTTTTTTTTCTTCCTCTTTTCACTTGGAATGTCAATAGTTACGAGCAGTGGGACTCCTCACCTCTAGTCCGATTACGCCAATAAATTCTGTTTTGGTATCAAAATGTGGCTTTGTCTGTGATTTCACTCAATGTTACACTTAAAACTCTCAATATGAGCAGCAGCAAGTCTCCCTGTATGGAGGGTTTGTGTAACTAAAGCAGTGTTTACTGCAGGGGGTATTTTATTTATTTACTTTATGCTCAAAGGTTAAAGAACAGTAAAGATGAGGAGTTATGAAGAAAGATGGATGGATGGATGGATAGATGGATGGATGGATCAAAGTCAAAAGTCAAAGTCAGCTTTAATGTCAATTCTTCACATGCACCAGACTCGAAGGAATGGAGAGGACGTTTCTCA
>NW_023339718.1:5317355-5330691 GCF_004916995.1 Morone saxatilis
AAGAAGGAAAGAAAGAGAGGAGAGAGACACATGCATTTTGTTCGGAGAGTGATGGTAAAGGTGTAAGACATGAAGTGAGTGAGGTAAATGACGAAAAAGCAGGATGTAAGCAAGATAGAAAGTCATATATGCAGTCTAACATACTGAGGTTCCAAAAATCTTAAAAGCCCAGGTCATATTGCACAGTCTATGCACAAATGAAGGATTACGCATTTCTGACAGACGGCGAAATTTCCAAAATGAAATGATCTTCGGGGATTTTTTTTTTTTTATTTTTTTCCACCCTGGGTGCTCCAGGGAGTAAAAACGAGGAATGCTTAAGCGTCTTCAGTTCTCTCCCTTGCCGACTAATGAATTGGATTCTGATGGATTGGTTCCAAAACAAAGTCGATCTGGGGGCGGAAAAGGTAATGGTGACCGCGAAAATTGTGGGTAGAAAAGCTGTCAAACATACAGTCAGACATTCGAGAAGAAGAGAGATACACAAAGCTGCCTGTCTGATAAAGGGATACAGAGAAAGAGCCGGAACGAGTAAGAAAGACGAGAAATGGGCTGAATCGAGTAGAGAGTATCAGGAGAACTGCGAGGATAATAGATGAGATGAAATGAGAGTACCAGGAACGGATGAGAAGCGGACATCTCTCAGGACGTGTAAGAGGCTGGACTATGTTTCGAGACGAGTAGAGAGAGAGACATGTACCTGAGGAGAGAGAGAGCGAATGAGAGCGGTTTTCAGACTGGACATTCAGAACCCTCCCCGAAGCATAGGACAAACAAATTTTATCTATTAAACCAGATATCGATTACCCGATCGCGACCCGATACACTTTCCCGACACTAACACGCACAATTGGAAAAGCAGGCGCGCGCTGTAACTCAGTGGTATCTCGCAGCATAGACAGAACAGTGATGTTAGTAGCTAAATATGATGAGGAATCTTGACACAGAAGGTAGCATCGCTACTTTCAACACAAATATTCCAGCACTGATGAGGACATCAATTTCGTTTTGATCCTTTGTTGGTGCTTGCTGTGGAAATGTGTATCAGATTTGTGTATGTTTTCTTATTTGTCAGTGTGTGACAGCGATTATGAAAGGATCCCTACAGAGATAGACCTTTAGTTTAACCACAAACAGCCGTAATATCACCTATCACTCGTCCACCAGACTCCAGAGACACAACACTCATTTTACCTCCAGATAATCCTAACTTCATTAAGTGGACAGAAACAGAATACAAACTCAGTTAAAGCGTCTCTGTTAGTGTTTTCCCAGACAATGCACCCAACTCTGTTTGGGGAAATAATCCTTAATTCCACCGACGTTAGATGATAAAACAGCAGTTTCAGCTCGCTGTTACTCTGTATCCTTCACATAGAGAAACAGCTGTTTGCCGCTACATTAACGTTTGAATCTCTCATTAAATTTTAACCTTGGATTGTTGACTCGGTCCCCTGAGGAGTGATGACAGTGGTAGCATTGCAGACTGGGTGAATCCCACCGAGGAAACATACGTGGCTTTTTGGCTCTGCAGACCAAAGGTCTCAAGTGTCCCGTGTGTTTGCTGGAGTTCGAGGAACAAGAGTCGGTTCGAGAAATGCTTGCAAACACCTTTCCACCTCAGGATGCATTCTGCCCTGGCTGGCAAGGTAAAGCTCCCAAAACCTTTAATTCACAGTTTCATTTTCTTTGGGACAGCTTAACGGGCGGCTTTGCTGTTTGAATCTCTTTACATCGCAGACCAATCCTGTCCGCTCTGCCGACTCGAGTTACCACCCGCACAATCCGGAGTACGGGAGTTTAAAAAAGACCAGGTGAGCAGAACACAATGCCAAATCCGTCCTCTTAACCGTGATGTGAATTTGGGTCAGTGCCCGGCTGATGTTATTGTCTGGTCCGCAGGAGAGAAGAGACAGCGGGAGCACAAGACAACACACAAGCCATGTACATGCCGGCAGCGCTGCGGCAGAGTTTTGTGGCTCGGTGACTTTTACTGAAAACAATGGAAAACACACAAAGTGATATGCTGCGTTCACGCCATCTCACACTGAATGTTAAACCACCGGAACATCACAGCGATGTCACCTCGTAATTCGTAGTTAGAAATCTCAGAAAGATCTCAGAGTATCAATAAATTATAAAGCCACCGTCCTGGCTCCTCCAAAATAAAGTTATATATATTACAAATATATAAGAATAAAGCTCATTCTAGGCTTCTTCTCTCTCACTCTCTCCATCTCTCCCCAACCGACCTCGTTTGGAATAAACGCGTTCTTCTCGCCTTAGAGTTGCTTGGAACCCACTTTCTATACGTTACGTTACAACTACGTTCAGCCATTAACCCCCTTACCCTTGAGTAGCATTAGCCTCAGGCGCATGCACTCGCACTCTCTATTAGTCTATACAAGCCTATCGTAATGCCTATTCCTGCATTACCTGGTAAGCGACACTTCACCCATTTGCCATTTAGGCTTTGTATCGATAGAAACCCAGTCATATTGTTGATGGTCGTGCATCATTCCCTCATTTTCCCCTGAGACCGGGAAGAAATACGGAATTGAAAGATGGAAGTCTCATATCTTTGTAGAGGAGTGAGACTACCAAACACTCTTTTATCCGGCTCCAATAGGCACCAAATTCAATTTATGTTACTTTCGACTACATATATATATATAACCCACTTTAAATAAAAGTTAATGTTTCCATGGTTGAAGTGCTTCTTTAACAGTTTTCCCTCAATAACCTCATGTCTGTCATGTTTCACACTCCACAGCCCGTTCTCATTCCCAGGTCAAATACAGATGCGAGCAGTGTTCAGTTGCAATCTGAAACCACTATATTATTACGTCTGTTCTTACAGAACGCAGATCTATTTGTTAACAGTGTCTCAGTGAGGCTGCGTTCACACTGCAGACCTCAGTGTTCACATCTGCTTTTATTTGTTCACGTTGTTTTTTGAATGTGGCCGATAGCAGACGTCGGTGTGAACGGGTCACAGCTGTGAAGTGTCGATCAAAGTAAAAAGAGTTCACACTGAGGTCACGTCGTAAAGAATCAGAGCTGAATCTGATGTGGACCACGTATGAAGGCGGACCAAATCAGAACTGAAGAGATCAGATTCAGATTTGTGATGAGTTCTGAGTCACGTGTGAACAAAAGTCTGCAGTTGTGAACTGGCAGCTGTAAGCTTAAAGACCTTTTAAAGTATGTTAGTTATGAGCTGAGGAGGTTGTTGAGGGAAAACTGACTAATAAAGAGCTAATATCCTACTAATTCTAATTATTTTTATTAAAAGCAGGGTTCCGATGAGAGGCAGGTCTCTTATAAGCAGCTAGTTAACGGTGAATGTGTGTGCCGTCATATAAAGTGTGAGCGCGTTGCTTCCATTCGTCTGACGTGGTGTGAACGCAGCATCCGCTACGGGCTCATTGAAAATAGAAAATGTTTGGATGAACGCTGTTTTCTCGCCGTCGTTGTGACGCAGCACTGAAGCATTTTAATTCAGTGTCTTTATTTCTTTTTATTTACATTTATTAGCTTTAAACGCACAAAAAAAATCTTTCAGCCATATTTGTCTAATTAATATGAATTATATAAAGACTTTAATAATGTTTAAATCTGAGAGTCTTAACGTGCACTCCAGCAGCGTACTTCCATAAAGTCTGGGTGCTCGTTAAAGACCGCACGCTGGATCCTCCACTTCCCATGATGCATTTCCTTGCCTGGGAAACTCCCAGTGTAACAGCAGCTTTCTGTTATTGTGTAATCTGCACGCCAGAGCAGAGCAGATGTATTCTCCTCCCCGTATAAAGCTCCTGTAGAGACACACAGGACTCCATTCAACTGTTTGCACTCGTCATGCTGGAGTTCCCCTTTAACGTCCCATGATGCCGCTTTGATGTTTGAGAGAGTGTCTCTTCTCTTCTGGCTCCGGCAGACGTCTGAACTGGTTTACCATCGACATATAAGAGATGAACTTCCCTCCACTGTATATTAATGAAGCCAGAGTATTTGTGTATAAAGCTGCGTTAGTCTGCGCAGTGGTGCTCAGCCGTCAGTCATGGTGTTAACGCCCCTTTTATAGCTTCAAATAATGAATTAAAACCAAACTTATCTGAAAAATGTGTGATATGAACGATCGAAAATGAATGTATTTAAAGTGTACTTTGATTGAGTTTGTCCCATCTGCTAACATGGAGGAATGACCTATACTGCAGTCGGCCAGCAGGGGACGATAGAGATGGTTTGGCTTCACTTTTGGAGTCCGTCTTTATATATGTCGATGGTTTCTACATTACATACCTGTGTGAAACCAGTTCAGTGTTGGTGCTCGAGTTACTCTCCAGTATATAAACTATAAATGCTCAGTTTGGACCCGCTCTGCCAAAACTTCTATTACTGCTCGCAAATAAATCCACCTTTTATATGAACAAACACTCCATTAACCATCATTTCATTAATACAATACATTAATACTTAATATATATAACTGTATGTTATATATATTTATATATATATACATGAGTATGATGTCAGTTTGTAGAGCCCCGACCGATATATCAGCCGCAATATCACAAACATATACAGCAGATTTAACTGTATAAAGTGCTAAAGAAATATATATATAATGGTGTGACTGCAGGGTTTATCCAGCAGAGTGCGCTGTGATGTACAATACAGACCACACCAGGGACCAACGTCTCCAAACTATTCATACCAGCATCGACGTGAACTTGTTTGAAAACATTTATTAAAACTTAATGCGGTGTGAAAATCTCCGAAAACATTTACTGTGAAAATAAATGACGTTGCATGTATGCCAATATATTTAATATTTCAGAATATTGATCGAAACAAACGGCCCCAGTGTGTAAAGCAGTGTTTGGTTGTCCCTCCAGGATGTCGCTGGCTAACATTCCTGATTTCACAGCAACTTTTCTAAAACAATTGCGATGCATGTTCCGATGTTTTAAGCCATTTTTCTGGAATTAAATTTGGGAGATTAAATTGCAAAAAGGTTTTTTTGTGTCTAATTTGTTTAAAAATGGTATCGTGTGAGTGAGAATAAAAGTTAAAAGCGTTAATTGTTGTGGTTGCAACATCGCAGCTTCCTGGAGGGACTGGTAAAGGCCTTTGGTTGACAATTCATTTGTTAAATGATTGAACATGAAGTTATTTGTTGTCCGAGTGTCTTTGCAGTCGTATCGGCCGTCACATCAGTCGGGCTCTACAACTCACCGATACTTCTGCTGTTTATAAGGAAAAAGAGGCAAAACATCTAATAATTTATCATTTTTATTTCGTATTTGAATATAAATCTCTGTCAAATGAAAATACCTAAATGATAGACAAATCATACATATTTACAGAATTTATAAAAGGAAACAAAATCATCTGTGTCGACTTGTTTTTGGGGATTTCTCTGACTCTTACATACTTTTCAAATCCAGGAAATGAGACTTAATACATTTTCTTTATAGACGTTTGTTTGTTGTTGTTGCTAGAGTTCAAGACGTGTACAGGTCAGGCAGCCTTTTTGTAATACAGGACTCTCCCACAAACAAAGATACCATATGACAGCTCACTGAAGTGCACATTGTAACAGAAAAGAAGAAAGGTTGTAAAAATCCACCTGTAATTTTGGCCTGTGGAAGATGGTGGTGTGGTGGAGATGCTGTTACAGAAGAATATCCAACCCTGATGTGAGGGCTCATACAAGCTGCCATTTGTAGTCACACCTTGTGACTTTAGTTACAGTATGGTGAAATAGGCTACAGCTGAACACAAGATTAAAAAATAAAAGAACATGTTCCCCTGGCACAGTACGAGGGATAAGGCTAAAACAGTGCACTCACATACTCATACACCTACTGCAGACACACGGATAAACAACCAAACCTCCTGTGGATTCCACTCTTTTTTTTGGCAAGATCAAGATTGCTGCAGTCCCAGAAAGAAAATCATTTGCACAAAAAATGTAAAGAAAACTGACCCGACACATGATAACACGTCTCATGTAACAGCAGATCCACCGTCCGGTCTCTGTGGATCACTGAGACAACATCGACCTCAAACAACTTAGATGGAAAGAAAATAAACTTGTTGGAACTCTAGCTTTTGCCTCAGAACATCAAACCCACAAAAGATAAAAAGAGGTAGGTGATGTGACCTTTTTAAAAACGTGTATTGCTGGCATCCAGTGGTAACAGTTAGAAATGCATTAACACTACGCAGAGGGCAGAATACTGTGCGTGTTATGAAACTTACTTCTCACAAAAGACTGAGTGGAACTGAAACAGGGTGGCATTAGTCAGCTTTAGTTGGAGCAGTGGTAGTTTGTGGCAGTCAGGTTGTGAGCTAATTGACCCTAAAAGTCCCGCCCACTTTTGGTCTGTGCTCCGATAACAATAGATACGCAATGTGCTAAACTAATCTACGTTGAACTGACATTTAAAGATTGATAATCACATCTTGAGTTGGCGAAATTTAGCAAAACGTAACTCTAGATTAATGTAAATTTGACGTTTCTGACCGTTCGACTATTATTAGAGCACAGGGCAAAAAGGGGCGGGCCTTAGGAAGGATCAATGATCACTTTTAGAGAAATTGGCAACAGGAAATCATAAAAAAAAAACCTCTATATATGTGACACACTTTCACCTTACAAGTCTCCAACCTGTGGTGCTGTCTGGTCGTAACACTGTACTGACGCCACGAGGTTTATGGCACAAAGTCACCGAGCATCATCTCCCGCTCTCAGTCGACTCCTGCGAACCTACAACTACTGAAAGGCTTCGTATTGAAACAGAAAACTCAAATAAGGCTTCCAAGGGTCCAGCCTGGAATCGAATCAGTGTGTGGACGAGAACTGTCGCTCTCTGCGTGTGTTAGTCGGTTTATAGTTTCAACCTTCAAAGCACCTTCACTTCAAATGTCTCCGTGTCACTTTTTCTTCAAACGAAACAAAAACAAGCGCTGTTCAACTCCAACACACTGAAAAAGGCATTGTTCACTCCAGAGGAGCGGAAACGATCACATGATTGATGGCAATTATTGCACCGGACAGGACAGTCAATGTAATAAAACATAAAAAAAGGTAGCATGAAATGTAAATTCATCATCTGTTCTTTTCATATTCAACAGAATAAAAATACTTATTCATTATTCGTTTATAAATCCAGCACAACAAACTAATAACAGCTTATTTTTCCCACTTTTACATATTTAACGTGTCTGATTTGAGACAGGAAGTTGCTGACAGCTGATTTAATGTGTGAATACGATCTCCGTATTTTCACCTGTGTGAAGGTAAAAACAAGAAACAGGAAGTACGCTGTTGCCATGGAGACAGCGAGTTAACTATCAGCTGTCCGCCCCTCCACGATTTTGTGGGCTTTCTTTGGGATTATTGCGGATTTATAAACGAATAACGAATGGTTTTGTAATTCTCTGATTTTGGATTCTGTATCGAACGTGAAAAGAAGGAATGACACAAAGAAATCATCCGACCACACGACTTGTGGGACATCCAGGGAGACGAGTGATTGAGCTGCACTCGGATCAGTGAAATGGATTATGATCTCAAGAATGATACACGTTTACACACACTATGTTTAAAAATACCATCAAAATTTGCATTGAAATCATCTGTGCGACCGAATCAACGTGTCGGGTGAGGTGAATGATTTGTTGCCGATCGTTTGACAGATAATTTACGCTTTGATTGAATAAAAAGGCCATAACGCTTTACAGCCTGTAAAAACATACATAACTGTTAACTAGTCACTTCTCAAACATTCAATATTTTCTACGGACTACGCAAACTCAAACGTTAATTGTTATTCTCTCATTCAGAAAGTGTGCCGTGCAGAGATAAGCAAAAAGGCCAAAAACAGGTGGGCCATCAAAGCATCGGGTAGCTCATGAAGGAGTGTGTGTGTGTGTGGGGGAGCGGGAAGAACATTGTGGGCACAGTTATAGAAAAAAACAACCGGAATATAAAAACTCTGTTTGGGAAACAACATACTCAAGTGAAGAATTCGACCGCCATCTTGGAAAACATTCATGGCTCCAGTGGTCAAACTGGCTCCACACATTCAGCCCTCCCTCCGCTACAGGGAACAGGGCCGCAGTGGCGTCTCGGACCAACGCTGGGAAAGAAAGGAAAGATAGTACAGACGGGATAAAGATATCACAACTTCCTCGTCTCGCCCACGATGCACCTCTGCGGGGACGTGGCAGAGCTACAACATGGCTATGCTCTCGGGGGTACAGTTGAGATGTGTGGACGTGCTGCTTCCCCCGGGGGACTTGAGGCCTTTGGTGGCTCCGCCCAGCGTCGAGCCCCGGGCCCTGGGGCCCATGATGACCCCCGAGCCGAGGTGGTGGCTCTGCTGCAGCCCCGCCATCAAGGTCTCGCTGGTGACGGTGCCGAACTCGTAGGTGAAGGTGCCGTAGAAGACCAGGATGTCCACCGTGAAGACCCACTCGCAGATGGCGGCGGCGTGCTGCAGGACGAAGCTCTCGTGGATGAAGAAGATGCCGCCTGAGAGGAGGAGGACGTTAAGGAGGACAAACATCTCAGAGACAAACTGCTAATAAATATATGGCACAAGATGTCCCAGCCCCTGTTGTTAGGAGCCGGTTCTTTGGGTGTCACAAAGAACTGGTTCGAGATCAGGAACCGGCTCCGAATAAGTAAGATTAGTTTTAGTGAACTATAATAAACACTAAAACTAAGAGTGAAAAGAAAGAAAGAAAACAAACTGAAACAACACAGTGTACTTACAGAACTGAACTAAAAATAGACAGGAAATGTCTGTCAACACAACAATCTGTTGTCTACATGACTGAGTCTATTTTTAACCCCCATAGCACAACTAACTGAAACTAAACAGAAACCAGCCCTCAAACTGCCCTTCACTGAACCTACAGTGAATTAAACATCATGAGCCTGAATCAAATCCACGATACACTGAGATGAGTTATACGACCTCATGGTGCCAGATGAGAATTCATTATGTGATTAAAGTTCCATCAGCTCCATTAATCAGACAATAAACTGATTTATAGATATTTCATATTTTATTTAATAATAACAATAGCAGTAAAGAACAGCTGATAAACTGTATAATGAACAGTGAACTCAATAACTGCAGGAAGTTTGATCAGAGATGAGTTTTCCTGATATTTTTAGGAACTTTTTAAACAATTTTCTGTCTGTATTGTGTATTTTTATTATTTTTAACATTCAAACCGACTTAATATTCTTCTTTTTTGACAGATTCAGTGTTGTTCTATCATCTCTTTGGTTGTTTTCTACTGCAGGGCGAGGCCGTATTCACAGAGCCTTCAGTCTCTGATAAACAAACTGGATTCATGTCTTCAAAGTTCAGATCTTACATAATAATCTTTAAAAATAACTTTCATTTAGTTTTCTTCACAGAAATGAATGAAATGAGTGAGTTAAAGGCCAGCCTGACCTCGACCTATTTAGACGTATTATTTATCAGGTAATCAACAGGAACCTGAATGGCTGTCAACCCTGTCGCCGAACAGACAGAAATCAGGGATGACAGCAGCGAGTGGTGGAGGAACAGTCGCCCCTAAGCTGCTTTCTAATCGGAGAATGTTAAGGAGCGTCTGTGAAGAGTTTTCTGCTGATTGTGGAACAGTCAGCTCAGCTGTCTGGTTCCTAACTGAGAGGCAGGCAGGGGGGCGCTGAAACTGAGCCCAGACAGATGTTATCGTGGTCTGGCTGTCCTGACTCAGAGCTGAAGGACAAACTTCTTGACCCGTACACAAGTGTCTCAACGCTAGTGGAGTGAAAAACAAAACAAACTCGTCTCACCAGTGTTTTATCAGCACGCCGCCGGCTGGTCGGCCTTCAAACTCTACAACCTATTCCTTCGTTTGGAACCACAACACAACCGGATCAGTCTGGTTTTTAGGAGACAAACTTCGACTGACAAACTCATATCGACAACGTCTGTGTTTGTAGGTCTAAGGAACGTGTGTGCGTGACATCATTTAAGATTTCGACTGGAGTTAATTAGACCCTTCTCAGGGCAGACATTTTGATTTGAGAAAGCACAGGTGTAACTAATAATGTTAACGATGGCTCAGTGAGTCATTACAGTGCACCAACAGTATCTGGGCCCTCGGACTGGGAGACAGCCCTGCTTTCATTCGAGGGTTAGGGTGACTTTTATTTTATTTCTGTCTACTTCTGAATTATAATATATTTATAATACATAACAATGTATCCTGAATGCTATTTAAAATGAGTGTTTGTGTCTCGAGTCGGGGAGAGTGATAGTGATATTACGGGCTGTTTGTGGTTTAACTAAGGTCTATCTCTGTAGGGATCCTTTCATAATGCTGCTCCAGACACCTGACAATAACAACCTTGAGTCTGTCAAGGTGAGACAACTACTGTTAGTGGATGAAGCTCTGACAGGAGCATATGGATTAGCTAGCATTAAAAAAAGTTACAGCCCATCGTGAAACTATTTTCTCATCAGTTGGTGACAGAGCTTCTATCCAGTCTGAAGTTAAATTAAAATAAAGTTAAATTACTGGTTTTGTCAGTGGAGTCTGGTTGACTGTAGTGTGGCTCTCACACATTTTGGTGTCAAGGACCCCCACACTGATACACATCAGGTCAGGTCAGGTGAATTTTGTGATATAACCTATAAAACTGGCAGCATGTGCCGTATATAATGTGCGCACAAACCATTTCATTCTAAAAACCTTAGCATACAGTACATAGCTCACACACAGGTGAGTAAAGGATACTGAGGACGAGGGACACCATTGCTCCCAGTGCCAGAGCCACTCTGAAATGGGCCATCCAGTAGTCGAGGGCGGTCACAGCCACCCGGTAGGTGAGTACACACTGCAGGCACACAAACAGCAGCCCCGCTGGGAACGCCACACCGGCGCCAACGTAGTGGAGAGATTTGGCATGATCGACCTGACAAACAGAGCGGTGCAGTTAGTCCGAGGTCCAGAACAGAAACAAAATCTGAATTAAACGCATTCATGTGAGTTTACCTGGAAGTTTCCCACCATGACCAGACCCAGCGCGTTGGTGCAGCCGGAGACCAGAGCGCTGGTGTTCACCCAACATCGGTGGCAGTGTTCGATCACCTGGGCGTAACGCAGAAGGCACACCATCACCACTGCAGGACACACGGGGGGGGGACACACATCAACACTGCATCCATAACACACAATATATAATGTACAAAGTGCAGTGATAATGTTGTACACTGTATGTCTAGAATGAAAAATTATTCTGAAAAGTCGTACATAACCTACAGAGATCCCTCTAGTGGTGAAGCTGTGTATATTAGGTATCTATCCCGATCAATCGATCAATATGTGCCTGCTTCAGTACAGACTAACCTAACTAACCTACAGCGTGTGGTCAGAGGGAACTCAAATACCTTTAGGGAAACATATGGGACAGTTATTTTAAGTGATCAGGCCGAGGTTAATGATAGAAATTGAGAAATAAAACGACGGCACCAACAGATAAACACAATACCTCTTACTAATATATTGTTATATCGTTCTTTTCCCTGAATGTTCAATGTTTTTACTACATTGCACAATAAAAAATTTTATATTTCTGATTACTTCATACATTGGATGATGTTGACCAAGAAAACCCAACAGTAATCAAAGCCTTCAGTATATACATCATATTGTTTTAGTATTAATGTGGATCTGTGGTTCGGTGGAAAATTAAAAACCTTCCTGGTTTAGTTCAGTTATTTATTGCCTTTTTTTAAATGACACATGAAAATACTTTAAACACGGTGCTCTTGTTTGTTTGTAGTTTTATGATGGTGGTGTCATGTGACTGCTCTCAGACTCAACTTCTTCTGTTGAGAACTATAAAGCTGCAGTTTGCCGTCTGTTACAGCAGTAAAACACACAGATCAACAGCATTAAAGCCGCCCACAGAGACGGAGTCAAAGGTGGAAACTGAAGCAGAGAGAAAGGAGAACAGGAGCGATGACAGGAACCAAACTGTAGAATTAAAAATGCAATGAAACACGAGGACTGGAAAAACTGTGGATACAGCAGAAGAGACGCAATTATGGGCAGGAGGAGGAAATTGGAGCAGAGCTGAGTGGCGATAAAACACGACAGGAGGAGGAGGAGGAAGGCCGTGGAGGGTGCGTGCAGGGGGAGAGGACAGAGGGGGGGGGAAGTGGCAGGAAAGCCGCATTCATTATTGATTAGCGAGCTCAGGCTATTTCAGGCCCCTCCGTGTCTCTGGGAGGGGAGCGGAGGATTAATATAAACACACAAAATGGACAGAGGAGACGTTCGACACCTTTCACCTCAGCTACACTGATTCATGGCGTCTGCAGCAGGACTGTCACTGAAACTCAACTGTGATTTCTACAGGACACAACAACATATTTGGACATTTTACTAAAATAAAATACAGAATATTTCATTTAAAACTTGATAATTGTTTGCTTTAAATACCCTGTTTTACACCATAATAGTATATGTTTGTATATAAGAGATAATCTAATGAATCTATGATTTTTAGAGGATTAATTAGTTTATTTTAGGAGACAGTTAGCTTAGCATTCAGACTGAAAACAGTTAACCTAGTTCAACACAACATATTTTGTTTCAGTCCGAACAAAAACTGAAGTGTATCCACCGACTGTTGTTTTACGGGGAGTTATCTGCTGAAACTATTTCCCTCCGGATGCAGCGACTTCCTGAAGTCTCTCCTGGTTGCCTGGCAACCAGACTGAAACATCAGGACTCTGGGATGTCACCGCCCCCAGCAAAGAAATCCTGCAGCACATACTCCCCCGCTCACCCATTAAAACCACATTGTTAATGGTGAGCTTTGGAGGAACCAGTAGGGTCATTTAGTTCCAGACGAGCTGTATCCAGTCTAAGATAAGCTGTTTTTATTAAATGTTGTTTTAATGATCAGTCTCAGCTGACTGGTTGTTGTTTAACAGAGTCACACCACAAACGTCTCAGTAACGCTGAGGAAAGTCTATGGCTGAAACATCTGTTTTCTTTTGCTGCTGCGCAATTAAATAAATGTTTCTTTTGGAAGATTTTTATCATTTTACTTTACTCATTTATTGTTCTGCCTCCGGAGAACGAGAGCTGCTGCTCAGCGGTGAGGGGAAAACGAGCGAGAGGAAAAACCGCTGTAATTTCACACCTAACTTCGGTGAATTCAGGGTTTATTTTAGCTCGTTTGACGACAGTAACAAGGTGGTGCTTTAAAATGCTTTAAAAAGGGCTTAAAACTTTTTTGTTCAGGCTGGCGTTCTTAAGTTGT
>NW_023339718.1:5330867-5331068 GCF_004916995.1 Morone saxatilis
AAATGTATTACTATTATTATTATTGATTTATTTATTGATTCACAGCGGCTCCAACTAGGACTCTGACTGCGGGGGGGATAAACCCTCAAAAAGCAAATACAGGCATATTTCTTAAAATGTCATACTGTTCCTTTAAAGCAGTGTGTGTGTGTGTGTGTGTGTGTGTGTGTGTGTGTGTGTCCTTACCCATGAAGGCTCCAA
>NW_023339718.1:5331093-5333593 GCF_004916995.1 Morone saxatilis
GGGGCTTTTTAGTAATGCTCCGGTTGACAATGTCAACATTAAAAGTGGCCTGTTTTCAACAACTACGTGCTTACCACGGTGGTTTGAAGGTCTCACCACAGGATAGCACATGATTAAAATGTCATTTATCTTCAGTCAGGGAACTGTAGGTGACGAAGCTGAGGCAGCACTACCAGCGTGCTGATAGAAATGGTCAAAGGTCTTCACAGGTCTTAGTAACGCACTGGTCATAAGGGGAAAGGGGGGGGGGGGCTGAGTAGACAAAGGTGGGTTGAAGTTTGCTAAAGGGGGCATATATTAACCCCTAAATTGCCCAGTGGAATGTTGGAGGAGGGGTACAGCAACGGTTCCGCCGGTCATACATTGGACATTCAATATGGGCAAGGGCAAACACAAAGCATGGTTCACTCTCCTCATACCTTGGACATTCCCACAACATCCATGCACCGGTGCTCAGGATAAAGGCCAGTGAGAAGCTTCGTTCCCATCGGTAACGGGGACTATAACAGTCTAGGAAGGCTGCTTCAAAAGGTGCTCAGAGAGCTCTTTGGAGGGGAACGCCCTCCTCAACAACACTTTTGTTGAAGGCCAAAGGAAAGAAATTGGATGGATGAAAAGAAACTGCAAAAAGGGAAAGAAAACAAAGGGATCAAATGACAGTGGATGAAGTTGAGCTCACACCTGTCTGGGTGGGGGAGGGGCAATAGAAGTGGTTGATGGGGTGGCTGCCTCTGAGACCTTTACTATCTCTGTGGCAGTACAGGGGCGCGGAAGCACATATCAGGCGGAGGCGTAGGGGATCGGCTGGCTGGAGCTGTGTGCGAGTTGGGGTTGGATGAGGGCAGGGTGGTAGGAGGTGGTTCTAGAGGTAGAGGGAGGGCTGGGGCATTGAGTTTCCTGGACCGGTGGCGGGTCAATCAGCTGGGGCAGGGAGGTCCAGCGGGAGGCTTGCTTTGTGCGCAGCAGGCTTGTTGTAGTTCATCTTGGAGGATGTGCTTGCTGGACGGGTGTCTGATCCCAGTCCTCTTGTACGACAGGCGGACCCGTGAAAAAAATCCACCTCGCAGAACCTTTGGACGCGGGACAGGAAAAAAAGACATTAAAGCTGGGGGGTTATGCAGAACAACACTGCAATAATCTACATCTTTTTAACTGTGGGGCTCCAGCAAGTTTCCACACAAAAGCAATTAAAATGGGAACTGATGGTGTTAAACTCAGTGGCCGTCCCTCGGGGGCAGGCCGATTCTGATTACAAAAAAACTTTTGTTACTGGCAATTATATCAGGAACTTAAGCACTCCATTCATTGGTTGCCTGAAAATTCCCAAATGGATTCACTACCTCTCATATGTGCATTAGCAACTAAAAGTAGAGTATGCTCAGCAGGGGGGCTGGGGGTAGGGATTGCTGCTTTGGGATTATGGGCTATTTAAAATGTAGCCAGCAGTTCTATTAATTGCGCTGTTTTCTTTAAATGTCTAATGTCAAGGGCCCGAAAAACATTTTCTCTTGGGCGCTGGGAAGCCCTTGCTCCAAACACACAGGGTCCACTTACCAGGCACTTTCAGGTGTGAACTTGCCCACCAGGTTTGACCAGCGGGTAGGAGGGGGGTGGCTTTGGCACCATGGCGGGGAGGGTGGACTGTGCGGGAGGGGCTAGGAGGACCGGCATGGATCCCTCTCAGTTCCTCCGGTTCAAGACGGAGTGCTTCAAGGGCCGCCGCTCAAAAACCTTATCGGAGAGGAGCAGGAGGACGGCGACAAACAGGGTGGTGCAAAAAGAATTGATGTTTTGAGTGCACATCAGTGGTTGCTATTATTCAATGTCATTACAGTCGTTTTGTGAAACCAACTAAGTGGATTTCCTTTTAAACTCAGCAAATGTACTATGAACTGCAATATTCTCCATTTTTATTTCATTTTGGTGCTGCAAAGTTTATTTGAACAAACATACTCTCACTTGATAGGGTGTAAAAATGCATTCCTTTTCCACTGTTTCAAAGATATAATACCAGCCAATTCAGGGTTGCCAGAAATAAAGGAGAAAGGGACACTCACTGTCACTGAAAACAAAGGCTAGGCTCAAGTACTGTTTGGCACTCCTAAACATTTCTTTATTTCCCCTTTGAAAATTGAAAACCCCTTGGCTTTCAGTGTTTTTGTTTTTTAGCATAACAGCTTCTATTCATTTGTCTTACATCTAAAGTACCAGCAGCTATAAACCGCTGTTGTGTCGCTGGCGGTCAGTCACCATTTTTTTTTCAAGGCTGCACGTCAATGTCAGGCTGTACTTCGAGCTCTACATTGCTAATGTCTGTCAGAGGGTTTCCACTTTAAGTCTCATTAAAAACTGCAGCTGACGTTCACGGTATGTGTGGGGTGTTATAACAGTTACGTCAGTGACAGAATACTGTAATGCACGAGGGGTTCGACTCAGAGAATAAAGTTCGACAACAAGAAAACAGAGACAAAGAAAATCAAATAGATGTCGTTCACTTCAC
>NW_023339718.1:5336093-5348970 GCF_004916995.1 Morone saxatilis
GGGTCCTTGAGGGGGTTCCAGCTGGTCCCCAGAAAAATATCTACCTGACTGAAGGTTAACTGACTATTCAACGGTTTCAGATCTACAGAGCAGCTGGATACGGCGTCGGAGGCGTCGGAGGCGTCTCGGCTGCTCAGCGTCGCATTACCCAGATGAATACATCGCGCACACGCTCAATCAGCCTCAGCGGCCCGAAGAGGGCGAGCAGCTGAGCCGACTAACCCCCGGTTCAGTCCTCGGGTCACTTTAACGGGAACAAAAACATTTTGGTGGTTTTTAAGAACTTTCTGTCCTTTTTGGCGTCACGTTTGGACGAGGACGCTTTCCTTGCTAAGGTTTATGGCTTCAACTCTTAGACGCCGTATTGCAATTTAATCGCATATATTTCACTATTTTTTACCTGATTGTGAAACTGAGGAGCTAGATTTACTAACCCTTGTTATTATTATATTATATTATTATTAATATTATTAATAAAAGACAACCTCACAGTGAACTATGGAAGCTCATTTCCACAAAATGCGACAAAATCAGATTCTGTAAGTCACTATAACGATATATTTCCTCTTTATAATGACTTTAGCCAATATTTTAATAAAGTTCCTCGTTATAATAATTTAAATAATCCTTATTTATTTATCACATTGGCACTAAAGGGCTTCCATATGAACCATTCACATTAACACATAAAACACAAACTTATCACAAATAAAACAGATAAAATGCTGAAAGTTAACAAACACACAGCAGATGTATTTATTACCGGTTATAACATTAATATTTAATATATTTATATAGTTTAAAGGCAGGATACAGTGTGTTAATGGGGGGGGGGGGCACAGCAACCCCCAACCCCCCCCACCAGCAGCCATTCAGAGGAAACACTGCTCCTCATAACCACCGATAATAAACAACAACATTTAATAAAAACATCCAGCCTCCAACCCCCACAGTCGAGTACAGCGACCCGACAATCGGAGCCTGTCGCCGGGGAGCGGAGCGGAGCCTCCAGCCTGTAGCCGTTAGCCGCTGTTAGCTCCCAACCGAGCTAGCCCGTTAGCTTCACTTTACCGCTTGTCTTCAGTTGACACTTTCCCGCGTCTCGATTTCCGCTAACCTAAAAGCGATACGCTTTCCTAACGAGAGACAGTCACCGGACAGAGAGCCAGCGTCCTACCGACCGGCAGTGGATGTGAAGAGGGGGAACAGCTTACCTTCAGCCCGCCACGGACCTCAACAACCTTGATTTCCCTTTAAAAACACCGATTTCTGAGCAGAGGATGCTAACACAGCTTCCGGTTGGGCTTTTCAAAATAAGACAACGTGGTTAGTTTATTGTGAGAATGTTTTTTTTTTTTTTTTTAAAGGAAATTAGAAAAATATTATTTATTTTTACATTAATATGAGTGTTTGGTTATAGAAGGTGCTCTGCAGTGATAGTTAAATATAAATGTATTCAGACAAACTCAAAAAGTAGATCAGTTAGGAGGATAATATTAAATACCAGCGGGATAAATTACTTAATATGTCAGATTAATTTACATTAATAGGTTCTGTGTGTGTTCAGTGCAGTTTGTCTTTATATGATTGTTTTTTTGAGGTAAATATGGCGCTTTTATTTTCGCACAAGCTCATGATCTCTGGTCTTTAACTTTAACTTGACGCAGCAGAGCTCAGTGTATTCCTGCTCTGACTGTGTCTCTTATTAATGAGGAGTTTGATGTATATCTGATAATTGTTTAAGTACACTAACAATACACTTTCCCTTTTTAAAATATGTGTAAAAAAATAATGTTTTTATTGTTCTTTCATATTTTGTTTCATCTCTCTACATTTTAATTGTTTAAATCTATATTTACTTTGTGTATTTATGCTTTTATAAACTATCTTTGCACATATTGTATTATATCATATCATATCGCTGTGGTTGTCAGAAGAACTTTTTCTACCATTCAGTAAAAGGATATTAGTCCTCTGTATTTTACTGTATAAACAAAAGTTTTTACCATCAAAAGAAGCTGTTTTGCCTCATGAAAATACCACAAATGATGTATAAATAAAGTTTTTGCCACAAGATATAAGAGTGTTTTACTGTTAAAGAAACTATATTTAAACTATTTACAGTCTTTTACTGTCGTGGTTTTTACATTTTTCACTGTAGTGCTTTATTTTATTTGTCTAAAATCGAATAAATAAGCATCAAAATTACATTTGCGGCTGATAAATAACTTGTAAAGACTTTAAAATCACTTCCTGTATTGAGTCTCGATGTCAGTCAGCCGAAGGCCTTTCTCACAGCGGATATTTGGACTGATCATAACAGGAGACAGGTGCACAGGTGTAATTAATTACAGTAATTATAACAGCTGTCCAATCAGAGCTGCTGTTTGGCTTCATCTAATGTGACAGAAAACAAATGAAGACTTAGATGGAATATGAAAAGCAATTTAATCACCAATTTATTCTGCATTATTACATCAAACTCTGTGTTTGGAAGATATGCGAAGGACTACATTTCTGGACTGATTTTGGACTTATTAAAGCCAGCAGAGCTACAGCACTATATGAAGAGTGTGACAGTGAGGGAGCTTTCAGTCTGCAGACTAACTTTACATTACTGAGAGCGAGTAGAAAGACTTTGTTACATAAATATCATTAAATATGGAAATATTGGCTTCTGAAAGGAGTAAACATGCATATGGAAATGTTTCTATCTGATATTGGTGCAAGCTGTGTATGTTTATCTGATGGGATGTTATAACATAAGATGTTTATCCAGGTTCAACAGTATTATAAATATGTATTACACAGTACAGTGACTGTGATAGCACCACCTGCTGGAGAGAGCAGCCACTGCACTCTATGTGACACAGATACCAAATCTTTATTCTTTATTCTTACATTAGATCTAAATCAGCTTCCTCAGAGTGGTCGCTTGTCTTCCTGTGGTCCACACAAAGTTAAGTGATCCCTTATTGATCCCCGTAGGTAAATTCCTTCTATGTATTTGACCCGTACGTTATAATAAAAACAAACAACATCAATAAAACAAGAAAATGCAAAACAAGCCAAATATAAAACTCATAAAATAAGTGGAATGATTCCACATATGCAACAATAAACATCTGCAATAGAAACAAAACCAAAATAGTCACAAATACAACATCAAAAACATGAATAAAAACAACTGACAAAGGTTTCAAAACAGCAAAAACATCTATTTAAGATTATTTTGTGACTTTTGGAAAGAACATGTTTGATCTGTCTAGTTGGAGAGGAGAGAACATAGTATCTATAAAGAACAGTTCTCATCATACAGGTTGTCTGTTATAGTTTCCCACTAAAGAAGAGTGGTTTATTATTCCAGACGACACTTTGCATGAAAAACACAAGTCTAGATTTTAATTTAGCTTCCACAGTTAGCTGAGATAATCCTTCATCTCACACACATCAGCACAGAAAGAGCGATGGAGAACTCATCTGGCTGCTCCGTTCTGTGTAATCTGAAGCTTTATAAAACCTGAAAATGAACAATTCAACCAAAACTCAGATAAGCAAAACTTGCCACAGTAAATTACAAAGTATTCAATTTACATAATCAACAATATTTGTCAGGTGAATCTTATTATATATTCACAATGACTCACACTGAGCTCACAGAAACAACTCCTGAACAGTCTGTTAATTAATGCTGCAGAAACAATGAATCCAATCACAGAGTCGATGTGTCACCACTGACATTCAGGACAGGAAGGTGTCTAACATCTTTATTCACTGTCAACCACTCAACTCCATCCTTTAGCATTAGTGTGTCCATCACTTCCAATTATATTTTATAGGATTCATTGATTCATGTTGGTGGTAAAAGAACATTTTCCCCTCGAGGTGCAATATTTAAATCCGTTTTAATTCTCAAACTGATTTTAACTGTTGATCTAATTTATTTATGATCAGCTGAAAGGGAGGTAAACTTCAGATTATACCTGATTGTACCCGTATGTGGTCAAATAAGTGTAAATTTAGACATTACATGATCAAACTTTATGGAGCAGTGCTACAGAGTGTAAACTGTGGATAAAACCAAAAACCTGAGGATGTCTGATTATAATCACATCAGCAGAGGTCAGGTAAAGCACGAGCATTTATTGTTACTCCACAATCAGTGTTTTTGATTTCTCCGCTGTAAATAACAGCACATAGGTGTAAAGAATGTATACGACAGGAGGTTTTATGAACCTACATGAGGGATTATAACCTACATTCTTGTTTTTTCTAAGCAGCTTTGAAGGGACTTTACTGAATTTGATCCGTAAATCTTGCGGACAATAGTGATGACAGGAAACCGTGCACAGGGAGAGCAGATGATATTAATCCCAGTGAAATGCCGGTATAGAGATATCCATTAATACTTTGTTTAACTATCCTGTTACTGGGTCAATAAGGAGAAAAAATCTAAATATAAATACACTTCTTTCTCCTGCATAGTAATAACTGCAGTAGCAGTAAATAGAGGCAAAACTGATTATTTTGGTCCACCTGTGTTTGTCCTGTTGATGTTTGACTTTGAAGTAAAAAAGTAAAAAATCCAAAAAACCAAAACCTCCTGCTGTTACAGACAAGGTTAATACTAAATTAAATGCACTGCCCTTTAGTATGCTATCTTTTAATTTCACTTTATGACTTTTGACCCACTATGGGTAATATTTAATTATATTTTAACACAGGGGTCTCAAACTCAAATTAGCTTTAGTCTGGGAAGACGGAAATGTCTCGTGGGTCGGTAGTTTGAGATTCCTGTTTTAGGGAGTTACAGCATCTGTCAGTTATTAGAATAATGATAAAGTATAAATTAAAGATAAATATATAAATAAATATGAAGGCAAATTGTGCACACAGCAACCATAGCCAGCAGAGGAAGCACAAGTACTTTACTGTATTTAAAGGTCCAGTGTGTCACATTTAGGAACATCTATTGTTAGAAATGGAATATAAGTATGTTTTTATTATTCAATAATTAAAATAAAAATCATTGTGTTTTCGTCACCTTAGAATGAGTCGCCTTCATTTGAGCGGCCACCAGATCCTACACACTGGACCTTTAAGTCGTTTCAACCAATCCCAGTGTATTCAGTCAACTATTTTCTTTTAGCTCCTATATTTTTACACACATCTACTTTCTACCCCTTACATTTTAAAAACAGACTCATTAGTTTTATTGCATTTCAGGTTGTCGCATCTTTGCGCTCCTTCCCAACAACAAGACTTTTACACAAATATCTACTTCTACTGTGGGTACTCTTGCCACCTCTGACACTAAAATTAGACCTCACAATATATCACCTTGCCTACTGTATCGCAATATATTAAAATATATTAAATTGCAACCCCTGTATCGTGGTATGTATCATATTGCCAGATTATTGCCCTAACTGACAGTCCAGCAGCCTAAAGACAGATTTACTCCTGGACAACGTGTATGGTCTGGGACAGTGGTTCCCAACCTTTTTCCTGGAGGGACCCCTTTTCTATTTCATATTCCTCGTTTAGGGAACTTTTTATACACAATTCTCTGTCTGTATTATGTATTTTAAAAAAAAATAATTTTTAACAATCATACAGACTTAATAGCCTTCTTTTGACAAATTCAATGTTTTCTTCTCCCTGATGCTTGGCCATTGTTCTATTAGACAATATCCTTAGTTTTCTTCACAGAAGTGAACAAAATCCTGAGATATAGACCACCCGCTTTATATTTTTTAAGTTTTCTAACACGCCTTAAAATCAAGAAGCTTCCCCCATGAAGCTTTGGCAACCCCTAGTCAGGGTCCTGACCCCCAGATTAGAAACCACCAACAAAAGACTTCTTCAGTCTGTCTGATGAGCAGGACTGAGACAGTGCCATTTACACAACAATATCTAAAGCTTTACAAACACTGTCTGTGGTCACTTGCTGTGAGACCCTGTGGTTTGCAGGACAAATCAAGTTCACCTCCTGTTCTTTTGACACGCTGCACTAACAAGACTAGCTTAAGTCTGGCAGCTCTATTTAAATGTCACTGCTTTAGCAAACCTAAATCCTTAATTGTTTTAACTTGTCAGCGGTGGTTGGCACCTGGAAGGTAAATAAAGGTTAATATGGGTCATAATGTCATCGGCCAGTGGCCTCGCAGAACGCCATCAGCAGGACAATAATCTGATATCCAGTAAGAAGATTCAATTATGAGAGGAAAGTTATGTTGGATACTTCTATTGTGTAGAAATTCCCTCTGGTTAAGTTATTAATGCCTGTTAATAAGATGATGTCACAACTTTATTTATATATCAATAAAAAGCTAAAGATTAAATGGCCTCGACTCACTTCATGTCCTGAAGATTTCTGCACCCCCTCCCAATCAGGAAGTAGGCTAATGCTTAAAGCCTTTATCCTCTTTTATGTATCCACAAGCCTTCCTTTGTTCCCCTGCAGTATAGGAGTCTTAAAGCATTGCACAATAAAAACCAACATGAACAATTTATTGTGAATTTGAAGAAACTTAACCAAAAAAAAAAAGTACGGTATTTTTTAAAGTATCTACTAAGAAAAAAAAGTGTTTCTTTCCTCAAAAAGAATGAAAAAAAAGGAGACATGCAATGGTATTTTCCAATAATAGCCTTCCAATATGACTTCCTTGAGTAATCTGTAGGGATTTTATAAAGATTAATGTGTGCGTTCATATGCGTCCATAAATACCATAAATGTGAGGAAAACAACACAGCTTGTTGTCAATGATTCTGTCTTTAAATCACCAAAATCAGGTGTGAGCACCATAAACTCATGAAGGGTTTATGAAATGAAAGCAGGTGAATTCATGATGGGCATTTGTTGAGATGTACCACACAGCCAACGTCATGTCAGCCAGGCAGCTCAGCAGAGGATAATAGTATTTAGATGTCCTGTAAGCACGCGGATCCTCTCAGTCAGCAACATTAATGGGGCCATGAGGCATCCTGCTCATGTCCTCCAATGCTTAGGTGCAGTGGGTATTAGACAGCAGTAATGCTGGCTGGTCTGAGCGTGCTGCCTGCTGTGTAGTCTGGGGGGATCAACATGGGGAGCACCAGCAAGGTGGCTAACTTGTGGAACAGGAGACAGAGTCTCTTCCCCAACTACAAAGTCAGTGATTCAGACATTCAACGAAGACCCTCGGAGATTGCTTATCCGCTAGCCAAGGAAAGCTGCGTGAAGACATGGAACTCCATGCAGGATCTGAGCAGGGACATCTACGACATTTACGCAGAGTATGAGGACGAAGAGGACGACTGTGCGCCGTACGGCTTCTCCAAGCAGGTCTCACCCTCCAAGAAGAACTACGTGATCAACATCAATGTAGGAGGGAAGCCCTACCAGATAGCCTACAAGATGGCTGCCAAGTATCCCAAGACCAGAATAGGACGACTGGCCACCTACACGGACCACAACATGAAGCTGGACCTGTGCGATGACTACACTGTGACCAACAATGAGTACTTCTTCGACAGGGACCCAGACGTCTTCCACAGCATCTTCAACTTCTACAGGACCGGTGTGCTGTGGATCAAGGACGAGTTGTGTCCCCGCAACTTCCTGGAGGAGATCAACTACTGGGGCGTGAGGATCAAGAACACCCACCGCTGCTGCCGCATCTCCTTCGAGGAGAGGCAGGACGATTTGAACGAGCAGCTGAAGATCCAGAGGGAGCTGGAGGCGGAGGTGGAGATCGAGGAGAACGAGGAGCTCTTTCATGACATGTTCATCGGCCAGCAGCGGCGAGCCATCTGGAACTTGATGGAGAAGCCGTTCTCGTCCATCAAGGCCAAGCTGATGGCGTTGGCCTCCAGCCTGTTCGTCCTGATCTCCCTGGTGGCTATGACGCTCAACACTGTGGAGGAGATGCAGTACAGAACTGCCAAAGGTCAGCTCAGTGGGAAGACATACTGGGAATACGTGGAGTCCATGTGCATCGCCTTCTTCACCATGGAGTACCTGCTCCGTCTGGTGTCCACTCCTGACCTCAAATCCTTCAGCAGGAGTGTGCTCAACACCGTGGACCTGATCGCCATCCTGCCTCAGTATCTGCAGGGCATCCTGGAGTTCTTTGACAACGAGGAAAACTACATGAAGCACGAGGCTGACATGCAGGCGGTGGGACAGGTGGGGAAACTGGGCCAAGTGCTGCGGATCATGAGACTGATGCGAATCTTTCGTATCTTGAAGCTGGCGCGACACTCCACGGGTCTGCGGGCGTTTGGCTTCACTCTGCGTCAGTGCTACCAGCAAGTGGGCTGCCTCTTCCTCTTCATTGCCATGGGCATCTTCAGCTTCTCTGCCATGGTTTACACCGTGGAGCACGACATGCCGCAAACAAACTTCACCAGCATTCCTGCAGCTTGGTGGTGGGCATCTGTAAGTACATTTTTGTGCGATTTAAAGGCTGCCTGTGGACTGATTTCTATGTTTCTATGTAGAGATAAGGGTCAAAAGATGTGATGTTTATCCTCCTCTCTGCTTCCCTACAGTGTCAACACTAGCTAACGTTAAGCTTATAAATGAGAGAGTCTGCTAACATCTACAAACCAAACCTTCAAATCCAAGCTGGGGTTGTTCGGTTGCCTTTGTCTTGGCTGCACGGTGTGGGTCTGTGTTGTGTTGGTTGTTGTAAACAGCGAGTTAGTTAGTAGCATGGAGCTAATGGTCCAAATAAAATACCGAAACTCTCTACAACAAAGGTGGATGTGTGAATGTACAAGAAATACAGAAAGCACAGAAGTATTACAATTAAATCTAAAATAAATCACTTTCCTGAGAAGAAACCTAAGAAACCTCTTATATAAGTTAAATAAAGTGCACTGTCACTGGATTACTTCCGTGCTGACAGTCCCTGGTTGGTGAGTTAACTGTGTAATGTCATCAGATTACTCTGCTTACAAAACACAATGAGGTCTCCTACAGGATGTGTCAGCTCGTGCTTCAGTGTGTGTGACTGCTGTGAAGATTCAATCTACAGCTCGTATATTTATTGGTATATTTACTGATTTATTCTTGGCACCTGGTCAGTTTAACAGGTTGGAATAACCTGATTAATGTCTGCTGCACGTCTTTATCTGAGTTGCCTGCTGCTACGAATAAACCTGTTAACAGATCATTCCCCTCCATCTTTAACTGAGCGTTAGAATCTTACTTCTAATCCAGGGGAAGGAAATGATAATCCTCAAAGTCATAGTAATGGTTATATAGTAAAGAAGTCCTGTTGGATTCACATGCAGAGGGGATTGTGAGGACCCAGATCAGTCAGTCTGTGAGCAGGATATCCAATAAATCTATGAATGGATTCTCACAAAACGTTTTTGGAAAGGTGGACGAGGGACATCGTGACATTCGCGTTTGAAAGAATCAAAAATGGGATTGGTAGAATTAGTTCTTCACAACATCATAACTATCTGAAGGGATTTGGTCCTTGGACTGGTTTTTGAGCTTTTATTGAGTATTATTGTGAACATAATTGGTCATTTTTATTTAATAACTGTCATTACAAAGACTACCCACAGTTCACAACACTAAGTGGGAGATACTGACGCCTTGATAAAAGTCTCTCAGCCCACAAAAGAGATTTATTACTGTGTTAAGGCTAACATAAACATTCATTTGGTAGCTCAAAATATGATGTAAACACAGTTTTAATCAGCACTGCAAACATTTCAGTGAGTAACAGTTAAATTTAAGTAGGATTTTCTGTTAATACTAAATGTATAAAGCATGTAACGTACAGTAAACTCTGCACTGACTGAAGACCAAGCAGCAACAGTGCAGTAACAAAACCTGCAGTTCCTCTAACCACCACTAGAGGCTGGCTCCAGCAGTGAGTTAATCCCCATAAGGCTCCATTTTAAAATGCTCAACTGTACAGCAAAAATGTATTTGTATTTCAAACTCCTTATAACATTATTTACAGGGATATATTAATAGATCAATTAACAGATATATTAAATTATATTAAGGTCTGTAATTATGTAGAAATGTGTTATTTTATTTTTTAATCATCTTCAAAATGTGGTTTGTCTGTTCAACATAGATTAGTCTAGCACGTAGCATATCTAAGTACAGGAAAGGAGGAAGTTGACGGAGGTTTGCTCAACTGTTATTGGATCACAGAGCCAAAGGGGGAGGGGTTTAGGAAGGGTCAGTTGTTAGGGTTTGCTCAGTTTTAACCCATTAATGACTAACGACTATATTCAAAAAAGCCCTAAAGTTCAAGACCTGATTTTCTCGTCTCTAGCATTTAAAGTCGTTCTGAATCCAACTGTACCAAACATTTAATATAACTACTTATAGTTTTTGAGATAAAGCTATTTCTGTAACATAATATACTTATTAGAAGTTACTTATTTTATATTTATTGCATAATGGCGATACTGCACCAATAACATCCCGAGTGTCATTTTTCTGTTTGAATCTATATTGAAACAGTCCAGAATATGTGTATGAAAGTATGTATGTAAAGAAAAGCCTCATACTTTGACCGATTTCAAAACATGTCAATGGATTTGTGCTCAGCTCAGCTCGTACTTTAAGTGCTGTAATCCAGTCGGCCACTGATAATCACTCTCTGCTGTTAATGTACAGTTTATTATAACTGACTGCTCTCTCGCTCTCCTCGCTCCCCTGCAGGTCAGCATCTCCACGGTGGGCTACGGAGACATCTACCCGGAGACCATACTGGGACGCCTCTTTGCTTTCATCTGCATTGCTTTTGGGATCATCCTCAACGGTCTGCCCATATCCATCCTCTTCAACAAGTTCTCAGACTATTACGCCAAACTCAAGTCCAACCAGTACACGGCCTCCACGAAGAAACGCGGGAAGCTGAGATTCGGCAACAGGACCTTAAAGCAGCTCAACCAGTGCTTCGGGACCAACAACTGTCCCACACATTCACTTCCTACTTCATAAAGGAATAATACACTGTAAAACCCTGCAAGAATAGTAGTGTTTGAGGGACTAAAGACGAGGGATCAATCCCCAGAAGTGGCACATCTGGATGTGAAGTCCAGTAAATTGGCAGCTCTTGTTGCTGGGAAGCCGGTGAGGGATATTCACCCTCTCTAAGCCTGTTAGTTTGTGAATGGGAATTTGCCATATGGGGAGAAAATTAAGTTTTAATATTTTGCTTTTTGTACACAGGTAACCATATTTTTGCTACTAAATAGCCAGAAGCATGAAAAGAAAAACAAAAGATGAAAGAAATATCCCCATTCAGTTTGTATATAACATATAACAACTCTAGATTATTATATAGAACAATTACAGTTACACAAGCATTGTTCAAACACACATAAGAAGATCTCAAAGATGGAGGAAGAATTTGGGGGAAATGTGTATAAAATGAACACATCTACAGCGATGCAGCTGCACACATACGTGGGTTTGAATATTTGTCTCAATGTAAGTCGGCTTCAGTGAAGTTGGAGCCAGAATATAAAGAATATTATTAAATCTGAAAGCCTTCTGACTCCCCACAGATACAGATACAGTCAACATCCTGCTGTTTGGGTGGAGAGGTCAAACTATGGAATGAATAAGCTTTTTATTTTCATCGCAGCAGCTCTCAGAGCATCGACCTTTTTGTTTATCTGCATTATAATTCTACGCCTTTTGGAAGATTTGCTTTCAGGGAGCAGCTTAACCAGGAATCAGCAACAAATATCAGTTTATTTCTCTTTTTTTAAGTCTGTGTGCTCACACAGGAGATCTGGTGCGGCTTTTCAAGTGTTTGCAGTGTTCAATAGTTTCGCCTTTACAGTACGCAGAATGATTTACTGACAGTGTGCAACCAGTTCTCAATAAACACTAAACTGCTCATTAAACTGTCGTCCTCATTGACTGAAGTTCATACGTCTCATACGTTCATACGTCTCTACTGGATATTATATTGCACAACACTATTTCTTGGTGTGTAACAAGTTGTAATATTTCAGTTCAGAATCAGAAATATTTGATTAATTATTGATCCCAGGGGGGGAATTCGTTTCTTTACAGTTGCTCACAAGATATTCAAGAAATTATTAATAATAATAAGAATGTTAAAATAGGTATTATATTACAATATCTAACAAAAATATAGAGATATAATAAGAGTCTGTAAATTATAACACAATGTTTGACAATATATAGAAGATAGAAATATATGTGGTACGTTGTATGACAGATTAATAAACAGTAATAATTTCATAACATCAACTGATTTATGTTATTAGAATATAACTTACAGTTTATGTAACAAAAACAATATTTTGTACAGATTATGTGAGTTAAAACCATGTATTTATTTATAAATATTCAGCATTGTGTTGAACAAAATATGCGAATGTATTAGTTTAACAGTATAAAAATATTATTATTATTATTATATATTAATATATTTACACAATATATAACTGTATTAATTGTTTTTAATATACAGTTGAAAACTCAAGAGCATGTGGGAAAATCCTTGAAATTTTATTTTTTTAACATGAAATCAAATTAGCAATTAACAGAAAATATTTGAAGAAAAAATATTAAGATACAATATATCTCCCCAGTTTTATATTTATATTTATATATTACATATTCACATCCTTTCATCTGATGTTAATTTAAAATGTACAAAAGAAACAATATTAATAATAATAATATTGAATTTTATAAAAAAGAAATAATGCCTAAAGAGAAATAAAAACACCCAGTTTAAAACATCTGAGAAAAACAATCTATAAACAATCTATAAATAAATCAATAATCAATCCATAAAAAAATAAATAAACAATGAATAAACAATCTATGAATAAATAAACAATAAATAAATCAATAAACATCAATAAA
>NW_023339718.1:5349121-5350017 GCF_004916995.1 Morone saxatilis
TAAACAATAAATAAATCAATAAACAATAATAATAATCTCTAAATAATCAGTTGAACCGCTGATTCCCTCCGGTAGGGGGCAGCAGCAGCAGCAGCAGCAGCAGCAGCATTTAAACGGTCAGAAGAAGAACCTCCTCCCAGAATCCTGTGCGGCGGTAAAGTGACCTCTGCTGCTAACAGTTAGCTCCGTTAGCTCCTGATGAACGATGGCTCCTCCGGTCGCAGTGTCTCCTCTCATTAAGGTCTGTTTATCAGTCAACAACGAGCCTAACGAGGGTTGTTTATCAGTAAACAACGAGCCTAACGTGTGTTCTGATTGATGCATTAACCTCTGCTGACAGCCAGCAGACTGTAATGATTGTTTAAACAGAAACATCTGCTGGTAAAATGAACTAAAATACAATAAAGTGCATTTATAAATAGTAATGCATCCTTTATCTCAAGTAAAAGTACATTTAATTGAGCTGGAACTTGTGTTTTAGCATCAGTTTGTGGTCCTTTCTGCTGCTGACAGATTTATATTTTATGTTTTATGTTTTAATGATCAAACTGAAGATTGTCTGTTGATTCTGTTTGTGCCGAACTGAAGAGTTATTATTAAATTATTCAGTTAATCTCTGTTATATGTGTAGTTTGTGCCCGTGAGCAAGGTTTTAATAAATCCCTGCAGCAGTAAATGGAGTTCAGTGGAG
The DNA here is from genome assembly GCF_004916995.1 of Morone saxatilis. NCBI lineage: Eukaryota > Metazoa > Chordata > Actinopteri > Moronidae > Morone > Morone saxatilis. The sequence goes on from NW_023339718.1 coordinate 5,349,813, forward strand.
TTTCAATCTAAAGCTTCAATCTAAAGCTTCAATCTAAAGCATCAATCTAAAGCTTCAATCTAAAGCATCAATCTAAAGCATCAATCTAAAGCATCAATCTAAAGCTCAATCTAAAGCTTCAATCTAAAGCTTCAATCTAAAGCTCAGTCTAAAGCTCAGTCTAAAGCTTCAATCTAAAGCTCAATCTAAAGCTTCAATCTAAAGC
>NW_023339718.1:5350096-5350689 GCF_004916995.1 Morone saxatilis
TCTAAAGCTTCAATCTAAAGCTCAATCTAAAGCATCAATCTAAAGCATCAAACTAAAGCCTCAATCTAAAGCTTCAATCTAAAGCTCAGTCTAAAGCTTCAATCTAAAGCTTCAATCTAAAGCTTCAATCTAAAGCTTAATCTAAAGCTTCAATCTAAAGCTTCAATCTAAAGCTTCAATCTAAAACTCAATCTAAAGCTTCAATCTAAAGCCTCAGTCTAAAGCTAATGCATCCTCTCTGTTAATGTAGAAGTGAACTGACTGTGAGTGCAGTAAATATTACTGTATTTATGTGTTTAGCATTAACTCTGTCTCCTCCTTTACAGACGGCGAGGTATTCAGCTCTGATTGCTGGAATCATCTACGGCAAGAGGAGATATGGTGAGTTACACTAACAGCTGATCTTCCAGAGGAGTAAACCGCCCAGCGTCCTCAGCTCTGAGATCAGAAACGTCTGTGTTAAAGGTCGTAAAAGGTTCAAGTGACAAAAGCTGACAGATCCGTTCTTACAGCATCTTATTAAAGGTTGCCACTGGATGGCGCACTAGAGCACCGACACCAAAACAACGAGACAGAAACAGAATAAAACTGAT
>NW_023339718.1:5350789-5362121 GCF_004916995.1 Morone saxatilis
TAACAGAGTCACATGGTTGGTCTCTCTCCCTCTGCGTTGTGTTGTAAGTTGACCTCCACTCCCGTGTGGCTTGTTTCATAGCCGGTCTGCTCGGACTGAAACTGCTGTTTTTAAGCTCATCTAAGTCGGTGAATTAAGGATTATATTCCACAAACAGAGTTGGTGATTGTGGAACACTATACAGAGACGCTTTAATCAGTTTTATTCTGTTTCTGTCTCGACTTGTTTTTGAGGTGTCGGTGTCTGTGCGCCATCCAGTGGCACTTTAATAAGATGCTGTAAGAACGGATCTGGTCGCTTTTGTCACTTGAAGCTTTTACGCCTTTAAACAGACGTTTCTGATCTCAGAGCTTGAGGGACGCCTGGCGGTTTACTCTCTGGAAGATAGCTGTTAGTGGTAACTCACCATATATCCTCTTGCCAGTAAGATGATTCAGCCATCAAGGAGCTGACTACCACATCGCCGATCTGGTAAAAACCGGGGAACAGGGTTATTGCTAACAAGCATAAAATACACACGTATGGATTCTATTACTTGCACTCACAAGTCAGATTCACTTCTACAATTAACAAGAGGGAGAGTGGCATTAGCCTTTCAGGACTTGGGCTTTAGAATTGAAGCTTTAGATTTGAGCTTTAGATTGAAGGCATTTAAGATTGAGCTTTTCGAGCCTCTTTAGAATTGGTGTAAAGATTGAGTTTAGAATTGAAGCTATTAGACTTTGAAATTCGTTAGATTAAGTTTTAGTTGGCTATCTAGTCTGAAGCTATTAGATTAGGAACTTACTAAAGACCTTTTAGATTGAAATTTACGATTGGCCTTAGTTTGATGCTTTAATTGATCGCTTTAGAATTACAGAGCTTTAGATTAGAAGCTTTAGATTTGAAGCTTTAGATTGGAAGCTTCTAGATTGAAGCTTTAGCTGAGCTTTAGATTGAAGATTTTAGATTGAAGGTTTAGGATTCGAATGGCTTAGATTGGAGCTTTAATAGATTGAAGACTTTAGCTCTGACGCTTTAGACTGGAGCTTTTAGTTTGAAGCTTAGTTGAAGCTTTAAGTATGGCTTTTTAGATTGATCGCCGTTAGATTGATGCTTTAGGATTGATTGCTATTAAGATTGAAGCTTTAGTTGATGCTTTAGATTGGACTTTAGATTGACAGCTTTAGAATTGAAACTGCCCATGGACATCCCCCCATTTACGACATGTGCAGGGGATTTATTAAAACATTGCTCAGGGGGTCAATCTAACCTCACAAACAGCAAGAGTTACTTGGATATATTATAACTATAGACTCTTTCCAAGTTCCGGAAAAAACCAAAAACAGAATCCAAGAACCAACAATCTTCAGTTTGATTATTAAAACAATAACTAAACATACTTCTTGTCAAGCGCAGAAAAGGACCAAACCCTGATGCTAAAACCAAAGTTCCAGCTCAATTAAATGTAATTTTATCGGTGAATAAAGGATGCATTACTAATTTATAATGCACTTTATTGTATTTTAGTTCATTTTACGCTAAGCAGATGTTTCTGTGTTACGAACAATCATGTACAGTCTGCGTGCTGTGTATCTTTACACAGAGAACAGCTCATATATTAATAATTTAAACCTCATATATAAATACCTTTTTAAGGTGGATGTGACACTCGTAGGCTCATAATCAGGTTATTTATTGACACTCTGGGTGATGTGTTTTTTATTTTCCTATAATCAAAGTTTCTTTTTTTAAATAAACCTTCTCTTTCTCAGATCACCTGAAGCCGATCGCAGCAGAGGAGAAGAGGATCGAGGAGGAGGAGAAAAAGGTTCGGGAGGAGCAGGAGCGCATCGCCAAGCTGCTAGAAGGTTAGCCTCCCTCACACTCAGTATAATACATTATTCTTTACACTGTGAGCAGTCAGTGGAAAGCCTGTTTAATGATAAACTCCTCGTTCTCCTCTCACAGCGAGTCAAGACACCATTCTGAAGTAAACCTGCGCTGTTTGACGATCTCCCTGTGCAATGTCCAACCTCTCCCTCCTTTTTTCTGGAGCACCGACTGCAAACTTCGGTCCCAACCGGTCCCACGCCGCCGCGTTGTGGACGTTTTCACTGTTACCTTGAATAATACGACACCTCTCTGGACCAGCGGGTTAAAGTTGGTTACACCATGTGAAGTAAAGCTCCTGAACTCAGCATTGTCACCCTGCTAAATGCTGCCTCACTCCTAACTTATTAAAGTTCCTGTTTGTAATGTAGAAATTCATAAAAACACCAGTACATGATCGCTGTAGTGTTTGTCTCTGTTTACCAGCATGTGACCTCTGGTTCTGTAGACACTGTTACAGATATTAAACACGTTCTATTACAATGATCAGGAATCATTTTGCACATTTTGTTCACATTAATAATCTCATTAAACGCAGAAGTTCTTTAAAATGTATTGCTGTACGTTCATGTTCACTTTCTTCCTATTTAAATTCATTTTATAATCACTGGTTCCCATTTAAAACCCAACATTAGAATCTCTTTAAAGGGGAAATGAAGTTGTGTCTAACTTCCAGCTGTTCGGGGTTCAGTATCTGTCACAGAGACACTTCAGCAGACTGGAGGGAAGTCGGGGGAGCGGATTAGCGGACGAGCAGCTCTTCCTTTGAGCAGCATCGTTAGAGGATGAACGTTCATTATAAGGATAATTTCTGAGGAAAGCTGATTAATTTAGTTCATTAAGAGTCATTTAATCCTCTTTTATGGGAAAGGTGTCGTGAAGTTAAACAGTTTTTGAGTTCCTGCAGTGACCTGCTGATCCTGGAGAGTAATGTTGAGCTTTTAGGGTGAAACATAATTACAGATGTATTATTTCACCTTGTTATATTTGCTGTGGGATTTAATTTTCAGTTTTAGGGTGATATTGATTGATTGGTTGGTGTGGGTTAATAATATATCCTCAATGTAAATTTGCATTCTTTAGTCTCTTAAAGAGAAGTTTTGGGGGAAATTTGTATTGATACTGAAGTACAAAACAACAAAAGCTCAATAACCTCCAAAACCACTCCCTTATGCTTATTAATGCTAATTATTTCCCAACATATACAAGTTAGCATCTGACTTATATGACATGTTTCTAAATGCTGGGGATCCACACTGAACATTTCAAATGTAAAAGTGTTTACATTTGAAATGAAACAATAAAAGCATTTCTGGGTTCACAGTGGGGCTCTACTGGCTGTGACAGCAATATAATGAAGCAGAGCTGCCTACACATCTTCTAAACCACCTTTGTCCTTAAGTGACCCATTTCTCTATCAGTGAGTAGATGGACTATATTTAATGTATATTTCAGATTATATTCATTAATAACAATAACAGTTGATAAACTGAACAATGAACACAAACTGAACTCAATAACTGCAGGAAGTTTGTGTAAAACTAGAGATTTGGATGAATTTTGAGCAGATTATTTCCTGTGAATATTGATAAGAGATTAGTTTTTCTGATTTTAGAAACTTTTAATACAATTTATTTTTAACAATCAAACAGACTTTATTGGGTTCTTTTTTGACAAAAGTGTGTCAACTCTGGTTTCAACTTCTCTATTACAGGATGAGGCTGTTAATCAGAGAGTGAAGCTCTGTGAATATTGACTGTTCAGCTGTTAAATAATATCTTTGAAAATAAGAATTTAATTGTTTGGCTGTTCACATTATATTTCAAATGTTGGATCAAATCAGATGTCACTGTGAGCAGGTCTCGGTCCTGACCTGACCCGCATGACGAATGTTGATCTACGGTGACGCAACAGTCACCTGAACTCTGGTGTGACTGTTCACACTGAGCTCACATTGCAAAGAATCAGACCTGAATCTGACTTGGACCACGTATGAAATCTGAATTTTAAAAGATCAGATTCGGTCTGATTTCTGCTGTCGTGAGAACTTTTAACCCCTTACAGCCCAGCCAGGAGCCCTGAGATCAGACTGAACACCAAAGGTGTGTTTTCACTTCTGGCTCCTCGGCTTTGGAACAGCAGAACTGAAGACTCGCCTTTACAAGATGGTCAACTCTTAACATCTTTAACTGTTTAAAAATATTATTTAAAAACAGTATAAGACATGTTATAATGTGTATTCACCGGAGTGCACGTGTCCAGTAAATGTGTGTCTACAACAGGATCATTTGAACGTAGCTTTTTTTTCCAGATTAGAGTTAAGACTGTGTATATTTGGTCGAGCGAGACCTTACCTAATATCCTCAGGACAGGTGAGATTATTATTAGAACAACAACAATGTTTGGTCGACTAAAAATACTGCTGGACTTACTGAAAGGCGACTGGTCTTCTCAGGCCTCACAACAATACCTGCAGAGATAATGACCTGTTAGGGCCACATTGTAAACTTTTTTAGTGATCGGTTAAAGTTCAATGATAAAGGTTTATTAGGGGAAATGTCTGTAGAGTTGGAAATAAAACCATTTATTGTTCAAATATCTTCATTTGGGGTCTTTTCCAAGCAAATATGGATTCATGTGATTGTGATTAAATCGGCGTATATTTCTCACACCATGAATATTATATCCACTGGGTTCCTTACGATAAAATAGCTACTATCCAGCTGGGCTCTTTGAAACAAAACAGGCTTCAAGAATTGATGTAAAACATTGTAAATTACTTTTATAAAAGCAAACGTGTCTCTGTGGTCCTGTATGTGGGGCGTTTTCACACTCTGGCACCTGTGTGTGCGTTTGCTGGTGCATTCGGGGTGTAAACGTCCCCTAACGCAGCTCAGCTGTTTCCGATATGACAGCTTTCGACCTGGATTACAGGTTGCAGCTCTGGCAGCATTTAGATGACAGAACGTTACTTAACCCAGCAGACGGGAACACCTGAGCCTCTGCTGACATAACTTCTTTACTCAGCGCTGTTCTCCAGAACATTTCATACAGTCAAACCTTAAAGTTTTAGTGGAATATAAAGGCAGAGAGGTAAAACAATACAGCTCAGATGTTATAGTTCGCTGTTCTGTTTCCCTGTAGTCCCAGGAAGAAAGAGTGTGGATCACCTCCAGTCTCAGTCCATCTAGACCTCAAAGGGAGTTAGGATGACAGCTCACATCCACAATGTTTAAGAATAAACTGACAACTGAACCTTAAACTTTGTGGATCTTTTTGTTTTACACCCAAATAAAAAGTTCTGTCCACAAACTGAATCACATTTCTCAGATTTTTAATGAATTATATTGTTTTTTTTAAATGTATGTAGGTATATATACACACAAGTATAGATATTTTATTTTTTTAGTGTTATTTTGTCTTTGTTCAAATAATTAAACTAGTGTATATGATTGAATATTTGTATTTGTTTATTTTTCCCCCTTGTCCTTGATGCCTTTCTATTATTTTAATTTTGTTTTAAGTTTCCGTTTTGACCAAAAGAGATTTTTTTTAATGAATGTTTGTTTATTTGTTTATTCAAATGAACAAAAAGACAATAAAAAGTATCTTTAGTTTTTAGGTTTTAATTATTGGTTGTTACATTATTTGTGTCCCTGGTGTTTATTTTTTTCCTATCAACATTTTATTGTTTCTGTTGTTTTCTTTATTATCCTTGCAAATTTATATTTATTGTTGTTCAGTTTTGTTTTTAAGTGTTGCCTATTTTATAAATACCTTTTTGTCATTGCAGGGATATACAACACTTATATCAGTGAGAAATACAATTGCCTTTTATAATGTGCCATAAAGTGATAAAAGCATGAATTTTCATAAAGAAGTAAGTGTTGCAAAGCTATGTATAAATACACAACAAGAAAACATAAAAGTATGACAGTTTATTTTTGTTATAAACTTGTTTTGGGGAAGATTTGATGTGAATATGGACAAAAAAACTGAAAGATGGCTGCACACCTAAACCTAAAATCCTAAAATCAGTTCTGTTCACCCCGTGTGACAATACTTTCTCAGCAGGTATCAACAAACCTTATATCAACATTGGCTTCCACTGGAGATCTTAAAATATTCTGCTCATGTAAACATGGGCGTGGACGTGTGACTTGAGGCTCAGGCCACCGGGGCATCTGCCATTATGTATGCTGTTATAGAGCCCTGCAAACAATTACGTAAAGCTCATACAGTGCTGAATGCGAGGGTTCATCAGCTTACAGCCGGAGGATTTTGTTAACTGGATTAGTGGTAGATTTAAAATCTGCATTTAGGTTCAAGAAGTGAAAATAAACAGTGAGCCTGTCTGTGCATCGGATATAAAAGGACCGCGCACCGTCTTCTCACCACAGTTCAGACACTGCAACAACTCTGCACTGAAAACTTCCTGCTGCTTCTTCCTACACATAAGGTAAGAGGATGCTGCTTCATGGGGACCAAATACATACTTCTTTACTTCTTTAACATCAAATTATTAACAGTAAATAGGAATACTGATTTAAAGTACAACAAGGAATGTAAATTAACCCGTGTCTGACTTTGGTTTTTGCCCAGAATGGACTTCCAACTCTTTGCCGTGGTGATGTTGTTCCTGGCCTGTGTGGAGCAGAGCCTGGCCTCCTGCGTGGTCGACAGCTTCACAGTCAAAGAGGACTTTGACCCCAAAAGAGTGAGTACAGACATATAGACTACAATATAATACTCACAAATCCACAAGCAGAACTCAGAACTCAGTGACAGGAAATCAGTAATACTTGTGATTCTCTTTCTAAACAGCGAAGGGATATCTATTTGAGAAATTGAATTGGTAGTAAATATTAACTTCAGGACAGCTAGCTAGCTCCTACAGAGGAACAAGTAGAAAAACGGGTTGAGCAGAATAATCTGCATCCTTCAAGTAAACCAGAAAATCATCAGCATACGTAATACAGTAATGTGTACTCGGCATTCTTATCCGTAACCTCAAACCCAAATTTGACAGTTTATAGAATCAAACATCAAACATTACCTAAATGCTTCTAAAACATGTGCTTGTGCTATTATTATTTTTTTAATTATTTTATTTTTGTTCTTGTATCATCTATAGATCTCTCTTTTCTCATGCTCTTTTTAACTTAACCGTTTTTAACTTTTAAGTCTGTTTTATGTTTGAACTGTCCTTCCTTTTAACGACACTGTAAAGCTCCTTGAATCTGTGTATGAAACATGCTTTATAAATAAAACTGCCTCTCACTGCCTATGTGCATATCCACACTGACTATCAGAAGAATCAGACTCATCTTTGTGATTTTCCCCCGACAGTATTCAGGAAAGTGGTACGCTCTGCAGAAGAAGGATCCTGAGGGTTTGTTCCTGCAGGACAACATCTCTGCTGAATACACTGTTGATGACGATGGTGCCATGATTGCGTCCTCCAGGGGCAGAGTCACCCTCTTTGGGTGGGTGTTTATATTATTTATAGAAATCTATATAGTAGCAGTCTGAAAAAATAACTATATCCATTCCTGCTTGCTAATTCGACTTTGCTTCCTCTACTCATCCAGGTTCTGGGTTGTGTGTGCTGACATGGCTGCTCAGTACTCCGTCCCCGACCCCGGCAGCCCCGGCAAGATGTTCATGAACTACCAGGGTCTGGCCAGCTACCTGTCCAGTGGCGGTAAGCATCCTCACGCGTATTTTCTCTCTCATCCTCTCTCTCGCACACAGTTGAGACTAACTTCTCGCTCTCTCAGGTGACAACTACTGGATCATTGACACTGACTATGACAACTACGCCATCACCTACGCCTGCCGCACCCTGAAGGAGGACGGAAGCTGCGAGGACGGCTATGCCCTGGTCTTCTCACGCAACCCCCGTGGCCTCCCCCCTGCCATCCAGAGAGTCGTCCGCCAAAAACAGGAGGAAATCTGCATGGCCGGAGAGTTCCAGCCTGTGCTGCAGTCTGGTACGTACTCATTCTAACAGTTTTAAAGGATATAGCTCACACAGAAGACTTCTACAAGGACACATTTTCTCTTTTTTAGGAACATTTATATTGAAACTATAATAAGTTTTAACTGGTTATGAAACAGTTTAATACTAATGCCTCATGAACTCAAAAAGATGGTATTACAAACCAATAAATTGTTTTATTTCCAAAACTTCATTGGGTCTAAAAATGTGGCAGATCATTCAATTAATTTCCATTTAAAAATTAATCTAAATGAATTAACTGACAGCATTTGACACCAAACTGGGGTGACCAGGCCTTGTTTAGATCTGTCACTGTCTATATACATTATGTTTAAACTCATCTAACTCTTCATCTTCATGTGTTTTTTTAACAGGAGCTTGCTAAACTGCTCCCGAGGTGGAGATTGTCGAGCCGCTCTTCATCGAACTGGATTGCTCGTCCTGCCCAAAATGAAGACGGAGCTCATCTCAAACACACAAACAGGAGAATAATCCTCTTAATCTTATGATTTATTCCAACATCATAGGAGAGAATTATCGGATAAATCCAATCGACGCCCCGTGAACAAAAACCTAATTATCACTGCCAAGATGAAATTATATTCACAAGCCAAACTAATAATGGTTGGGAGAATGTGACGATATAACCAAGTGTTCAGTATTGTCACACTGATGGGTAACATCTGCACTGTGTATATTCTGTATTGAGGACAATAAATTTTATAAAGAAACTTGTTGTGTTTATTTTTTTTGTAAGCAACTTAGACTGGTCCAACTTTTACTTTAACACACAAACATATAAAACACAAACATACAAAAACAATAGTTCAAAGATCTGAGACACATCCAGTATAAAAAATAAAACACATTTAAAATCAGATCACACACTGCAAAGAAGACAAGCCTTGTTTCTGGGAAATGAAAAATAATCTTGTCGAGCATGTTTTGCATTAAAAAAGTAATCTGGTTTTAATAAAAAAATATATCTAACTTTACCTAACCTAACTTTATTCCAGCTAATATTGAGCTCGATTTAACCAGTAACAACAATGGTTGCATAAAATCCCAGCAGAGGAACAAGATTATTGTCCTTATTTTTAAAGTAAGAGCACTCGCACAACACTCCAACCCAGTGTTGGAAATGAAGCAGCTGTTTCATTGTTTTAATAAAAAAAGATAAAAATAAGAAGCTTCTGGTGCTTTAATTTAAGACAAATTCACTTATTGTTATCAGGCTGTTTGAAGAAATTGTGTCTTATTGTAAGATTTCAGTTCAATAAAGGGACCAAAATACTAATAAGCACAAAGCTCATTACAGTCTTTCAGTGGCTGATTTTTGTGCTAGTTTTAAGAAGCAAAATTGACATGGAACTTTTTGCTCGATAATATGATTATATTTGGGAATATTTGTCTTGTTTCTGCGAGGGCTGTTCAGATAACAAAAGATTATTAATGAATGCATCATTAGATTGAACAGTTTCTGTAACAGTGAGGTCAGTTATTGACGACTCTCCATAAGTCAATAAATCTACAGCAGCTTCAGAAATGAACGTATTTGAGTTGCTGATTACTGAATTCAGTCACTTTTATCCAATACTGTAAGTGAAGAAAATCTAAATGAAATGAATCTGAAATTCCAACCACTGCTATACATCAGAAATGTGAGGGCATAAATAATAAATGTATGTTTATAATGAATCAAACAGCACTTAATTCATCACTAATGACTTTAAAACATATAATCAGCACACTGATCTCTGTAAAATATTCAGATTGTACAAAATGATTCACACACAGTGAACAGACTTGACCTTGTTCTAGTGCTCCTCTGAATAGCTCTCTGGCAGCGAGTAGGACCCGGGTCTGCCCCAGTAGTCCACAGCTCGAACTCTGTACACCCCGCCGACCTCCTGGTCCACTACACAACACAACACAGTGTTATTTCCACAGCCGGGTGCCACAGTGCTGAAATACAGTCTGAAAGGTGAACGAATTCTTACCCGGTGAATAAACGTGAGATGTAAAGATGGTGTCCTGAGTGTTGATTCTGCTGAATTCCTTCTGCTCCGAGGAGAACTCCACCTCGAATGTCTTAATGCATCTGCAAATACACAGAGATTCAAAGGCAGGAATTAAAGCTTTTCATGATCCTTCATGTGTTTCCTCTTTGATTTCACTGAAAGAAGCTGCAGATACAGACACTGCCACTCACGTCCAGTGGGTGTTGCTAGAGAGGGATTGTGTTTGTTTGAGTCTATACTTTGATTCCTAAGAAAATCCCACTCAATAGCCTTCAACTCATTTACATTTTCTTGCAGAAATAAAGAAACAATCACGTTCACCTACTTGGAATCAACGCAGTGGTCTGACCAGACAATCAGGACTTGGCCTTTGGTGATCCTGATGAAGCGTAATCCATTAACCTGAAGTCAAACAGTTCATCATCATCTCTCCTGTTGTTCCCCTTCCATCCATCAAGCTTTGAGTTGACACACATTCACATTCTCATGTCTGACACAGAAACACGTGCTCAACTGCAGACAGCACAACCGTCAACTGCTGCAGATAAATAATACTTCTATATATCTTTAGTTGTTGTTGTTGTTGTTGTTGTTGTTGTTGTTGGTACTCACCTGGTCTGGCACAGCTTTGGGCTGCGCACACACATGGATGAGGAGGACGGACGGCACAGACAGTCTGGCTTTCAGAGTCAGAGTGTCCCCTTCAGGAACGTCCCAGGGTCCGTCAACATGAGGGTCCTGACACAACGACATCCAACATTAAGATTAAAGCTGCTCTGAACAAGATCTTCATCAATGAATACGCCTGCTCTTGGACCCAAACCCAACAGAAAGTTGGCCATTTGGAATTTGGCGTATTGTATTTGAACAAACTCCTCCTAGGGAACTGATCGGATCGACTTCAGATTCAGTCAGTGCAATCTAAAGACCAGTGCGTCCACACTTGTGGACTGTGAGGGCCCGGTTATTTCTGCTTGCAGCTTTAATTCAGTAATGTAACACCTTCTACTTCAGTACAGACTTTCCGTGCTCTTTCTCTTTGGAGATTCCTCCACAGACCACTAGAGGGAGTTTGAGAGCCAGTGATATTCAGCATTGTGAACATGATAATGTTGATGTTGATTGACAGTGTTGTTTGTTGTTTACCTGCACACTCCTGAGGAGTCTGAACTGCTGTGCCGTTGGGTAGTCGGGGCTGCCGAAGCTCCGCCACAGCTCGTACGGGTTGGTCACATTGTTGTCGATGTAATACGTCACATACACGAGACCTGGATGTGAGACAGGTAACAGGGAGGACTGTCTTACACAAACAAAGGCCTGGTGGATCTGCTGGCAGTAGTTCGTTAGCGTACCTGTGAGCCCCTCCAGTCCGTTCAGGGACACGGTGACATCATCAGCGCTGGTGGAGGTGCGGTTGTCGTCGCTGTTGTAGACCAGC
>NW_023339718.1:5362221-5364768 GCF_004916995.1 Morone saxatilis
CAACTGTGGACACACACACACACACACACACACACACACACACAGGAGGAGGAGGGGACCTTTAAACCAGGACTGGGACAGACCAACAGAAATGAAACCGGCTGTAAAGAGACTCACCCAGTAAAGCCAGCAGGCCCATGACGGTGAGGACGGGCTTCCTGATGAGCTGCACGTGAGGCGGCTGGGTGTTGTTGACCTGGAAGCGGGCGGTCAGGGTGCGCTGGGTGAACGGGTGAGGGTGGTAGCTGAGGAAGGCGTTGTCGTTGCTCAGCAGGGTGTAGTTGATGGTGCTGTTCGGGTCGGCCAGCAGCAGGTTCTGGTGCTGGTTTATGACCTGTTGGGACAGAGGATTGGGACAAACTAAGATATGCATTAATAAATCTGAATCAATACACTGGACTTTAATACAGATGTCAGTCTTCACCTTCACCACCATGGCAGCGTAGGTCACATCCGCCCTCCACTCCTGAGGCCTGGACCAGCCCACCAGCGGATCGGCCTCATCGTTGAACACCGGGAGGCTGCGGAACCGGGGGAACCGCTCCTGGATCTCCCCCACCGTCTGGACCTCCTGCTGGAGGATGGGCAACGAGTAGCCTCCCCCCTACAGGACAGAAACAGGAGGGCTTCAAAATTACATCGGTTTTGCAATTAATTCAGATAAATAAATAAAATATAGTTTTGTGTTTGTTTGAAAATGAAGAAATCAACTGGACCCTGTAGAGAAACAATCTCCACAACAATGAATCCGACCTGATGTTACAGTCAGTTTGATAAAGCTTTTAAAGATCAATATCAGTAATTAGAATATTGATATTTATTCCGGGACGTCCTTTGTCTGCCCAACAGTGCGGGGAAACCAGTGGTTTTTAAGGTGGAACTGCTTTATTCCGTGTTTTTAGTGGTCTTGAACCACTTAAAAATGACCCAGGTGTGGTCCAGAGAATCCCACCTTCTTGTGCAGGGCGATGTAGTCGATCCTGACCCCGGTCTCTCCGGTGAAGTAGTTGGTGCCGTTGTAGCAGTGCTGCAGCATGGCCCAGCAGTACGGTGAGTGGGGGGGAGAATGACACGAGTCTCCCGGACCCCCAAACCTCAGGAGACTGCTGGCAGCGCGCAGACCCTCCGAACAGGCATCGTAGTAATTCAGAAACCCTGAAGAGAAGTTTATTACACTGAAATCTCTGGCGATATCCACTCCACAGGTTTAGTTTTTATTTTTTTATTTTCCGGTGTGGAAAGATATTAAACCAGCTGTTTAGAGCAGCAACGATGAGTCGAACAACGGAAAAATGAATCGGTAAAGAAATTTTTCATGCAAAAAGATCAGAAAATGCTCTTGTCAGCCTCTCAAATATTTAGATTGCTAGCTTTTCTGTGTTTTATATGATATTAAACTGAATATTTGGGACTGACATTTTAAAGACCAAAAGATTAATCTGTAAAATAATTGGCAGAATAATCAAGCAGGCAGGATGCATTGTGGGATTACCTTGAATTGACACGGAGACGTTGTCAAAGTCGTGGTTGTTGGGCTCATTCCAGGTCTCAAAGTTCCACTGAGAAACACTTCCCAGGCCGTATTTATCTGCAGGTTACAATCAATAATGAACAAAACAGGACTACGTGTTGTTACAAGTTATGTTACATTTGCCACATTTAAAGGTTAAGAACATTAATATATCAGCAAACAACTGTTCTCTCTGTGGTTTGTTTGGCTCTGAGATGTTGGTGTGAATGAATGTCCCTAATAGGAATAACCCCTAAAAACAAGCTGAAATTATCCAGATATTTATTCTGTTTAACTGGAAAATACAAACGGTAAATTCTCTGCAATCAAAAATCTACAGAAATATAAATCACTGACACAACAGTCAGGAACAGATTCAGATTTATTGATCGTGATCACGTGGTACGCAGTGGCACTCACTCACCGATGTATCTCTTGGCAGTGAGATAAACCAGATTTCTCCACTCCATCACTTGTGATTTGTCCTCAAAGTCAGTGAAGTAGTTGGAGACGCTGCCCATCAGTTCAAAACCTGAAGACAACAAAGTTACAGCTGTGATTCATTCATATTGTTTTACGTGTATTAATATAGATTTTTTATTTTATAGGCTAAAATACACCATTTTCTAAATATGACCTTTACACATTGGCCCATTTAATGTAGAACTTTAACCTTTTCCCCTCTTTAAAATAATTTATGTGCCAACTTTTAAACATTTTCTAAATTAATTCTCTACTTTGTTTTCTGTTTTGTGCAAAAAGTTTTAAAAAAGTGAAAATAAGAATAGTTATTCACATGTTTTGAACAACCAAAAACATGTGTATATCTGAGTGTGATTATCCCTGTTTTATACCTTTATATGGGCGATGTATGCTCTAGGATACGGACTGTTAATGCTGATTATTAAAGCTGTTAGAATATAATTCATTAAATCTCAAACAAAGTCCACCAAGACATAATAAACCTGAAAAAATAACAACTTTTACCTTGCGGTGGTTTTGTTGCCATTTTCAACACAGATGATGAGTTTATTTTT
>NW_023339718.1:5364868-5371876 GCF_004916995.1 Morone saxatilis
GATACAGAAACCTTTTCATCCAGTGAACAGCGGCCTCCAACCAGAGGAAACTATCTAAATAAAGTGATGTTTTAATACCTGGTCGGAGTCCGTTAACCCTCAACAGTTCTATCAGCTGGTCCAGTTTAGTGAAGTCGTACTGGGGTCGTCCTCCAACGTCTCTACAGCAGCAAGAGCAGACAGAAAGTCAGCACTGAACCAGAAACACTCAATGTTTGTCACCCTCAGAACAGATCGATCTTTAATCAGGATGCATCAGCCGATATTCGCCTTGTTGATTGACTTCAGCTCATCGGTGAATAAGATGTTTCCACTGATGTTTATCTGCTGTTGCATCAGTTTTTATGTTGTGTTTGTTATTTCTAACTCAGATA
This sequence comes from Morone saxatilis, assembly GCF_004916995.1. Lineage (NCBI taxonomy): Eukaryota > Metazoa > Chordata > Actinopteri > Moronidae > Morone > Morone saxatilis. The sequence goes on from NW_023339718.1 coordinate 5,365,243, forward strand.
TTGGATCAATAATCACCCAGACTGAGCTGCACCGAGGCAGACGTACTTATATCTGTAGATGGGTTTGTTTCCCGGCACAAAAGGGCGAATAAATATCAGCCAAACTGTTACATTAAACCTCCGTATCGGCCCGTCTCTGATCTTTAATGTCTCATTGTGACGAGAGGTTGCTGGTCCACTTACTGCGCAGAGACCAGCTCCAGCATCCAGTGGATCCGGACCTGCTGGATCCCTCCATGGGGGACTGAGCCCACATAGGCCAGGTTCAGCTGCTGGTCCAGGCTCAGGTCAAACTGGTGGGCCTGGGTGTGAGGGAGCGGGGGGCTGGACACAGAGAAGAGCCTCCTGTTTAATCCACTCTGCGTATTATATTTATATTATAGTCTTATTAATGGTTATAACTTTATATCAGAACAATTAATAACCTACAAATAACTCTCTTTAACACAACAAACACAACAATATGTTTATTATTAGTGCAACGAAACATTTCAGAAATATTTCTTTAAATAATTTGAGTATTTTATGTCAGTTTATTGTGTTTAAATAAATATTGTTATACTATTTTTAAGTTCTGTTTTTACAATAAAGACTGTTTACATTGTGATTCCTTCATATATTGGAGTATACAATGACACTGAATCTGTCAGAATATAAACACACAATGTCTGTATGAGTGTTATAACTGATACAGATACACAATGCAGACAGAGGATTATATTTAAATATCAGGAAAACTGGTCTCTGATCAATATTCACAGGAAATACTCAATGTTCACTGTTTGGTTTCACTGTACAGCTCCAGTTACTGTTATATAATATGAAATAATCATAAAGTATGTTAGAGGGTCATCACTTTAACAGAATGATAGAAAGACAAAGGTTGAACCACTGATAGAGGCAGAAACTACCAGAATATTAAAAATATATCATCTTTTGAGTGATTCTTACCAAACTCCACTTAAAAAACAGTCATTTTAAAAAAGATCTTAGCTTTGATAGAGCTGCTTCCTTGACACAACATTATTTAATATGTCATCAGAGTCTCAGAGGTCTGCTGGAAGATTCGGGACTGAAACAAACCCACATTGATCGATACAACGTGTCCCTCACTGCTTCCTGTGGGGGACAGATGTGGACCTACCAGAACCCGGAGCTCCTCCAGAAGTGTCTCAGCTGTCCCGCCGCTCTGCGCACATTCACGCGGATGAAATGTCCCTCAGATGCAGTTTGGGTAAAGTTGAGGAGACAGAACAACACAGAGACACTTGTCCACTTCATGTCTGCTCAGCCACAACAAACACATCTGCTCCGGAAGCGCCGCAGTCAGCTGAGCGCGCTGACGTGTGCTGTGTGCGACCCTGTTGTAGTCTTTCTCTAAAGGAAGTGTAGTTTGTAGTTTGTTTACATTAAATTCAGCATGTAAACAAACAAAAAAACACTAAATTAAAATGAGATGTGTGAGTTTCATTAGGTTTCATGTAGAGAATGATTTTATTTAGTGTAACTGGACTTTTTATGGTTTTTATTTAGTTTTATTACATATTAATATATTTTAACCCTGCAGTGTAAATGATTAATAACCTCGAATCCTTGTTTTACTTGTGTTTTATCATTATTACTATAAACTTCATCACTAACTCAAGAGTCAGTAGCACTGATCCACAGATTGTGTATAATGAAGTACAGTGGCTCAGTGTAGTGAATATACATTGCTTATGTATTAATACACTTAATAAACTTAAATTAATTCTCTACTTTGTTTTATATTTTGTACAAAAAGTTTCAAAAAAGTGAAAATAACAATAGATGTTCACGTATAGATATTTCACTGTATGTAACTATATGTAATATTAGCCAAGAATAATCCACATTTCAGAGTAAAATAAAGAGTAATCAATATTTCTCACCTTTATATTATTGATTATTTATAGATTATAGGCCTCAAAACCTGTTTATATCTGCGTGTGATTATCCCTGTTATACCTTTATATGGGCGATGTATCCTCCAGGAAACGGACTGTTAATGCTGATTATTAAAGCTTTTAGAATATAATTCAATATTTTTCAATACAAACATAAAATAGTCCTTAAGAAACAAAGTCCAGTAATAGTTTATTTTTAAATATATGAAGTCACATGACCTGAGAACTTGACCCATAAAGATATAAAGCCTATACGACTGTTTCCCCCCGATACAGAAACCTTTTCATCCAGTAAACAGCGGCCTCCAACCAGAGGGAAACATACAAACTGTTCTCTTTTGGAAGAAACTAATATTTCAGATACTTAATATTTTATCTATTATTTTTAATGTTCTAAAAAATAGAAATGTGTGGTTTTGATTTTCTTAGTTTTAATTTTCCTTCCGTTGCACTTTAAATAATACCTGTTTGTTTCTTTACATGTTTAATGTGACTAAAACTAAACTACAAACATCTTTCTGACACAAACAATCGACAACAACAAGCTGTTAATGGGACATTTATTTAAAAAAAAGTTGGGAGAATCAAGAAGGCATGAAAGGAAAATCCATATGTCATTTACAGTCAAACAGCAACAGTTATACACAACCATTTACACAACCTGTACAAATATTTTTTCCCGCAAATTTTGCAATTTAAATTCAAAATAACTTAAATAGGTTTTCTATGTAAAAGTGCAAATCCTTAATGCGTGGGATGTCTGTAAGTAAGACCAATGCGACAGAAAGAGGTGCTGCGATGAGTTCACTGACTGTCGGGTTTTCTCCTGTAAAGGCATCACGAGCACATTTCAACTCTGAACCAGATACAGAAACATGAATATCATCGCCATGTTGTGGAGGTCACATACTTCACAGAGAGATTCAGCTGATCAGCTCTGTGCCAACACATCAACCTTTTGATTAACCACGACTTCCACTGGGACGTGCAGGTTCAGGAACAGTATAGTTGAGTTCTCTAGAAATGTAGATTTTATATTCATTATATTGTTATAAAGCCGCCTGTTTGTTTTGTGAACTTTATCTACAGGAAAACATAATTGAACACAGGAGAACAGTTTTTATTGTTAGTTTCCTGTTGGACAGTAATTTGTTCCATGTGTTGAGACTTTATGCAGCAGCTCAAACACACTAACGTTATTGTTTTCATCCTGTATTTTAGACAAAGTGCTGCTCTGACTGTAGCAGCGGCTGTTTTATTTGACACCTGCAGCATTTTTCCAAGCAGTGACTCTGAGCTGATCAGGTTCAGGTTCAGTGTCGCGCTGCACGTTAGTAACAGAGCTAAAATTCCAGAGAAGGACCGATTCAGGAATTAAGACCAGTATCGGTCGGTATCTCAGTATTGGTAACTAGCTGATCTGACCTCCGCGCAGACGTTTCTGTATCTGTGCTCTGAACATTTACTTCCTCTCCTGTCTCGAAGCGGTCTCATATATAATGCTTTTAATAAACATCATCCACACCTTTACTTTACCCTCGTGTAATTCTGATGCCTTTATGTTTCAGTTTACCGATAAATCATTATTGTAACAACGTCTGATCCGACAGAGAGCTCGTTCTCCGTCCAGCCCTGAATAAAACCACTTAAAAAAAACAATAAAACATTTCAGTTCAGTGTCTGTAGTGTCGGGGGGGGGGCATTACAGCTTAGCAACAATGCACTGTTACCTGTTTGGGTAGTGTATAGGTTAGCATTAAAATCACAGTCAGCAGACGGCCATTCTCGTACAGTTTATGAACCAGAACGGCGGGGCAGTAGTAGTCCACAGGGTTTTCAGGCTGTCGACACGCTGTGTGCGTGTGTGTGTGTGTGTGTGTGTGTGTGGAGGCGAGGGTCGTCGGTTCTGCACAGTCACAAGGCATGATGCAGGCGACAACGAGTGGCAAACTGTTAAGTGCTGATACTTTCAAGTCTCTATCAAGCATCCTCGCTGATTGGTGAGGAGGGATTGGGGGGGAGGAGCGGGGGACGAACCACGGCAGCCGTGATTGGGCCCACATGCGTCTGTATTAACATTGCAGCCGATGCACAAAAACAAAGAAAAAGGTCATCACCACGAGTTAGAGATAGCTACTGTATACAGCGACGGTGCTGCTCATTGAAGCAGCTGGTCACGCACGGTTCTACTGAGACTGGGAAATGTGCTGTCGGTAAAATAAAAAGGATGTTTAGGCATTTGCAATAGCGAATGGACCAAAATAACGAGCATCGAGTCTTTCTGTGTGTGTGTGTGAGAGTGTGTGTGATGTAAAGTAACTAGGACTTCTGCTCAGCTGCTGCAGCGGACTGGGCTGCACTCTCCGGTTTAAGGATCTGGTAGGTGATGAGGTACTCTGGGAAGGCCTGAAGGAGACACAGCAGCATTAGGAGACAGTTAAAGGGCGACTTTGCTATTTTTTAACCTATTTTCTACAATGTTTTTGTGTCAAAGTGAGAAATGAGGACGACAAGTTTAGAACTGGTTCTGGTTTTGAGTGAGAGAGGCTACATTTACTGCTATTAATGTTAGATAAAGTGTCAGAGAAACAGCGGACTGACAGGAAGTGACAGGCTGCTGTAGTCTGTGGATAAAAGTTTCATCATAGTTTATAATAACGCAGCAGTGAGACGAACGTGCACTGCGGGTGTAGCCAGAAGAACGCTCTGCATATGTTATGTGTCTGATGGAGCCAAAGCAGCATTATTATTATTATTATTATTATTTTTATATATACTTACAAAGATCTTCTCTTTTTTTTACCTGGATTTACTTTTGTTAACTGGAATTTATGGCAGGAAAGTAGTTTTTGCCTTCTTTTTTTTTTTCACTAAAAAATTCTAAAATGTGTGTAAAATGCTGTTAATAACAATTAAATATGCTTTAAATGATCCTTGTTAACCATGAATGTCATGCATTTAGTATGATGTCATTATATAGACTAACTTTCTGTCAGCAGACCCACTTAGCTCAGAGTTTTAGTCAGCTAGTGGACACAGCGGATGAAGGGTCAGAATGTCATTTCTCTGTGGAGTTTGTGCTCTCAGGCAAACGTATTTTGGCGATGAGTAATTGTTGGCAAGGATTCTCTGTGGCAGCGCTGCAAACTGAACCAGATTCAAAACCTGTTGACTCCATTAGTCACTTTGACACAAAAACATGGAAAATAAGTCCATGTTGAAAAACCTTAAAGCCTCAGAGGATTCAGGGAAACTCTGATTTACCTGCTCTCCTCTGTAGATGACGTACTCGGCGTAGGCCAGGCCGTTAACGCTCGGCCGCCCGATCACCGAGTGGTGTCCTGGGGGGGCGTGGGCCATCTTCATGGCACTGAACTGTAGGAAGGACTTCCCCAGGGTGACTCTGCAGAACAGCATCTGCCTGAGAGTCCAGAGGAGAGGACAAAGGTCAGACACACAGAACACCTTCATTCTGATGAAGAACAGAGTAAAGTGGTTTCACAACCAAATCATCATCTGCTGTCTGAAACTGCAGTTACCTGTGGCACAGGTAGCAGGACCGGTCTTTGTGCGTGGGGCAGCCTGTGCCTCCACCGATGCCGTACACGTACTGATTGCTCTTTGAGGAGTTCTCCGCAAAGTAGATCCCTGCTCCAAACATCCCTCCTATGTAGGCGTGGCGCTCATCGAAGCCTTTGTGGATGATGGCGTTGATGAACGGGGAACCTGGAGGAAGAGCGATTCCACACAGTGAACGACTGAAGTGTTTCAATAAACATATAAAACGCTGGAGGGCATGACAGTGGGCGTGGTTACCGTGGAACAACATCCGCTCATTGTGATGGTTGTGGTTCTCATCGGCGATCTCCTTCTGCCGGTGGGTGTAACGCTCTCTCAGCTTCTTATTGACCACCTTCTGAATCTGTGGGACGCACATCAACATGTCTGCAGTCAGAAACAGTCCCTGTTGAAGCTGCTCGTTATCAACAGACAGGGAGAGAGCGCTGGTTCAAACCTTGATGATGTTGTATCTGCTGAACACCCCCCCAGCGTTGCCTCCGTCTCTGTGCTCTCTGATGGTGCTCTGCATCTGAGGGACACAAACAAACACCACAAAATCAGAACCAGGAGTCACAACGACACTTTATATATTATAAATGTAGGTCCATCTGAAATAAGCTAATAATCCAACAACTCTTCTTTAGGAAGCATTTTCCAATATTCAGGACAGAATGTGTGTGTGTGTGTGTGTGTGTGTGTGTGTGTGTGTGGCTGTTCCTACCACAGCTGCGGTCTCAAACTGACTACAGTCTTCCTCTAACCGTGATATTAATTTGGTCATAGCTCACTTCCCCTTCTGACCTTTGAGCCCATTAAAAGTCGAGGTAAAAGTAAATCGACCGCAGCATGAAATGTAAATCTGGTCATTAATAGTCTGTGTGTGTGTAGATCTGACTGTACAGCATTCCCAAAATACACTTGATGCCAAAAGTTGTGTCATGTCTCTTGATTGACACGAGAGCCGGAATCAAAGGAACTTTTTCTTCTTGTAAAGCAGCTTTGAAGTGTCATCACGTAGTTTATTCTACCAACAGTGGAGTCTCAAACAAAACATACCCAACTATACATATGTGATCTGAGCGGCTCATATACAATAAAAATGTTCCAGGACAAGATACATTATTTCCAGGATATTTGGTCATTTTAGT
>NW_023339718.1:5371909-5372374 GCF_004916995.1 Morone saxatilis
CGCGTTGGGAAACCTGTTCAACTCCACCGCTGTGGGGATGATGGCAGGAAGATTCCTAAAACCAGCGAGCAGGTCAAACCAACAGAGAGCGTGAAGCTCCACTCACCTCCTCCTCCACTGACTGGTACTCTTTGTCGTCGGGGGCGAGGTCTATCAGGATGGTGCCCTGGTTGGCACAGTGGAATGTCAGGTAGGGGTTGGCACCTGAAAACACAGTTATCGGGTGTTAACATGTTAGCCGGCGTCACGTGGAGCCGACAGACGAACAGATAAATATCACGTGTGTGCTTTGAGAAGTGGTAACTCCTTGTGGTATCTAAAGAGAGACGGCTCACCTTGCTGGCCGCCCAGCAGCCTCTCCACTCCCTTGATGAGCTTGTGTCGGTGTCCGTAGGCGTTGATTCCGATCTCCTTCAGCTCCTCGTGACCCATGTCAGCCAGCACGTCCAGGGTGATCTGGGAAAA
>NW_023339718.1:5372434-5372615 GCF_004916995.1 Morone saxatilis
ACCTGCTGCAGTTAAATTATCTTGTGTTTGAGGTTATTTTGACAGCTCACCTGCTCCCTCTCAAAGATGTCCCTCAGGTGCTCGAGGCCCAGACTCTTCAGGAACTGACTGATGTTCATGTCCAGCATTGCCACTAAAGAGAGAAATAAATAAATAATTCATCACGTCTGTGTTCGGCTTT
>NW_023339718.1:5372715-5376339 GCF_004916995.1 Morone saxatilis
GAGCGGCCCGGGCCAGGTTGTCGATGCTGCTGGCGGCCGACAGACAGGACGGCGTGGAGGCGGGGGAAATGACTGAGGCGCTGACCACCGTGGCCTGGGGCTTAAAGCAGCTGGGCAGGGCGTCTGGTGGCATGGCGTCCATCAGCAGGGCGCGGATATCGTCAGCCTGCAGGGAGGGCAGAGAGGAACGAGTTCAAAGAGCTGTACTGGGATCAGTTTGAGGACAGAAGGAGCAGCGGCAGAATCCGTTACCGTGGCGAGGTCCAGGGCAGTCTGGCCCTCTTGGTTCTTCATGGTGGGGTCGGCCCCGTGAGCCAGCAGCAGCGCACAGAGCTGCGTGCGTCCCTTCTGGGCTGCCTCGTGGAGGGGGGTGAAAGCCCATTTGTCTGTAGCATTCACACACGTATTGTATTTGATCAGCAGGGCGGCGATGTCCACGTGCTGTGAGGAAGAGAGGAAACAGAAGGTCAGTGTGAAACAGATTCAAGCCTACAGAACACTTCTAATGGAAATCAAATCTTTCATGATCAGATATCAGTCCTAATATTCAGACAACACAGACCCAATAAACAGTTATTGATATTATTTCCAGGAGCTGAAGGTGAGACCACCAACACCTACAGTTTCCTGTAACCCACAGGTTCTGTATTTAAAGTGTGTGTGTTCCTGTTGCTGGGACTGACCCCGTAGGAAGCAGCGTTGTGAAGAGGGATGAGGCCGCCTTTGTCCTGGGCGTTGACATCAGCCCCGTGCTCCAGCAGGTACTCTGCCACCTCCAGGTTGTTGTAACCAGCTGAGGAGAAAGAACACGAAGCAGAGCAGGAAAATGTGACTTAAAATTAAAATACTATCTTCAAAACATTAATATAACCTTCTATAATCAGGCAGTAGCTCTGTCACAATCTGTTTGAATGAATTAATAAAATAATCTCAGTGCTCAACGGCCCTGAGAGGCTTTGAACAGCAGAAACACGTAGAAGCCGCTCGGTTACCTGCGAGGTGGAGAGGTGTGGAGTTGCGTCCCTGCGTGTCTCTGCAGTTGATGTTCTCCGGGGAGCACAGTTTCTGGACCCGGGCCAGGCAGCCCTTCTTGGCGGCGTCCAGCAGGGCGGCGTCCCCCCTCAGCAGGTCCTGGATGTCCGTGTCTCCGTCTTTGACCATGTCCAGCGGCATGTTGCCGTCACGGTTCTTCTTGGATGGGTCGGCTCCGTGCTGAACGCGAGAGTTTAAGAGTTCCTCATTGCATTGTGATCCATTTCCCTCATCATCACCACAATAACTGACAACAACTGTATAACAACGTCTGTGACACAAATGTTTTGTTCTTTAACATTTCTAACTGTTGTTTCTTTTTGTGTTTCGCTCTTAAATGTTTCCACATTTATTTTATTCATAGATATTAATGCTGATTACTTTCCGTTAATCTAACCTTCAGTGTTGAAAAGTAAAACTCACTTTGAGCAGCAGTTTGCAGATCTCGTATTTGCCTTTGGCTGCGGCCTCGTGTAGTGGGGTGAATTTCCACAGGTCGGCCACGTTGACCGAAGCTCCGTGTCTGACCAGCAGCTCAGCCACTTCATAGTGACCGTAGGAGCATGCGTTGTGGAGGGGAACCAGACCGCTGGAGGGGCAAAGACACAAGTGAACATCTGAGCAGATGTGTTTGTTCTTCTTAAACATAATTACACAGGGTTTCTGCAGGTTACATTTAAGATTTTAGACCTTGCTAGAACCTTTAGATAATACTGTAGAGCTGCACAGATGTCCTGGTCTATACATCTTTCTCTCCAGATTAAAGAAAATATGCTTGTTCACATGATCTTTGTGAAAATTACATCTGTGATGCAAAATTCCCACACTAATACTGAATCACATCGCAATCTGATATTTTTACCACATCATGCAGCCCTAGTCAAATGTAGTCAAATGTAGTCAAATGTAGTTACGTGGCAGTTAAAGCACTGACCCCTTGTCTTTGGCGTGGACATCAGCTCCGTGGTGCAGCAGATACTCAACGACAGCCACTCGGTTGTAACCGGCTGCAAAGTGGAGAGGAGTGGAGTGGCGGCCCTCCAAGTCCCGGCAGTTTACGTTCTGTGGGGTGCAGAGTTGCTGCCACACGCAGAGAGACAACAAGATCATCAGCAACAGCAGAGCGGTGTGACAGCAAGTGAGTGCAAATTCTTCAAGAAACCAAAAACAATGCTTTTATCCTGTTAGTGTGCTTTAAATCTAAATAAAAAAGGACCACTGTAGTTACTGCTGTCACAAAAACCACCAAACAAACAGAGAACTCACCTGCACTGTGTCCAGATCTCCGGCTTTGGCCGCCTCCAGAAATCTGTAGTCCACGTCAGAATTACGTGTGGGAACATTTTCTGGAAAAAGACGGCAACAAATTCAGTACAAAGATTAGGTTCACTACATACATCTCTATGATCGGGGTTTAGATCTGGTGTCACATTAATTCATCTGAGCATTTAGGACTGAAATCCACCTCAGACATTATTAATCTTTATTTAATCAGGAGGTCTCATTGAGATCTGTGAGAACAACAGGCATACACAAAAACACACAAGGAATGAATAAAAACAGGTGATTTCATTCTTTCAACGATGTTTGTAACGTTTACCGTTCAGGATCTGCTGCACGGCCTCGTTACCCATCTGAGCCGCGGTGAAACCCTGCAGAGACACGATGGACGGGTCGGCCCCGTAGCTCAGCAGCAGCTTGCAGGTCTGGATGTGACCGGCCAGCGCCGCTCGATGAAGAGCCGTCTGACCGAGCGTGTCCACGGCGTTCACCTGCAGTCAGAGCAGGTGGCGTTAACACACAGCTCTGAGATCAGACCCGGCACAGCACAACGGAAACGTGGAAACAAAAACTGACCTTTGCTCCGTGTTTCTGCAGCACCTCCAGGATGTCGTTGTGAGCTCTCTCAGCAGCAACATGCAACGGAGTCATGAAGCTTAAAGACACAACAGAGAGAAGTTATGACCCAGATCCATTAAAGTGCTTCAACATTCACTCTCTCTCTTTCTGAGGTTGTTTTTAAAAAAGGTTGTGGACTTACTCTTTGTTCTTCTCGTTGATGTTGGCACCTTTACGCAGCAACAACTCAGTCACCTGCTTCCTCTTGGGGTGAGGGGAAGCCACAGCACAGTGCTAAAACACACCAACATCAGATTAGATCAAATGCTTTGAGTCAACACCTCTTAACACAACTAACTGGCTGTGAATCCTCATTATCACACAGAACGCTGCTGTCGAGATCACGTCTCTACTGCGTGAAAGTTCAAATAAATTTCCAGCTCAAAGCGTCACAGTCGCCCAGACAACCAATCAAATCAGAGATAAATAAATAGGTTAACTGTTTGACTGACCAGAGCCGTCTCGTTGGTCTGAGGATGTTTGAAGCTGATGATCTCCAGAGCCAGCGTCTTCTTCACTTTGGCCATGTCTGCCTCCCGGGCCGCCTGCAGCAGCGAGTGACCTTTGAACTCATCTACACGGAAAAGAAAGACATGTAAATATAAAATGTCTTATTTTTAATGGTCTGATTTGATTTAAATGCAGTCTGAGAGATAACAGGCAACTTATTTAAAAGTGTTCTGCAAAGAAAAA
>NW_023339718.1:5376385-5378010 GCF_004916995.1 Morone saxatilis
ATAATAATAATAATAATGTATATTGTGTCTGCTGTGTCTGGGAGAACTCACAGGTGAGCCTCTCTTTGAGCTCTGGAGTGGGGGCCATGTCCACGGCGCTCTTGCTGTGACAGTTGAGCAGGGTGGGGTCGGCCCCGTGGCTCAGCAGCAGCGAGCACACCTCCACCCGGTTCTTGGACGCTGCCTCGTGGAGAGGAGTGAACTGCCACAGGTCCATGGCATTCACACAGGCTCCGTGCTGCAGAGAGAACCGCACGTCAGATAAAGTCTAAGAACGGATGGAAGAACGAGCGAATCAGGATCTCCAAATCCCAACATGTTACGACACTGAAGATATGTTTGAATAGAAAAGGGAGACATCAACTGTCCCAGAATTAACAACCATTGTGTCAAAAGTTTGTTTTACTTTATTCTACATAATATATCTGAATAAAACACTGAACTCACTGTCGGTGTTTGGACAGTCAGTCTTCATTATTCTTTTAGTTATTGTTAATTCTAACTGGGTGGTCAATAAATTTTTCTGATTGTTATACGGTGAAGGAAGTTTACACACACACACACACGGAACATTATTATTTAGCCAAATAATCACAGACTAACTACGGGAACATTGTATATTGGAATTAATAAAGTTTTTAAACTTCTACAGCAGGACGGCGAAGATCAAACTACATGCAAACTTTACATATTCACAAGCTGTAGGAACAATAATGTTCCAAACACAGCCAAGTTTATCTTTGATGTATTCATTAACGCTCCAGTACAAGCTCATCGAGTTAAACCATCTTACTTTCAGCAGAAGCTCAGTGACCTCGAAGTGGCCGTATGAGCAGGCATTGTGAAGAGGAACGAGGCCACTGCAGAGACAAGACGCTCAGGTTAGTGTCAGAAATCATGAACTGAAACGGGAACTTCAGCGAGTCTTGCTGTGAAAGAGCCTCACCCTTTGTCCTTTGCGTGAACGTCGGCTCCGTGCTGCAGCAGGAGCTGAACGATGCGGACGCGGTTGTATCCGGCAGCCAGGTGGAGGGGCGTCGACTGTAAGAGAGGAGAGCGCGTTAGCAGACGCAGACCGGCGGCCGGCGGAGCGTGTGCTGCCTCCGATGGCCACGGGAGCAAGCGGCTGATTAGGGCCAGAAGCAATGTGCTATGGCAGGCTATGCTCTGTGAGTTGCAGATGAATGGCGGATACGATGATGCAAGGTCAATAAGAGTTTGTGGGCAGATCCAGCGACAGAACTCATTAGCTGTCGATGTCTGACCTGAGCGAGTGACAACAGGCAACCTCAACTACCTCGACCTCCGTTTGACAGTCGGCAAAATGTTCTTCCTACGTCTCAGGAGTTTAGAATTACGTTTGATGTGGTTAGATGACAAGAAAGAATTGCTTGTGCAACTGTTAGACTATTAAAACAGCAGGGGGGATTACAGTTGGGTGATGAGAGTAAATAATGTTAATCTTTGAGTTTTGGTTCAGAAATATTAGAGCCTGGTCAATACAGACCATCAGTGTCAGTATATGTGTTATCCAATCTGAATATATTGAGCAGAGATGTTTAACAGACAGAGGAAAGGTGTTCACACAGAGAGCAAACCATTTCTTTTGTGCTGAGATTAAATAC
>NW_023339718.1:5378060-5378272 GCF_004916995.1 Morone saxatilis
CATTTTAAAATTTAGACTTTTTCCAATTCTGATGATCATGTAGTTTTCATTTTGATCTGTTTGACATTAAATCACAGAACATCTGTTGATTTTGGACTCTGCAGCAGTAAACCAGATTAAAATGTTTTCTTCCGTGAGTAAACACAAATGATCCTGCAAATAACGCGAGGAATGAAATGTAGAATTGGTTGAGAAAGTTTATGTTAAATTAT
>NW_023339718.1:5378379-5378679 GCF_004916995.1 Morone saxatilis
AAACTTTGATCCAAACTATCAGAATCAAAAACACCACATTGGTCAGGCTCTAATTTGAACTTATTTAAATCTATTGTTACTTTAAGAAGCTGAACCAGCAGTGAATAGAATAAGCAGATTCACCCCCAACCGTAACAGGATGCAAAGAAGCTGCAATAAGCAGGCCGAGTGTTTGAGAAAGCATCTCTGCAAGCTATCAGAGGATCAAATCAAACGGCTTCAATTCAGCCGGGAAAAAGAAAAGTTAGTCTGAGCAAAGCTGCGAATCTTATTTCATCTGTTCTCTATTTATAAAAAAAC
>NW_023339718.1:5378779-5382096 GCF_004916995.1 Morone saxatilis
CAACAGCGGCGCTTGAAAAATAAAAAGTGGATTGGATTGGATTACATAGTTGCGAGAATAAAGTCGTAACATTTGCGCAGACATAAAGTCGTAACATTCCGGACGAATAAAGTCGGTAACATTGCGAGAATAAAGTCATAATATTGTGAGAATAAAGTTGTGATATTGGGTTAGGGTTAGGGTTAACATTGAATAGTTATTCCTTTTGGTAAGAGAAGGGAAAGCAATAATAATAATAATAATATATTATGTAGAGTAGGTAAAGGAATAAGATTCTGTTGCCTTTGTTGGTATTAAAGGGAATAAAGGAGCAAATATAATTGAGAAACGCAACAGATAATTAAAATATTGTTGCTGTGAAAATGACCTGAATCTATCATACAGTTAATACAGAATCTGCATTAATGAACTGTCTCTAAGTGTTTATGTAATAATCCCAACTGCTCTCAGTTCACACTGGAGTTTCACAGGTCAGATTAATCCCAAATTATTTGCACTGACATTAAATAATATCTAAAAATAAAATAAAATTGTGTTAATTTATTGCACACAGAAGGAAAAGACAAGAATCAGGACTTTATGTTTAAATAGAAAGTGTTAAAATAATAAAAAAATAAAGTAGCCAGATTTTGAAATGAGGACACAAAAACAAAGTAATTAAAACGTATTACCTCTACAATATGATAACTGACAGTGAATATGATGTTGACGGCGACGTTCTCTGCAGTAAAACAGTAAAATTAAATAAATAAGTGTAAAATGTTTGAAAGTGATGCAGCTCGACTCGATCAGAAGGTCCTGGAAAACAGAAACATCAATGCCCTCACACTGGTTATATACAAACAAAACCAGATGTTACAATTAAAAAACGTACTTACGATTGAGATTACAGATACACTGTAATGCAATTTAGTTATTTTAAGTAAAAAAAATGTTGTAAAGGATCATAAAAAAAGGTTTAAGTGACACAAAGTCAATTTTGTAAATAAAAAACCTTCTTGATGGAGCTCACAGCACAAAATTGAGTTGGTTAAAACAGTTTTCACTGTGTATATTGATGTAGAGAGGATGGAAGAGGGAACGGGGAACCTGTGTTTCACTGACTGAAAGAAGGGTAACATACAGTCACTGTGATTTTTTAATTAAAAATCAATTATAACTATTTTAAAAAGAGCCCAAAAGACCAAACAAAGTTGAATAATTACCATTTATGTTGGGATAAAGAGTTTAATGATGCTATTGTGTTGACCTTTATTTCACATAAATAAATTAGATCCTTTTAATTAGCTTTGGTTCTCCATCATCATTCAGGTTCAAGGTCACTTTGGGTCCCTATAACTCACCAACGAGAACCTGGTGGGGAGAAATCAGCGATCTGCTTTCACTCAGTGTAAAATGATCTGAATAATAAAAACCTAAACTTTTCTCAAGAAGCGAGAGAAATGAGACAGTTTGGTTGCAGAAACCTCTTTAAAGGATTAAGTGAATAATAAAAGTCCATCTGATTCAGGACAGGAACTTCAGCAACCAGTTCACAGCAGCACTGAGTGAATAATCTCATACGGTCTCTATAGCGCCTTCCGGTGGACAGAATCCTCCCTGCAGCTGAAACTAATAATTCTGACTGCTTCAAGACACTAACTGTAAGGCTGTGGTTCCCAATATTCTTCCTTGAAGGCCTTTTATATCATTTATCTGTCAGTAAACTGACTTTATTTGATGCATATTTCATATTATATTCAACAATATCAATAACAGTAGAGAACAGCTGATAAACTGCTCAATGAACCCACTGAACTCAATAACTGCAGGAAGTTTGTGTAAAACCAGAGATTTCATTATTTCCTGTTAATATTGATCAAAAATTAGTTGTACTGATATTTTTATACAATTCTGTCTGTATAATGTTTTTTATATATATATATAATAATAATAATTTAATTTACAGGAATGGCACACAAATGAATGAACTGCTGAGATATAGACCTACTGTGTATCTGTGAAGCTTTGTCGACCCCTCATGGGGTCCAGACCCCCAGGTTGGGAACCCCTCATATAAGGACTAAAAATCTATAAAACTGAAAGGATATTTCATTTGAGTTTGATTTAGTTTATATTATAGATTTTAGGTTATGTATTGTTTGCACTGCAGAAATCAGGGTTTTGGATGAATAATAATACTTCAGAATCTGCAATCATCGTCAATGTCTCTTTAATTTTCCAGAACCTAAGATTCAGATTACAACGCCCTTGCCTCACCCTCCAGTTCCAAGCGCGTAGGAGAAACTACGGTTCAACATGAAGGACTCCGCCAGAAGATCCTGTACAGATAAAAACGTCTCATTTTAAAGTAACAAAAACACAACAATAATTATTTTTAGGTGATTATACACAAATGAAAACCTACCTATTAATATTATATTACATTTCTGACAATAGATGTTATAGATTTTACACACTTTAAACCATCAGGGACTGAATGAAAGTGGATAGGAAAATATCCAGGAAGAGCAGGTTAGTGCAAACCTGAGAGTTCAGAGTTTAGGCTCGGTCCCGCTGGGGTTTCCTTTTCCTCAGAGACTCTCAAAGTCTTCAGCTCCTGCATCACGTTGTCAAAGTTCTGCCAATCACAGGTTTATTTCATGAAAACACGCCAGCACCAGCCGAAGTGAGTGGAACCATATCAAACAACAACCGACCTCTGAGGCGTTCCTGATGGATGCTCTGATCTCGCCCCGTGGGAGCTGCTCGCTCACAGAGGTCCCCGAAGCCTTCACCTTGTTCACCAAGTTGTCATACTCCTGCCGATCAATAAATAAATCATAAACTGACCAGTCAATGACACAAATGCATGAAATCACACCAGATAACTGATGACCAACCTTTAAATCTCGAGACATGTCTTCCTTCAAGGCCTTGATGGCGATGTCTTTGGACTCAAATAGTTCCTGCGGGTTGAAACACACTTTCTGGTTCCTTCTGGTACTACAACAACAGCAGCTCACAAAACATTGATCAAATTATGTAAATTTGGTGACAATCAACCGTATCTATATATTGTTCTGTAATTTTGATTCTTTTGTTAATTGACAGATATCTTGTGTAATTATGGAAGTTTTTACAACAAAAACACTGACTAAATGTCAAAATACTGTTTTTATCAGTGAAAACAGTTAAAATTCAGATTAAAATAGGAAAAATCCAATATTAACAGCACTGTTCTGTAAACGTAAGCTTGATTATTTGTATTATAGCAGTTTTTGCATGTATTTATAGCTCATTGTATTGGTTTTACAATGTAAATATCTTTAATTAGA
>NW_023339718.1:5382192-5387744 GCF_004916995.1 Morone saxatilis
TGTGTCAGTTTTTTTCTGTTATTTTAAATTTTACTTGGACCTTTACTTGTCGTATTGCTACTTTTACATTGAGAAACTGTTGAATTGTACCTTAATGTGTGTTGCAGCCGTTTGGTCTCCCTGTCCGAAGGCGAGCGCCACCCACAGTTTGAGTTGCTCCTTCTCGAGTGTTTCAGTCACTGCTGTTATCTTCCTCTCCAGCAGCAGCTCCTTCAGGCCGCTCTTCTGCTGCGCGTCCAGAATGGCCTCGGTCTGCTTCCTCTGCAGCTCGTCGTATTCCTTCTGAACCTGCAGGGACACACAGATCACACAACCAGACGCTCACAGTAATTCACATTTATCCAACTGAGTGAACCAATAAGGATGAGACGAATGGATGTGAGCGGTCGACCTGCTCGTGTTTCAGCTCCAGCTGCTGGTGCTTCAGGTTGAGCTCGCGTCTCTCGTGGAGGATCTGTGCACACAGTTTATTGCCACTCTGTTGGAGACATTATCACAAGTTATAGTTTCAGCTAATATTCCAGCGATTTTCCTCAGCACGTTCACTGTGATTTCACTGAGGTAAAGATGGTACAGTAAGAGCTGCACGTCAAATTTAAACCAGGGAGAAGCTCAACACCACTGGTTCCCAACATTTCTCCTTGAGGGCGAACTCAAGTACATTTTATTCATATTTCATATTATGTTCAATGCATGCACAATAACAGTAGAGAACAGCTAAGAAACTGTACAATGAACCCAAACAGCGAACAGGAAGTTTGTGTAAAACCAGACATTTGGATGAATCTCGAGCAGATTATGTCCTGTTAATATGTTATCGTTATGTATTAAATAAAATATGAAATATCCTTAAAATGTGTCACTTTCTGCAGAATAACTCTGTCAAAACTCCCTGAAATGAAGCAGAGCAGTGAACCTTCACACTCTTGGCCATGGCTTTCCTCTCGACGACCAGCTGTTGGCGGCTCCCGCACAGCTTTGCCCTCTGTTCCCGCAGAGACTCTCTGAGGCGCGTGTTCTTCTGCGCGGCTACTTCCAACCTCCTGTCCAGTCGCTTGTTCAGTTCCTTCCCAGCTACAACTCTCCCCTACCGCACGACAGCAAAAACAGAGCCATATCAGGGCAAGAAGCACCTGGGAAAAACAACCTGCTCTTCATTGAGTTTTATAGACCCTGAGTATCTAAGATAATACACACAGTGCATACTGAAAGTACATTAAAGTTATTAAAATCAATGCTTGACAACTAATTAGCTCTGCATTTTCTGATAAAATGTTTTGTTCATAGGTTTTTAAGGT
Source organism: Morone saxatilis (assembly GCF_004916995.1). Taxonomy (NCBI): domain Eukaryota; kingdom Metazoa; phylum Chordata; class Actinopteri; family Moronidae; genus Morone; species Morone saxatilis. The sequence goes on from NW_023339718.1 coordinate 5,383,491, forward strand.
TAGTGTGTATGTATTAGTGTGTGGTGTCAGACACAGGCACTCTTCATGATCGTTGTTTTCACATTCAGTGTTTTAATCCAAAGTTAAAGTTTGCCTCTACTGTTGGAGCAGCTGATAACAGCACAGCTTCAGAGACATCGTTGTTACATAGAAAGTGGAAACTAAACACGTATTGGGACAGCTTGTATTCAAATGCCACTGCAGTGATGAAGACTTGTTTACTTCTGATACGGATTCATGTACAGTCAGTCGGTTTAGAAATGTCTCGATCGGCCCTGATAATGACCTTTTGATTTGATTCCTGCTTCAAATAAGACCAAACGTTTTGTTTTCCTGACAGAATTCCCACCAATTCAGCTTCACAAAGAACATCTCTTACCTGCTGCCTCTGTATTTCAATGACATATCTTCTGTCTCTGATGATGTAGTTGATTTGTTCCCAGATCTTTGATTGCTCTTCAACAACAGTTTCGGTGCGTATTTTCATTCTCTCGTCAATCTTCTTGAACTCAATTTGTATTTCGTCGTTGTTCTCTCTAACCAGGATTTTCTTTTTGCTGTCATACTGTGCCTCCATTTCTATTTCAATAGCAAGAGAGAGAAACCTTCATTTACAGACAGATCAGAGTATTTTTTGACTTCAACTCCTTTTTTAGACTTTTTACCTCCGATTTTATTTTTGTAGCTCTCATGTAGTTTCTTTAATTCTTCATGTTGTTTCTGTTAAGAATAAAAAGGTGACAGGTTTTTGGTACAGACGTTTACTTGTAGAAACAAGCGACAACCACAGACTGGACTCATGCATTCTCACCTGCTTGAGCTTCTCCATGTAGATTTTGCCGTTGCACTCTTTCTCTCTCTTGTCCGTCTGTAAATTGCACATTTTCCTCTGAAGGTTGACGTCTGACTGCACATGCTCTTTCTGGGTCTTCGAAGCTGTGGCAATGGTGGCCATCTTCAACTCGCCGACCTCAACATGTTGTGTGGCCTCCAGTTGTCTCAGCTTCTCCTTGTGCTCCTGAAATTAATGAGCAAATCTTGTGGTCAGTTGTGAAATTCATCCACTGTTAAATATGATTTGAGTTTAGATTTATCCACCAAATTAGAGTTGGTGATTGTTGGAACAGTGGAAAGACCAATAAAGACGGTTTTGGTGAGTTTTATTCTGTTTCTGTGCACTTTTATTGAAGTTGCGATGTTATGTGGGTAAAATTATAATTTTTTTAAATGGAGTTTGGTGGAGAGAGATAGTGTAAAACAAAAAGGATCTAACTCTTTAACACAAGAGGCAAAGAGAAGAAGAAAGAAGCATACTTTGAATTAATTGTGAATAAATGGTGAATGAAAAGTTGTTTGGTTAAAATAAAGATGGTTTTATGTGAGTTTTAGTTTGTTTCGGTCCACAACCTCAAATGAGGATGATAAAAAACATGTAAAAGATTTCCTACAGACTTAAAAATAATCAGCTTGGAAGAATAATTTGATTGTTTGATGTTTATTCACAATATCCAATTACAAATTGCATTTACTCCTTTCCCCTGAGTATTTGGTTAATGCAAATGTTTTTATATTAAATAGTGCTGGAGGATTCAGGTTTCCACATCACACTTTTTTGTATAAATTGAATCTCAACTGTTCTTTATTTTATTGCATTTGGCTTCAACTATGATTGGAGTTTTCTTGGCAGTACAGGACAGCACTTGCTCACTAACAGTTATAATTTAAAGGTACCTCCAGTGGGTGTTCAGCATTTACTGGCTATATATACATATGGTAATACTTTAGGTTTAGGCGAACTGAGAGAGGGGCTAAAATACAATAAAACATTTCAGGGAGAAAATAAAGTGACTGGGACCTGTTGTAAAAGCCACTAAAACTGCACCTCCTTATTCCATAATCCTCCGATAATAACTCAGAACATGCATTAGTTTCTGATCACTGCTTTTAAACTGACTTCTAATACTTAGATCTCCGTTGTGTACTTACTGTACATATTGTGCTGTTTTAACTCTGTTTAACTGTCTTGTTTTTTTTGCATTGGCTGTTTGTATGTTTGACTTGCTGTATCAATTTGACTCCTGTCAGTGTAAATGAGAATTGGTTCTCAAATGACTTCTGGTTAAATAAATTAAAATAATTGAATAAGCAAAATTATTTTCAGGATATTTAGTCATTTAAATCCATTTCCAGGTGTTTCTAAGACTGGAAAACTATATATATGGCTGCCACCGAAGAAGAGGACCCCCTCTGTAGATAAACAGTTCATCCTAACAAAAACACGTTGCGTTTGTGTGAAAATTATATTCCATTTCTGCCAATAGCTCCTCCTAAATGTTGCACACTGAACCTTTAAAGCAGCAACAAGGAACTTTAATTTTGTGTTGACTCTGACGGCTCCTGTGGACAAACGAGGGAGTGTTTCCACCGCCTCCTTTCATCTGATGTAGAGGAAAACAGCTTTGTTTATGTAGGTCACATAGAGACTATTTTTATAATCAGTTAATAACTCCTTGTACTATGTTTAAGTAAAGGATCTGAGGACTTGCATAACGCATAGAAAGTCTGAAGTGTGTGTTTGTGAGAAGTTTACATCAAATTCTGCCTGGCAGCGTTTCTTGGCCTCCTGCTTCAACCTGAGCCTTTCTTTCATCCTGGCCTTGGTCTCCTCCAGGTTTCTCTTGGAGTTCTCCCAGGATCTTTGGGCCTTGTCCCTCTCCAGCTTAAAGTGCTTCTTCTGCTTCTGCACCCTCTCCACTTCCTCCTGGAGCAATACACATTCGTCCCACAGCTGCAGGTGACAGATGTTAGTGTCAGCGTGTGAGGTGGAGAATAAACAGACAGAGGGAAAGGATTCTCCAGGAGCAGTGGTTCCCAACCTGGGGGTCCTGACCCCCACTAGGAGTCGCAAGAGCTTCAGGTGATGCCTTTTAAAAACCTTATTATGTAAACTGTGATATGTACATTTTAAATTTAGAAGCACAGATTCAGTCACATGATCTTCAGAGATACGCAGAATATCCAACCTGTTCCAAAACTTTAATGACAATATGTTTTGTTCACATTATTGATATAACGTGAGTTTCTGTAACGGTTAACAGAAACTCATCAGCTCCTACCTCGTCTTTGCTCTTCTTTACCATCGGAGGCTCATTCATCACTGCCGAAGACTTTTCCTCAACCGCCTCCTGAGTACTTCCTTCAGTCTGGGTTGGATGGACAGACGGTACATTCATTTAAACTCAAGTAAAACCATGTTAGAGTCGGGACCCCCGACTACAGGTCACCAAAACTTTATGGGGACTTCTTGATTTTAAGGCGTGCTAGAAAACTTCACAGATATACACAGTAGGCCTGAATCTCAGTATGTGATTCACTTCTGGGAAGAAACGTGAAGGATAAGTAAATGTAAAGTAAATTGTCTAACAGAAAAATGGCCAAGTGCTACACTGAATTTCTCAAAATAGAAGCCTATTAAGTAAAATTATAAAAAATACATAATACAGGAAATGATCTGAAATATACAATATGTCTCTGAGTCAGTTTATTAAATGATAGAAAACGAGTTTGTGGAACCACTGATTTTGGTTGATACATTTAAGACATTTTAACTGGTTTAACGTATAATTTCTTTAGAAAAGGTTATTTTTTTCTAGTTAGCAACAGTCAGCCACACAGGTTAATTATCAGCTCTGACCTGAGACTTCGGCATCTCCTCATCCTTTGGCTGATTGTTCTTCTTCTCCTTCTTCTTGTTGGTCTTTGGTGGCTGAAAGTATAAAAGGTAAGAAATACCAGGCTTGGGGAGTAACAGATTACATATATATGTAATTTATTACAGTTACAGAATAAAAAAGATTTAGATTACAGTTACATTTAGTACAAATTGGATGTATTTAGCAGGATTACAATTTAATTTAATTTTAAGAGGACAAACACTGTTGATCTTTTCATTTCCCATTTTCTTTGGTTAACTTACATTACTCTGTTGTCTTATACTTCTTATTGATATTTCTTTTCTCTTGCTTTCATTTACACATTTGGTGTTGAGGTACTCCAAAAGCAACAGAAAGTAATCAAGTTACATTACTTTGTAAGCATTGTGATGCTTGGATTAAGTTACTCATTAACTACATTTATTAAGAGATACTGTAGCTAACGTTAATTAGTAACTGTGTCAGATTACAAACAAGCTGATTTTTTATGCTTGGTTATCATTCGCTACCTGGCAGGCTCACTGTCGTCTACAACATCATT
>NW_023339718.1:5387769-5389862 GCF_004916995.1 Morone saxatilis
TATCTTGATAATGTTCTCATTAGAGCTCAATCAGAGTGAGGGGTGGGTCAGAATCTGGACCCATTTAGACCTGAATCATTGAACAAGCAATGGATGGACCATATACCTGGGCCTCTTTAAGCCTGCAATCCTCTCAATCTCAGTTTAAATGACATTTAGGGACCCCAACATATTGAGAATTCAGAACTTACTTTTTCTGATCTTCATATTCCCATTGCCATCTTAAACCAAGCTAACCTTTTCTAAACTTTTTGGAGTTTCTGGTTCCCTGCAGAGGGCAGAAGGAGCATCAGCTGAACTGGCTACCATCTCCCAGTAAGAGTGGGAAAACCGGCTTTTGAGTCAGGCAATATTTGTTGTCTACGTGGTATTTTCATTTTTATGCCAAGTTTCAGTGTAATAAATGGGATGAGAAGAGTCTTCTTAAGGTCCACTCTTCAGGAGGTTCCATCAGCCCATCGGTTGTCCAATCACTAAATTCATATTCCCATAGCAAGTGTGTCACCAAAAACACTTGTGTTGCTTTCCCTGTTTCTGTGTGAATTGCTGGTTAATGAACACCAACAACACTGTAGATTGAGCAAGCTTTATTAACAAGATTAACATGTGAAATGAAAAAACAATCAATCAATATCTAACCATTTTCTGGTCCTCTTTACAGAGAAGGGAGAAAACTTCATACGGATGCGTAAGTTTAAAGTGAAGTCAGAATATTCTGGTCTATATTTTAATATTTGGAATTACAGAAGGTTTAGTGACCGGTCGTATTTCCTTAATTTAACACTGGTCTGCTTCTCCTGTCCTCATATTCCACACATCATAAAAAGAACTCTGTCTTTCTTCTGTGGTTTTTGGGACCAAAACTGCTGAGCAATGGTTGTGTAATGAAGCACAGCAGTTTTCCACCAAATGCAGCTGCCTTGTTTGGAGTTCATTAATATAATTATTGTCCTCAGAGACGTCAGCCACCACACAAACTACATGAACCTTCCATCCATTTGTTCACATTGAAATCTTGATAATGTGTCCCATAAAGCTCCATTGGGTAAAATATATTTCTAATAAACTGCAGAGTGAAGAGTTTTGTAGTAGACATGTAGTAGTCCAATCTTCTTAGACCCTCCAGAACTTTACTTTTCTGAATCTCATATCCATTGCATCTAAACCAGATTCCTGGATATAATTTTCTAAAACTTTATCTCCATTTCTGTTTCTGTGTTTCTGCATGAGGGCAGAAACGCAGCCAAGTGGCACTGTAAGCCCACCATCTTCCTGGTAGTTACACTGGTCCAGCAATATTCCCTTTGGTCTATGTGGGTATTATTTATATAGCGGAAAAGCTAGTGGCCGCGAGGGAGCAATGCATTTGGTGGAAACTGCTGTGCTTCATACACAACCATTGCTCAGCAGTTTGTCACAAACACAGGAAGAAGACAGAGTTCTTTTATGATGTGTGTAATATGAGGACAGTGAGAGCAGACAGTGTTATACAATGAAGTCGCCATAAATGTTCTCTGTTGGAAACTTCAGGGACTGACTGGAGACCAACTGCTGGCTTTACAAACCTAAAGAGAGAAGATCATAAAATGTTCAATGATCTTGTTTGTTAACTTGTCTTATATAATCTGATGCTGCCTCCTGTCACATTAGTAAACCTCAGGAGAGGGACCAAGTGTGTGCACATCCAGGCAGAAATATTCAGGTGCAGGACAAAAAATATCACTGCACGGCCCAAAAGTGAAAGTCTGTGCACTCTAGGCTGCAAATAAATAGTTTAATTCTCTATTTTCTGGAGGACTGTGGTCGCCATTTTTTCTGTTGCTTGATGACTGCTTAAGATGGTTACTGTCTGTGCAAGAAATCTTTTCTCTTTGATACTTTGAGGAGTTGTATGGAGTTAAGTATATATATTTTCTTTTTGTTTTTTGTTTTTTTTGCTGCAGGTTTTTGATATGAATTACCCTACATTATTGTAATAATTTAGTTCACATGCACAATATGGAATGTGGGCTTCTCTAATGGATGGTTTTGTGTTAAAAGAGTTGAAAATTGAAACTGTTATTAAATCACTTTCACCAAAATTTCTCCTGAGC
>NW_023339718.1:5389988-5390168 GCF_004916995.1 Morone saxatilis
TTTGGACTCTGGTAAAAGGAAAGTACATTTATACATTTTTCACTATCAGTAGATACAAACACTTGGCAAACTTTAATAGCATTGGGCTCCGATTCTGCTAAAGTCTTTGTCAGCACTTCATCATACAATGAATGAATGAATATGTTTTTTTATGACCTATTCATACATTTTTATTACACT
>NW_023339718.1:5390308-5390469 GCF_004916995.1 Morone saxatilis
GTAAGAACCACCAACTGATTACAGAGGCAGCTGTTCAGTTTCTTTACATACAGTCTGTGTTACATACAGGTACATGTGTCTGTAGCTGAGAAATGATGATTGAATGGCTAGAATGTATGTGACTGACTGACTTATCATCGAGTTAGTCTGTCCTCTGCTGT
>NW_023339718.1:5390648-5390887 GCF_004916995.1 Morone saxatilis
AAGTTGGGCCACTGTGGGCTGTGATATTCCTGAGAGAATGAAATAAAAAATGTAATATTTTACACAATTTCAGGTGTAATCTAATTGTTCTTGACTCAAATCTGCACACTTACCCTTGGTAATGAGAATGATGGGAAATCAGTTATTGTTCCACACACCAGCTTCTGTGTAGAAAACATAAAGAAATCCAAACAAAAGCTGTTATTTTACTACAAGTGTCTGAGAAGATGAACTGTAAT
>NW_023339718.1:5390984-5391185 GCF_004916995.1 Morone saxatilis
AGTGTCAGAAAGAGAAGCTACAATCTGAATATATGTAAATAACACTAATTAGTAGAGAGGGACTGATTTTAATTTGAATGCACTCACAAACATTATAATGATCTCAGACAAATTAATTTAAAAATTATTTAATTCTTCTATGTGTCAACTAGATTATTGTTTTATTCTTATTTAGAGCAGTAAGAATAGTGGTGGTAAAAA
>NW_023339718.1:5391285-5392235 GCF_004916995.1 Morone saxatilis
CACAATGTGGCTCCTTGTCAAAGTGGATCAGACAATCACTCACTGACAGGAGCCCTGATACCCAGATAATCAGTGTTATTCACTGTCAGTGCTCACTGTGTTAGTGCTGATCAGTGTATATGTAATGTTGTAACAATGAACAGTTTGTAAAAAGGTAGTAAAATAAATATATACGTACAGCAATGTGTACAGTGACAGAGTTAATAAGAAAAGTCGCTTGATTACTTTTTTTTTAATATACAGAAGTAAACACTGATCATCTTTTTTTATTTTACCTATATTTAAAAATGTTTACATTATCAGATGAGAACTGCTGCCTGCTCTATCTGGAAAAAAGGCCAATTATTGCATTAAAGGAGAATCAAAATTGGATTTGGGCCTTAAAACCAAAACAATGAGCTGAAAGACACTGAAGGCTCCATGGAGTTGAGGGGAACTCCAGAATGATATTATAACTCTGTGGGTTCATCAGCAATCCCTTTCACATACCTGTAGTGTGTATATTGTTGATATTAGGAAAATATTACATCAGTTTTAACTTTAGTTAATATGTAAAACAAAATTGTAGTCAACATTTAAAATTGGCCTTTGAATTGGTGGAAAGAGCTGGTCACATCTGCAGATGTGAAAGTTCTGACTTTTACATTAAATTATATTTTGGGCTAAAGCTAAAGGTGCTATCTATAGATGTTATATTGTATAATAATGTAAAATAAGTATGTTGTCTGTTTCAGTGATAAGAGAGTTTTAATGGTATTTGTGTAATAAAGAGAGACAACCTACACACTGACTTTAATGTGACAACATTTAGATCCTGTGTGAATCTTCCTCTGCTCAGTCTGTCAACATTTCATGTTAACGTGTCTGATCAAAGATAGTCACAGTCTACATTTTAGATAAGAGGAAGAACAGAAAGTATTTTACCCGACATTTTGTTTCCTCAATACACA
>NW_023339718.1:5392260-5393660 GCF_004916995.1 Morone saxatilis
GTTCAGATATTTCAGTACTGAATATATATTGTGTAAATATGAGTTAAACTCAGAAACATACAGATGTTGAAAGCGGTCTAAAATGATTTTACAAAATGTAAAACATATGTAGAGTTTAATTCAAGCATATAACCATCATAAAATATATTTTGCAGACATGCGTAAAAGCCCTTAAAAAGGGAGTATTTGAATGAAATATGCACGGACACAAACGTTCCTCAGATCATGTGTGTAATGACTGATATATCAAAACAATCATATGAATACAAATAGTAGCCAGTACAGTGTCACAATGTATACAATAGTCTGAAAAATAACAAACCTTAAGCTACTGAAATATTACCACAGGAAATGTACATCAACCATAAACCTAACATATCAAACCAGTACCAGGGTCTGTAATAGTATTTGTAATGTTAAGTTACCAGAATACAAGAATAAACTAAACATGCCGATAACATTAAAACTCATAATTTCCCCCTTAACGAAACTCATTCAGCAATGCAGACATTCCAGCAACAGAAATACAGAATAGCCTACACGCTGCTACAGTTACAGAGTTTCTGTGTGGCTACTGTCATAAACAACGTTGTGGTTAGCACGGCTAAAGGCTAATGTGATTGGCTTACCCATCGTCAATTAATGAACTTCATTACTTCATAAAGCGCGAGCACACTGCATTAAAAACAGGAAGGGGCTTACGGGTGCTATAGATCTTCCTAGGATTGCCATATTTGATAAAATTATTAAATGTATAAAACACACTGATCTTCTTAAATTGAAAAACATCTGCTGATCTGATTCAGTTAATAGGTATTGCTTAGATTTAACTTTTGTCGACTTCTTCTTCCTGTTAGCCAGATCGCGTGCATTTGGTGGTTGATTCACAGAATAGGGCTTCTATTTATCTGTCTGTGATACTTATTCATATAATATTAGGTCTAGGGTACTGAGTACTGTTGATTCATAAGCTGAAGTGTGTGAGTTTGTGACTTCAGCACTTTCTGCTTGTGTGCAAGCGCTGCCCGTGGCATAGTTATGCAAACTTTTATTCAGAGATGTGTTTACATAGGCAGGCTTGTGGACCTTACGTCTATCCCTTGCACTGAATATCGTGCCTTCTTTTTAACTGTAATGACATAGTAACTGTCACAGAGCTCCAGGTTCTGCATATGTGTGTATGGCGTGTGTGTAGCTCTATGTGTGTCAGGTGAGTTATGGTAGAAATTAAGCTGTGGCCCAAAGGTGGTCTTTCAATTAGTGAAAACAAGTAGTGGTCCATCTGTTGATGTAAAAGTTCTAACTTATTGTATGCTAATGATGTATAACAACGATTTAATACATGGATACAAGTCACCCTTTATCAGCTTCACCTGCCTGGTTCAATGTTTGGAGGAACT
>NW_023339718.1:5393682-5394193 GCF_004916995.1 Morone saxatilis
AAAATTATTTTAAGATTTTAAGATTCTGTAGTCTTTAATTGGGTAGATATCTTCATGTAACCAGAGGAGCTGGTTTGTATCAATGATAGCAAGTTTTAATACAGAGAAAAACCTACACACTACTCACATTTAATGTGACAAACATTTGGATCCTGTATGAATCTTCCTCGGCTCAGCTGCTGTGGTGAATTGGAACAATTGAAACAATCAGTCCGCGTCTCGACAAAAAGACATCTAGGGTGTTCCCTTCCAGTGGCTGTCAACATTTCATGTTAACGTGTCTGATCAAAGATAGTCACAGTCTACATTTTAGATAAGAGGAAGAACAGAAAGTATTTTACCTGACATTTTGTTTCCTCAATACACACCCTGTTCAGATATTTCAGTACTGAATAAGAAGAATACATACCGTGTGAAAATACAGTTTACCCTTTAACTTTCAGTCACACGTTAAAACATTTTTTAAATATGTACGTTATCTTTTAATCTGATCATGTGATCATGTTCTGAC
>NW_023339718.1:5394218-5401407 GCF_004916995.1 Morone saxatilis
CCCCTAACGTATACTTCGCGTGAATTTTATTTGGCAAATTTTCGGCCTGGTAAAAAATTTCGTATTCTATGATGTCACATTCAGGTCGGCCCACTAGGAAGGCCACTAGGCAGCGCTATTTATAGGCAAAATTTTGGGAATGCTAAATAACTCCCGCATCGTTTGTCCCACATTCAAAAAACTTCATATCAACACGCGTTCAGGTGAATGGAGCATGAATCTCCCTATATAAGCCACGCCCACTTCCCTAGATTTTTATTCGCTAGAGCGCAAATGACCAGAAAATACGTTTTCGTGTTCCATCCAATCGGTTTGTCCGATTCACACAAAAATTGCACTGTAGAATCTTGAAGTCGTCATAACAAAAAAAAGTAATTTAAAGTATTTTGAATATTTCCAAAAATAAGCACGTTATAAAATTAGCACTTCCTGTTGATTTTTCGTCAACAAAAAGGAAGTGGACCCATTTCTCTCACCATTGGTATGTCCGATCGACACCAAGCTGGGTCCAATAGTTCATCATGTGTTCATTAGCATCGTGCACACATCTTGAACAACCTGAGGCCAACCGCCACCAAAGGTGGCACTCTTCCAAAGTTAACCTTTATATCTCGCATCGGCAACGTGTGATTAAAATAAACTTGTATGAAATGCTGCCCATGGCATCCCTGAAGCTCCCCTAAAAAGGAAAAAAAAATCACGCCACTAGGTGGCACTGTGGGCCGGGTAAATCACTCTGCCGGAAACCGTAAATAGTTATATGAATATGAACATTCACTGGACATGTGAGAGACTGGTGCCTGTAGCTCACATACCAAAAATCGTGTTTGTCGTGTTTGTAGCGCCCCCACAGGGTTTTTAAACAGCGGCCCCGCGCCACGTGTCACCGAATATGTATGAAACTCAGTAGACATGTGTAAGGTGCCCGAGACGCACCCCCCCCCCCCCCCCCCCCCCCCCCCCCCCCCCCCCCCCCACAAAAAAGCCTCCTGGACCCTGCCCCAAAAAACCCCCACAGGAAGTCGTTCATTTTCATTTCACAGATTTCACTCACAGGCGGCCATTTTGGTAATTTCCACTTTTGGCTTGTAATTGAACCCCAACTCCTACCTAGGGAAATTTGTCCGATCTGCTTCAAAATGAAAACTATAGTCAAAAAAATGTGCTGAATGAAACGCCGCCTATTTGCAACGTACGTGAAAGGGCATGTCCGTGCGCCGTGCCATCCAAATTTGGCCATTTTCACTTCCGTGGTCATATTTGACGAATTTTCGCCTTGTATTTGAACTAACACTCCCTCCTAGGGAATTTGTCGATCTGCTTCAAAATTGGTCAGCACAGTCAGAAAGGCTGCTAATGAACCGCCGTGCATTTGTGACTGTAATGTCAAATGGGGTGTCCCGTGCCATGACCGCAAAAGTTGGCCATTTTGAATCAATTCAAACACTGTGAGTCATTTTTGGCATTTCAGGGCTTCCTATTTTAAATAACTCCTACCTACAGATTTATATCACACTGACTTACAATTTGGTCAGCACAAAGTCCCAAAAACAATGGTGCCTGAATGAACGCCGTGCTATTTGCGAACTGTACATTGAAAGCGTGTCTGTGCCTCCGCAAAAGTGGCCATGAGGGCTTGGAGTTGGGTACGTGAACATTTCGCGTCGTGGTCCGCACGTGTTACGACGGCACGTGACCGCGCCGCAGCACGCCTCGAGTCGCGCAGACGTGCGAGGCCCGTCCAAAACTCTGCTTGCAGCTTTAATTATAATTATTATATAGCTCAATGCTGTAGATACAGGGCAGCGTTCAATGCTGTAGATATAGTAGCAAATGTTATTGCTGTAGATACAGGGCCATAGTCTGTACAGTCCAATTTGATTCCATATAGTACAACAATTATGAATTTAACATCATCTTTTCCGTAGAAGTTGAATAATTAGACACCTTGTGTGAACCTGCTGCAAGGAAAATAGAGCACACACCATAAACATTTTTTTGCAGTGGTTTGTTTGGATGATGATGATTGTACTGATATAGCCTATGCCCATATTGCAGGTGGGTGCGTCTGTACTACTTATTTGATCAAATAATAGCGACTTTTATTGTATATAGGTCAGTGCTGTAGATATTCATTTAATATTTTTCTTAGCATTCCACACTAAATACAGGTATAGTTCAGTATAACAGCTTAGATGCATGCTAATAGTAACAATAATGATATTATTAATATTAAACTTATTTCATACCAATTGAAGTGAAGTCCAATAATAATCACTATTTGGCAATTGCTAATTTTTTTTCGTATTATTAAAAAAAAAATCCAAAATAATTTTTGGACCCCATCATCTCAAAATTTCTGTACCGATATACTCTAGAAAGTATACCATGAGGCCCTAGAATATTAGAAATCCTGTTGCATTCAAATGTGGTCATTTTGTGGTGTTAATGTATATTTGCCTTGTAAAATGTTATTTTGAAGGTTATACAGTTTATGAAAAACTGTAATGTCCTGTTCCACAGTTGATTTCTATTTTGAACACTTGGTCAACTACACACAATAGTAATAATAACTGTGACAGTAATCCCAATAACAGTAGCATCCCTAATATGTCAGATAGAACCCACCTACTCACCAGGATGTCCCCTCTGAAGTTCTGCTCTGTTTCATCAGTTTATCTTGTGGAGTCTGTTGTTTGATTTCAGCATTTAACAAGAAACCAAAGATCAAACACAGAACATACAATTAAAGATTCATCTGAATTCTGTCTTAAGTTGATGTCATCAGTTATAAAGCATCTATTCTTATTGGACATGTAACAGAGAAACAATCTCTACAATATAATGCTGTCTTGACCAAACTTTGTAGAAAACACACAGAAAAGATCCTGAATGTACAGATTCAACAATATTTTTTTATAGACCAGATGTTTGATGATGTACAGAGTCAGTGAGTTATTTAACTGTTTAAATTTATATAATCCACTAGAACAGACCAAGTACCTGCAATCCTAATTTTATTCATTTAAGGCAGGTCCAACTAAAAGATAATCTACACTTTGATACACAGAGGGAAATTATCAGCAAAGTGAAAAAGCAATCTGTTATTACTGTCTCTTATACGGACATTTACTGGTGGTTTAAAGTGTTTGTAGGGGGCTTAGATAAGGCCGAGTGCAGAGTACAACCTTCTGTTCCAGACAGACCAAAACCAACCCAAGTCAGTGAGGAATCCTACAACAGCTTTTAAACATGTCTGATTTGACTGCATCCAAAAACAAGATGTGCTGCCAACAGAAGAGAGGCTGTGCTCTCACTGTGATCTACAAGCTGTTGAGACAGAACTTTACTTCCTCCCCGAGTGCAACAACACAAACCACAACTTCTTGTTTGTCTGGTATTACAGTCACATATTGCTCAACATTATGTGCCAAGTAGGGCCAGTCTCTAACAATGCTACTTAAGAACTACTTGGGAGATTTATTTTTATTAGAAGTCACTAAACAAACTGCATAGAGTGCAGCTTGGGTGTAAAAAAAAATAAAATAAAAAAGGGTGTTCCTTTGGTGATCTTCAGTTAGGGGATCCTACTAGTTTAGAACTATTGAAAAAATCTGAGGCACTCAAGAGGGTAGTGATTTAAAAGGCCTTTAATATATAATGGTTATTTACTCAGAATAACAGTTAAAACTTCAATCTCCATCAGGGCAAATACAAAAAATTGCATTTGGGTTGTTTATATCTGTTAGCAAGTAGTCACATTTGTGTTGACAGTCAAAGTCATATGACAAACCATGTTCAGTAAGGGAAACCACACATAAAAAAGAAATCACACAAAATGCCAGTATAAAACAAGAATTCAAAAAAAGCTCCACACTGTCCCTGTCTCTAAGCACTACAGCTGATAAAAAGCTGAAAACATGAACAATGTACAGACTCAGTGAGCACAGCCTGGACACTGAAACAGGAAGACTCAGACTAATGTGGCTGCCAAGAGAAGACAGGCTGTGTTCTCACTGCGATCTAAAAGCTGCTGAGACTGAAAACATCCTCTCTGAAAGCAATAACACAAACCACAACCTTCCTGTTTGTCTGGCATTACAGTCACAGATTGATGTCTGTTATGTGCCAGGCAGGGCGTCTCTAAAAATGCTACTAAGAAAGAATTACTTTTGATGCCTGTTTGTATTAGTTAGACCTCACTGCATCTACACATAGCATAACCAAGAAACAAATATGTCTACAGAATAATTTCTTACCAACTCCAACAGTAAAGTTAAATCAAACCACAGTCTTGGATAGATAATAATATGAGAGAAATAATGAAGAAATGCAGACAGGCGAAGTAGAAATGTAAAAAGGACCATCTAGTGGTTTCACATCTAACCATGAAAGAACTTGTGTCAACCTATCATAAAGCAGTATGAGACACCAGGTCCTTTCAATTCATTACAACAAACCAGCGTGACTTTAAAAACCATTGAAGCTGTAATTAACCCCCCTCCTGATCAACTAACTGGAGCCACCCTAGTGATCTGTGAGCAGTATTTGTCCTTCATCATTAAAGTAAAGAAAATAAAACTCCCGATTGGTCATGCAACAGGTGACCTCTCTGCACACTGCAATCCTTCTGCCTGTTTCAGCAACTTTCAACCTCTCACACTCTGCACATTAAAGGACACATTGGAAAAATTAAAGCATACATCGAGTCCTTTAGATGTGACGATTTCTGAAGGAGGTTTTCAAAAGTGTTGGTCCAACAATTTTATCAATTCCAAATAGCTTGCCGTCGTGCAACAGCTTCTTAAAAAAATCAAACCTTGACCCTACCAAATTAAAACATTGTAGAATAATTTCTAAATGGCAATTTTTATCTAAAGATTTAGAGAGAACTGTTTACTTACAGTGCAATTATTTTATGAATATATTTTTGACAAATTTCAATCAAGTATCTGAATCGGCTTTCTCTCCGACCTTTGATTTACAGCTGAAGCTGATGGATAATTCCTGGATATTAGTGCTGTATTTGACACTGTGGATCACTGAGGATCTCTTGGCCTGATCTAGACTAATTCTCTGTATTCAAGGTAAAGCTACAAAGAGCACGGCTGCTCGGCTTTGAGCTGAAACAAGGAGACAAGATAATTTCAGTCCTGGTTAGCCTCTCTCCCTGGTTCAAACACATCTCCTCATAAAATGTGACAGCTTGATGAGTTGCCTTGATTAATCAGTTCCTGTATCAAGTCATTTATTTCTTTTTCATGTTCTTGTTGCAGCTTTTTCTGTTCCTCCTCATTTTCTTCCCTTTTCATTTCTTTTTCATGTTTTTTCAGTAAGTCTTTGATTTTTTTCAGATTTTCTTTCTTTTTGGTCACACATTTCACTATTTCACACATTTCCTCTTGATGTTTTTTCTTCATTTGTTCTTCACTGTGGTCTTTAAGAGCCTTTAAGATGTCATATTGTTGATCTTTGTGATATTTTCACAAGTTTTAATAAACTTCCGAACTGACAGAATATTCTTTTTTGTTTATTCCTTCGAACATAGAAAACAACTCGTTCAGCATATACCATATAAAATAAAATCTGGCTTCCATAATCTTCACTTGGTACACATACATTCAGATTCCTCCGTTTTTTCCTTGGTATGTCCTCCTCGATGTCTCTTTTCTTTTTCTCGTTGTTCTCTCTTCGATCCCTCTTCTTTCTTTTCTTTCATCTTTTCCTATTTCCCTGTTAGTGATTTTTCTTGAAGCTTTTTCATTGTTGTTTCCTCTGTCCGTCTCTGTTTCATTTTCTTGAAGTTCTTCCCACTCTTCTTTTCGTTGTCTTCCCAGTTCCTCCTCGTATCTTTTCCCATCTCTGTCTCTGCTCTCCTCCAGCCTTCCTTCAGGTGGGTTTCTAATTTGGGATTCCCTGACTCCCTGATTTTTATTTTCCTCCCAAGGCCTTCCAAACCTGTTTTTCCCAACTCCTGTCGTTGGAAATGTTCCTGTTGTTTTCTCTCTCCGTGTCTTGTCTTCTTCTCCATTTCCTGTTCCTCTTCTCTCACGTTCGTTGTTTGATGTTTCTCTTTTTCTTCAGTGTTTTGATAATTTTTCTCGTCCTTTCAATTTCTTGACTCTTGTTCATTTTTCCTCTGTTCTCTTCCTGGATTCGAGTCCTCTTCTTTTCTTTTCTTTCAATAGTTTGTTTCCTCCTGGTCATATTCTTCCTTGAAGCTTTTCCCTAAGTTTTCTTGTTCCTCCTGTTTTTTCTTTTCATTTTCTTGATTTTGTTTTCCCCCACCATTTTTTTGTTGCTCTTCATCCCAGTTTCCTCGGTCGGTTCGTTTCCTCATCTTCGTTGCTATGCTTCTCTCCAGCCTTTCATCAGTGGTTTCCCTTTTGATTTATCTTGGATTTATTTTTCCTCCAAAGCTCATTTTCCCGTGTTCCAATCCTGCGTTGGAATTTCCTCCTGTTGTTTCCTCTTCCCTGTCTTCTTCTCATCTCCTTTCCTGTCTCTTTCGCCTGCCCTCACATCTTTCTGATGTTTCTTCCCTTTTCTTTCAAGTTGTCCTCAGTTTTTCTCTTCTTTCATTTCCTGCTGCTCTCTGTTCGTCTCCATTCTTCTTCATTTCTTCCATTCCTCGTCCTCCATGTTCTTTGGAAGCTCCTCCTCTTCTCTTTCATCTCTTCTTCTTCTTCCTTCAGGATCTCTCCATTTTTCTTTATGATGTCCAGCCTCTTGCTACAGCTCATTGAGAAGTCGTAGCAACTTCCTTCCATTTTTCTTCCCCATGGTGTCGTCTGGCTTAATGAGCTCCTGACGCTGTGTGGTGGCTTTTTATCTCGGTTTTAATTAAACCAATGGTACTTCCTTCCCACCAGTCCAGGAGCATCAGCTTTCTTAAAGGAATCACAACACTCTTTTTTCAACTGTACTCCATCCAATTCGACCAGCGTCCTCATCTTTACAGTAAATCGTCCCTCCAAGTTTAAAAGATGGATGGTGAAGTCTCCAGATATCCCCTTCCAAAAAATCCTCTCCTTGATAGTTCTTAATGTCTTCCTTCTCCTCTTTGTGGTGTTAATCGCCAATTTGGTAACACCAACAGAGAACATGTGGTTGGAGGCCAGAAGAACTGATCATTTCACCCTCTCCTCATGAACAATCTCATGGAGCAAACTATTGGTCGAAACCCGAC
>NW_023339718.1:5401507-5404996 GCF_004916995.1 Morone saxatilis
TACCAACCCCAGCTTTAAATCTAAAGCCTGCTCAAGTTCTGTGACCAGGTTTTGTGAAAAAGCATCAGGAGACATTGATGGTCGGCCTGTTGTTGTGGTCGACACTCCTGGTTTGTTTGACACGACTCTGTCCAATAATGACGTTCAACAGGAGCTTGTGAAATGCATCAGCCTGTTGTCTCCTGGACCTCATGTCATCTTACTGGTGCTGCAGATCGGTCGCTTTACACAGGAAGAAAAAGACTCTGTGGAACTGATCAAGAAATGCTTCGGCAAGAATTCAGGAGATTTCATCATCATTATATTCACTCGAGGAGATGAACTGGAAGATCAGTCAGTTGAGAGTTATGTAGAAGGAGACCGTGATGGCTGTTTAAAAAAACTGCTAACTGACTGTGGAGGAAGATACCATGTGTTTAATAATAAGAATAAGACAGACCGCACACAAGTCAGAGAGTTATTGACAAAGTCCAACAAAATGATGAAGGAAAATGGTGGCAGCTGCTACACCTCAGAGATGTTCCAAGAGGCCGAGGCAGCGATACAGAAGGAAGTGGACAGGATCCTGAAGGAGAAAGAAGAAGAGATGCAGAGAGAGAGGGAAGAGCTTCAAAGAAAACATGAGGAAGAAATGGAAGAAATGAAAAGAAGAATGGAAGAACAGAGAGCAGAAATTGAAAAGGAGAGAAAACTGAGAACACAACAACTTGAAGAAATGGAGGAAAACATCAACAAGGAACGTGAGGAGAGAAAGAAAGAACAGGAAATGAGAGAAGAAGAAGACAGGAAGAGAAAAGGACAGGAAGAACTTCAACGACTGGAGTGGGAGCAAAAACTTGAAGCTCTGGAGAAAAAAATAAAGTCTGAATCAAAGGAAAAGGAAACCATTGACAGAGAGTTGGAGCTGAGTAGGGAAGAGATGAAAAAGCAACGAAAGCACTGGGAGAAAGAAAGAACAGAATGGTGGGAGAATCGATATCGAGAAGATGAACAGAGACGACAGGAGGAACAAAAAAAACTTAAAAAGCTTCAAGAAGAATACGAACAGGAAAGAGAAAACTATGAAAAGAAAAGAAAAGAAGAGGATCGAATCAGAAGAGAACAAGAGGAAAAAGAGAAAAAAGACATCGAGGAGAACTATAAGAAAAAACTGGAGGATATGAAGAAGAAATATGAAGAGGAGGCCAGAAAACAAGCTGAAGAATTCAATGAGTTCAGACAGAAATACACCAAGGATTTTGCAGCGTTGGTAGAAAAACACATGGAGGAAATGCAGGAACTGAAGGAAAAATATGAGAGTCAAATGCAAGAGACAGAAGAGAGCCTTGGAAAAGAGTACAATCTATTAAGAGACCTCTCAAGTCACAATGAAAAAGAACTGAAAAAACAAATGGATGACTTGAAGAAAAAGCATATGAGACAAGACGAAGAGTGCAGTAAGTTAAAAACCTGCTCAGCTGACAATGAAAAAGAACTGAAAAAACAAATGGAGGAGTTGAAGAAACAACATGAACAAGAAGTTAATGTCTTACAACAGAAATACAAAGAGAAATGTATGATCCTCTGATCTCCCCACTGACTCTTGATCATTGTTGTGTTGTCAAATGGAACATCATTTGAATAAGTGTCATTAAGTGTCTGGGCTATTAATGCTATGTTATCATTTGATTTCTTTTTATGTAAATTCAGATTTTGCAGGCTTGTTGGCTGAAAGATAGCTATGAAAGCTGCTTCTCTAAAAAATGCATGTTGCCATCTTTTTAGGCATTTTCTTTAGTGAAATTGTGTGAAAAAGTTAAAATTGCAAAAGATGATTTTTTACATTTCTATAATTAATTGAAAATCAAAGGCAACTTGTTTTTTTTTATAAGCATTCACATTGCTTTGTTTCCATATACTTTGTGGTGTGTGATTGGCACGGTGGCTAACTAACTGTTGCAGCTGTTTTACGATCAATAAATTAAAGTTCCAAGGGGGCTGTATTTGCAGAATAATTAGTATCACCACTTTTTAAATTGATTATTATTTCAAATAAGTATATACTTGCATAGTATACATGTTATTGCACTGAATACGTTTTTTACATTCTTGTTTATATCTGTATTGTAGTGGTGAAAATGCACCCTGGGAATGTTTCTATGGAGCACACAATAATACTTCATATCTAAACAGTTTCTGCATAAGGGAATTCACATACACTAATGAAGAGAGTAAACGTTGTTAGTGTAGATGAAATGAAATGCACAGAATGTAAAAATCTAGTATCTGCTATAAAGGATTATAAAGGACAGTGAAACCTGGATGATACTCCCCTATAGGGGACACAGTCTTCATAAGGGACAAGGGATCAATGTGTGGGTGTACTAAGCATTTCATATAGGAAGTTGTAGGATCATAACATGTATATGCACTCATAATGTGATTGGGTAGTGTCTCGTAGAAAGGTATAAATGGATGTGACCTGTTTTAGTAAGATCAGTTGATCTCGAGGAAACTTGGTTTGCTTGTGTCCTGTGCAGATGCAAATAAATTGTGGAGTAAAACTGCCAATTCTGTTTGTCGTTTGTGAGTCTGTGTCTCTTTCTCTGTGAGAGTAACCGGTCTCTCACTACAGTCAGATGGCTTAAAGTTTAAGTTAGTAGTTTCATTGATTTCTGTTAATAAATAAACCACAACAGTATCCATTATAGACTGTATCCACACACACATCTTTCACCTGCCAATGTACAGCATGCTGTTTGTGTGTCATGTGTCCCACCACCACATCCTGACTAACGCCTGACACAGTCACATAGCTGAGATTAAGATTTTATTATTGACCTTTTATGCTTTTGACACTAAAAAAAAATACTTTTGTATATTTAATTGTATAAACTCTGGCTGGAGGCACATATTGACTTTATAGTGTCAAAGGAGTACTACAATATTCTGCCAGTAGAGGGCACTAGAGGGGTGCTGCTGTGAAACTGGGCTCATTCAGTCTTTGGTTACAGAGTCAGTTCATGTTTCCTTGTGGCTAAAATGTTTTGTTTTGTTTTATTATGATCAATGGTGGAGGAATTACTCAGATCTTTTATTTAAAGGTCCTGTGTATTTAGTGGCATTTTGTGGTGTAGTTGCTGATTACATCTCCCCTGCCTCACCATCAACTTCCAAGCATGTAGGATAAACTATGGTGGCTGAGAAACTTGTGAAATGTGATCTTTGAGGAACTTTGTGATGTTCCTAAATTTGAAACTGGAGGAACCTTGTTAATTGCGTTGAGGAACAAGAACAAGCAGCAGATGTCAGAGCTGTTTGATGCTGTGGGGAGGATAAGACAATCTAAGGGAAGACTACGCAGCTATACAACAGAAACATTTGCATTTGACATCACCACACTACAGGCTGAATATGAGGACCTGAAAACAAAGATTATGGTCAGCTGTAAGTATTTCATTGATGTACAACTCTGCGTCATAAACCATGTTTTTGTATAAAACATGGCTC
>NW_023339718.1:5405096-5407281 GCF_004916995.1 Morone saxatilis
GGGTTGCACCGGTCAGGATTGCAGGGGCTCCACAAGATGGCGCCCGTTGCACAAGAATGGTAAAATATAAAACATGAACAGCGGTAATAGCAAGTTTAATCTTTTAATCTGCTATATATAAATATAAAAAATTTTAATAAAATAAAATGAAATATATATATATATATATATATATATTATAGCTATATGAATTAAAATGACAACATTTTACCACCAATTATTAAGTTATTTTTTTCATTACTGTACATTTTGGCCAAACTGTGGAGGAAGTGATCAAATTGTCAAATAAAGTAGGTCCTATATGTCCTTTCCTAAAAAGTTTCCCTCAGCCTCTGTAGTAAACGCCATGAATTCATAAATACTCTACAATAAAGAGAGAATCTGCAGACAACCAGTAAAAAATATGACTTAATTATCCAATGTTGTAACTTAAATAAAAGATTAATACAGGTTACAGTCATATAAATCTACTATTGCACATGGCAAATATTCTTTATTCTTTATACTGTGATCTTGTAAACATTCCTGCACAAACTGTACATCTTTCATTTAAAATAAATAACATATTGTACATAATGTCGTCTTTATGATATCTTTCATATATCATTGTTCTGTCGCCTTTGTAATTGTCTGCCCCGCCCCTGATTGTTTTCACCTGTTTTCACTTACACCTAGTATAAATAGTCCTTGTCTCCATCTGTCTTTGTCAGTTTATCTTGTATCTGTAAAGTCTGGCCTGCAGTCGTCCAGGAATCGTCCACTGGCCGGCAGCTGCTCTCACCACAAATGGGTGGACCTCTATGACCAGAGATAGAAACTGTAATTAAGTTCATTATAAATGAGCTGCACTTGTCTCAGTGTTTGGAATATGTAGGTTAGAGTAGGACTGGATCAATACATGTGAGCACTGTAATTCTTATAGTGAGAATTATAGACAATGAGCCACTGTTGTTTACATTTTTCAAAATAAAGGAATAAAATGTTATCTTGTTAATTTATTTCGTTTTCTCTGACCATGATTATTTGAGTGATTTATTTTATGTTAAAAGTCCACAGCAAAAGCATACAGGTCTCCTCTGTAGTATTAGGTTAAATATTGTAGGAGGAACCTTGTGCAGGAAACTGTTGAAATGGGGAACAATAAAGCCGAGGGGTTAACATACATGCAGCTGTCCTTGTGTGAGTCTCCAGTTAAGGTTTCAGTGTAAAGAGTGGGGATAAGACCAAAATAAATCACATACATTTTCTGGAGCCAGCTGACAAAATTAGCCTTTTTATATCTTTGTAAAAACAACTTGGAGGGATAAAAACAATTAATTTTCAAAGTCACTTCTTTGACCTGATTAAAATCTAATATTTTGAAGGTAGTTACCTCGTTTTTCTGTAAGTCTCCAGTCGATACCCCCTCTGTCAGACATCAGTGAGCCCCTCTGCGGGCTTATAGTGAGTCTCAGTCGGCCGCTGTCTGCAGGCTGGATCCGCTTATTTCCACTGGAGACACAAACCGGGAACATTTTAATGTTTAAATACAAATATTAAAAGAAGACGTTAAACTGGGACATGATAACAGCAGACTGACTACAGCTGTTAACTATAAATGAAATAAATGTAGAAGTTACAAAAGAATATGGTCTATTGCAGTCAGATCCAAAAACAGTAAAATAATACTAAAATAATTTAACCGATTGCTGTTTAAGCAAACTAACAAACGATCGAGGTAAATCAAATATGCTCAATAAATCACTCTACATCAAATTACACACCACAATATGGTCACTAAATCATGTAAAACAGTAATTGGACTTTAAAATTAAAAAATACTCATGAAAAACATTTATATATTAGCCATAAAAGTGAATGTATTAAAGTATTTATTTTTTTTTTTTATAACTTTATTTTAGGGGTATTAAAGTATTTTAACGTAGTTTGTTAACGTTACAGACGGACACACCAACGTGACGCGTTAACAGATATTGGGTTGCACCGGTCAGGATTGCAGTTAAACTGTGGAGGAAGTGATCAAATTGTCAAATAAAGTAGGTCCTATATGTCCTTTCCTGAACACTTTCCCTCAGCCTCTGTAGTAAACGCCATGAATTCATAAATACTCTACAATAAAGAGAGAATCCGCAGACAACCAGTAAAAAATATGACTTAATTGTCAACGTTGTAACTTAAATAAAAG
>NW_023339718.1:5407306-5417592 GCF_004916995.1 Morone saxatilis
AGGAGATTTGTTAACGTTTATTTAAATGCAGCAATAGGTGGTGTTATGAAGTTTATTCAACAAAGAATATCGGTGCTACTTTGCAGTCCAGATCCAAAAAATAACAGTAGTTAAATTATTTCTAAAATCACTTGTTATTGGCCGATTCTGTGTTTAAGCAATTATCTAACGGGATAGATCGATCCGATGGTATGGGAATCAAAATAGTTTGGCTCTAATATATTATTTCACTCTATCTAGTTTTTTCAAACTCTCACACACCTATACAATATGGGGGTCTCATCTTGATTCATGTATATACATGTAATGGTTACTGGTTTACAAATTTAAAAATACTCATGAAGATACATTATTATAAGGCGGGTTTGGTACTGTCCATATAAATGTGAAATGTATTGGTTTAAAGTATCTCGTTATTAATTCTTTTTTTTTTTAACTAATCTTTGCATTTTTTTGGTGGTTAGGTGGTTTGAAAGTTATTGGGTTTTATACCGTAGCGGTTTGTGGAATTCTGTGCTACTTAGTGATCGACCGAACGAACGTCCAAATCTGATGACGTCTGGGCTGTTTATAGCGGGCGATTTGGGTTGTTGTCTTATGCCGGTCTGAGCGGTTTGTTGTTCGTATTTTGCAGGGGCTCCACATAGATGTGCTGCCCCGTTGCACCAAGAATGGTAAAAATATTATAATTACTGAAGCGGAGTGTTCAGTAAGTATGGCGGAAAACATAATTCTGTTGGTTAATCTGCTATATGAGGTTATCTAAGTATATTTAATTAAATTTTATAACTACTGGGGATGGAGATTATAAATGGGAAATATATATATTTCATTTCATTTACTCTTGGGTACTTTATTAGTTTATTCTTTGGTTATGGGGTGTGGCCTGAGTTTTGTTTATTTGCTATTATGTGAAGTTTAAAATGACAACATTTTGTATTGTTTCCACTCATTTGTAGGTAGGAGTTACTGTGTTTTTTCATTACTGGGGTTCTATTGTTTTGTTGTGGTCCAGTTTAAATCTGATGGAGTGGATAGTGATGCAAATTGTCAATACAGAGGCAGTGTTCGCTATTTTTTAATTGATCTCTTCTTTCCTAAAAGTGCTTTTTCCCCTCCGATCCTTTCCCTGTTTAGTTCATCATTTGCTATTCGCCATGTAATCTCATTATGGAGGATATATGACTCTACCAATCCATAGGATTGTAGAGTATATGGTTCCCCAGGACTAACGGCAGTTAAATATAACATTATGACTGTAACTTGTCAAGTTGTTATACTCTTAATAGGGAGAAGATTAATTACAGGTTGACATGTCATGTGGTAGGTAGGTTAATTCAACTATTGTCACTTATGGGGCACAATTTGGTTATTCCTTTATTCTTTATAGCTGTGATCTCGTGTATAACGATTCCTTGCACCAAACTGTACATCTTTCAGTTTCTTAAAATTAAAGTGGTTATACGATGGTATTGTGTACATAATGTCTTATGATATCTTTTCAATATCTTTCATATATTATTGTTCTGTCAAATGTTTTGTATTTATGCTTCTTGACGTGCAGTTTATTGTTATGTACCAAGATAACGAGACAGATTCCTTTATGTGGAAACCTGCGTACAACCCACTTAACTCTGATCGTTCTTAAGTTTAACAGTTCAATTATTAAATGATATTCCTAAAGGCTGCAGTACCACAAAGTATATTATAAGGAATAACTAAACAAACACTACATTACACTGCAACGTATAAACTTCACTTTATTATAATAATGTTAATACACGTTACAAAGTGCTTCACACAGGATCACAACTTCATAACAAGTAGATTTTACAACAGTAGCGTCTGTTCAAACATAGAAGCATATTAACAAGTTATGGCAAAAGTTGATCTGCATAGTTTTTTGGTCATTTTAATTGTTTGTATTAACTTTTAAATGTTACTGCAGCAAGGAATTGTGGGACGGCGTTATCTCCTTTGGTATCTTAAGGATGGTCCAGAGGTAAATTAGATCATCTTTATTTATTAATAAAGTCTTGGGACTCATTAAAGCAACATGTTATCACACATTATAAAGCCTGTATCGCTTTAGTAGTTAAAATAAATCAAATTCAGTGATTTTTTCTCACAGGCTTTCACATTGTTGCTGTAATCAGAGGTTGCTAGTTTGAATCCCCACTGAGGTTGTGAAGCTGACTGACACTCTGCAGTTTGCTCTGTACAAACATGTTGCTGTGTGAATGAGTAAGATCATTTCAATTCTAATTCTTCTTCCTTCAGGTTGTTAAAGCAGCAGTTGGTCTTCAGTTGAATGAGTCTCTGATGTTTCCAGCACACTGACATCATGGCGGCTGCAGCACCAGGTGAGTCCAGTCACACTTTATTAGTCTGGATAAAAGACTGTCTTCTCTCTCTGTCCACATATTATAAATAGAAGAAAAGCACAGCAGTCCTGCAGTGTGAAGTGTTGAGAGGTACGATTATTGGTTATAACTGATGCAAATGTGGAGTTGTAGAGAATCTTAATCCACTGACTGAACAACTCCACAAAACCACATTCATGATAGTCTTGAAAAGAAATGTCCAGTTCACTTTATCAAAAAGCTTTTTTGGCATCCAGTGATACAATCAGTCTCACTTCCTCGTTCCACACGTCTCTCTGATCCACACAGCTCAACCAATGAATGACCAGTATTACTCCTACCACTTCCTCATGAGCTCTTCAAAATAAAATAAAATATAACTGTAAACATATTTATAACACTGTATCTTTTTAATCTTGCTTTTAGCCATATTTATTGTATATCTTAATATAATATAATATATAATAATAAAAAATGCTATAGGTTTTTTAATCAAGTCACAAACATATATAACAATCTATTACAGTGCACAATATGTTTAACCTGGTTACATTACTGTTTCTAATACTGTTAGCTAATGCTTTACTAATTATCTTTAGGTTGCAGTTAATCAGGCGTATTGGTCTGTAGCTGGAGGTGAGGGTTGTGTTCATGTTTGTGGGTACGGATGCTGATGATCTGATTTCATTGACTATTCTATGAAATAGAGAAGATATCAGTGGCCAGTTGTGCTTTTAGAGTTCTTCTTAGGTTAGGGGTTGAGCTAATATAGTAGCTTGTTCTTTGGACTATTTGGGGAGTTAAATTAAGAAAGGAGTGGTTGTTGGAGTCTCTTACAGTATTTATACAAAATCTGTAGACTCAGATCCTGTGATTGGCACCTTGGCTAACTAACTGCTGCAGATCTGTTAACTGTTTTATGATCAATAAATTAAAGGTCCATTGTTTAAGATTTATAGGAGCTTTTATTTGCAAAATAATTAGTATCATTATTTGTTAAATTGATTAATATTTCAAGATATACACTTGCATATTGCCAATTCTTCAATCGTTTGTGAGTCTGTCTCTTCTCTGTGTTCGTTAGTGGTCGCTCACTGTAGTCAGATAGCTTAAAGTTTAAGTTAACCTTTCACCTGCCAATTTATAGCATGCTGAAGATTTCATTCTTGACTTTGTTTTTATGCTTTTGTCTTTAACAGTATAAACTGTGAGCAGAGACACTTTTCAATGTTCTGCACACACTAAAGAGTGCTACATTCTGCCAGTAGGGGGCACTGGAGAGGTGCTGCTGAAGGTTAGACTGGGCTCATCCACCCATAAGGAACAGAGATTGAGAGGTTGACACACAGTCTCAGTTCATGTTTCCTTGTGGCTAAACTGTTGTTTTATAATGACCAGTGGTGGAGGACCACTCAGATCTTTTATTTAAAGGTCCAAAGTGTAGGATTTAGTAGAGATTATGCGGTGTAGTTGCTGATTGCAAACTGAAGAACTCATGAAAAATGCAAAAGGCCCTAGAGATCAAAAAACAATTGGCTGTTACTAAATCTAAAATTGGAGGAATTAAACAGCAGCTGTCTCTAATAAAGGTTCATTTACATTTGTCAGATTTGAGAAAAGTTCAACTATGTGATTAGAAGGCGATTTAGAGGGTTTGGTTTCAGCTGGTTACAATCTGCAGTCTCACACTAAATATCACTAAATCCTACAGTGCTTTAATAGGCCAAAGGACTAGAAGAATTAGAATGAAATGTTTCATTAAAATATAGTTTGCAGATTAATTGATCATGAAATAGATAGAAGTTGCAGCCCTACATGATTTATTTTCTTAC
The DNA here is from genome assembly GCF_004916995.1 of Morone saxatilis. Lineage (NCBI taxonomy): Eukaryota > Metazoa > Chordata > Actinopteri > Moronidae > Morone > Morone saxatilis. The sequence goes on from NW_023339718.1 coordinate 5,411,502, forward strand.
ACAGGTTTTGAAAAATACTTAATGAATAAAGTTTTACTCATTTTGATGAAAATTAAGCCCCAAACCTCAATTTATTGTATCTGAGTTGAAAAGAATCTGAGCTATTTAAAGCTGTCACTTTAGAGACAGTGGCACTTACCGCTAACCATTTGACATTTTCTGAATGAACTGTTCCTTCCTCCTCTGCAGCCATTAGTTTCAGTTCATTATCATGAAAATCAACTTGTAGAGACATGAAACCTGCATTTAATCTCTGTCAGTCAGCATGTCCTCATTCTCTCTCAGACTGATTCTCTTCTGCATTACTACGAAACACAAATGTAACTCTGACAAAGATAAAGGCAGACATGACTGATTATCTCTCTGCTGCACATTTCAAGTCTCCGCATGTTGATTTTCATAAAAATCAGTTTGGTTTTTGACGAGGACTCACAGACGGAGGATTCCCATCCAGCCAGGAAGTTTCTCCTGTGTTCTCACCTTTTTTGGTCTTTGTGTTGCTGCATGTTAATCAGCGTGTGCTTTGGCAGCCTGACACTCCTCCGGCTCTCTGAACAGGCCCGAACCAGCCGGAGAATGCGGACAATGTCGACTCTGCCTGACTGCAGGGCGATGATCACAGGTCAGGGCTCCACACCAGCATGCCGAGGCAGACTGGTGCCGTGACTTCACTGCATGCAAATCCTGAACTTCAGTCGAAATCGTGAAACTGCTGCTTTCAGATTGTGAAATAAATAATTTATTCTTATAAATAAAGTTGCTTTTAAAGTGAAGAAAGACTTTCCTCACAATTGCTGAGATGTATATATAATATTAATACTCTACACTCAGTTTTCTTTCACTTTACTCATATTGCAATAACACACTGTAAAATACTCCAGTACAAGTAAAAGTTCTGCATTAAAAATTCCAAGTAAAATGTACTCAAATTATCAGAAGTAAAAGCACTCATTATGAGGAATTTGTTATATTATTTGTTAATTATTGTTTTAATTATTGTGCATTGACATGTAAGCAGCATTTGAATTGTGTAGGAGGTGAAGGTACTTTATATGCTGTTGAGCAGTTTAACATGTTTTTTGTGTTCATATGCAAAGTAACATGTAGTGGAGTAAAAAGTACAATAAAAAAGATAGTAAAATAGAGTCAAAATGTTTTACTTAAGTATGATGTGTGAGTTAATGTACTTTCTACCACTGTGTATGTTTTATGCATCCATAAACTGACTCAGTTTTGGCCATCAGTGGAGATACAGGAACCTCCAAACAGATATAAACGTAAAATTTGTCGTTCATTTTCCACAACCGGTTCATTCCGTGACATTCAGCAGATTCATGTATAGAAGAAAATGGTTTGTTGATATATGGGATAAACCAAAGTCATGAACTTGTTGTCTCATAAAGAATACATAAAACCTTATGTGAAGTGTTACTTAAACAAAAGACAAAGATCTCTATGTGCACAGTTGCATTCAGGAACGTTTGTTGTGTGATCTCGAAGTAAAACTGAGAAAGAAGTTCATATTTTGTTTTGCTGCTCTGTATACAAGAATGTAAGGAATGTAGTTTTTAATAATTAAAATGTCCTCCATTTATGATGATTTCTTCTGGTTGATTATGAAAAACTTGAATTGTGAAAAGGAAGGGAGCCTTTTCCCAAGCTTAGGAGAGAAGGAGGAATATTTTGTTTAAGACTGAGCTGTAAAATAATCTGGAATTTTGCAATTAAATGTAATGTTTGACCACTGTAGCTGTAGCTGTGGTGTCCTAGGGGTTGGGCACTTTGTGTGCATGACACAAAAATCCAATCAAATCAAATTAAATAATAATTTTATCAGCTTATGTGTATTTTGCATCCTTCAGGAAATGTTATGTAAAGGTGAAGTATACATCAGGAACCCTCCACAGAAGCAGGTGTGTCATTGGTGGAATTTCAGCTGCAGTTAAATCCATATAAGGAAAACAGCAGCACAATGTCTTTAGTAAGAGGAATACAAGAATCACCAGTATATTTTAGTTAAAATTCAAAGGTTAAAATATTCATTGTGAAGACTGGCTTTCTTCCAGAGGGTTAAAGTATTCCTTCGCTCATTAGGGATATTATATCATAATATTATAATCAGTTTAAAGACGCTGTGAACTTCTCTTTCCAGCTCATGACATTTAAGGATTTTGGGGTTCTGACTCTTTACTGCATCACATTTTATCAGCGTATCATTTATTTCTGCAGAGTCTCCGGTCCCTGCATCCTTCAGGTAAATGTCTCAATCTGTAAAGCTCAGTAAAGTTCAGCATGACTTAACTTCCTCTGCAGCAGCAGGTGTGTCATTGGTGGAATTTCTGCTGCAGTTAAGTCCATACAAGGACAGATGGGAAGAGGTTTCTGTCTCATACTGAGGGGGCGTGGCCACACATGGCGAGAACCACCTCCTTAAATCTGAAAAAGCAGATTGAGGCAACACCCCGGAATCCTGTGTTTGGCTGAGTTAGAAGTTAAAAAAGGAAAAGACATAGAGGTGATTACCTGCAAAAAAAACTAAAATAAAAATCTTTACATCTTTACAAAAGCATCATTAAATGAAAGAGGAGCATTGCAGTGGCTGTAGTTGAATGTACAGACGTGTCTGTGCAGGTTCAGGGTGTGGACACAATAACAGGAACACATCAGCAACATAAAGCCATACAAAACTATTGTGAAGCAGCAGTGTTGTGTTTCTGTTGAGTGTGTGTCTCTGCAGTCGAATGTGTTACGTTATCGAGCATCAGAACTTTTTACTGCAATGAAAAACCAACAGGAGAGACGACAAGAAATGTACAAAGATGGGAAACGAATGGTCAGCAAACAGAAAAAAGCATGAGAACAGTGACAAAATTAAGAAAGAGAGAAGAGAAGTGAATAGATCAGGGCCAGATCAACCTGTCAGGGGGCTTTGGGGAAAAACTGAGCTTTAGGACCCAACTGACCCCCCACCCCAACTGGATATTCAGAGGAGGGGAGTCGACAGTATCAGTGAACTGAGGAGGAGAACATCATAAAACAAAAGTCCGACGTTGTGTTTCATGTTTTAGTCACATTAACCCCTCGTTGTCCCCTCTGAATACACACTGCAGATCCTCAGTTTGGAATCACCTGCAACAAAAACTGGATTGGGTACAGCTGAGAGGACAACTCTATATTTCTGAATCTCACGCTTTTAGGTTGTACAAAGTTATAAAACAATGCCATTGTGTGTGACAGGTTTAAACAAAAAGAAAGGTTTTTTACAAGGAGAGCAAAACATTGTACCATGGTATAGACACTGACAAAGATCCCTCTGAGCAGGTAAATAAGAATATAATACATCAGCAGTCACTTGTAAAAAAAAACATTGGAAGCATAGCATCAAAATCTGTGCAGGTTCCTGTTTCTGTGATTAAGAAGCTGGAATTAACGTACGTATTCACGTTACGTATTAACGTAAAGCTAAGCTATTCTTAAATCTTTAAAATAGAAAGGCTGGTCTGTATCAGCTGGACATACAGATCACAGTTTAAACCTTCAATCTAACCACTGCAGAGGCACCGCTGTGGATCAGTAATGATCTGGGGTCACTTATGTGGGACATCGACTAAACTTTTGGAGCCAAAACTACTTATATAATACATTTAGTGTCTGAATTATACATATATGTTTTTTTTTATTTTTATCTCTGTTCAAATAACCATTATAGTAGGAAAGAGGACAAACATCAATATAACATATCAAATATATTTAAAGTAATTACAAAGGTTTGAATGGTAGTGTTGACCGACCCGACAGCTGATTTATGTGCACCGCTGCCAACACTGTGTTGACAGAGTCACACTGAAAGCACCCGATGAAGATGAAGGCTGTCTATGAATGTGGCAGTTGTTCAGTTTCCATAACATTATTAAATTAATGCCAGTTTTTTAAATGTATTTTATTTAACGTTTTATACTGAATGGCAACAACAAACTTGTGCAGTCAAACATTTTTCAAATGCACACAAATTTATATTCTAGTTGAGACGCCATCGTTGCTGAAGATCCCAAACAGGCTAAATGTCTGAGAAAATATCTAAAATAATGAGGACATCAATAACTTCTCAATCAGGTAAAGACGACAAAAGGGAGAATAATATTATAATGAGCAGTAGTAGTATAATGAGTAAAATCACATTGTTGGTCCTGATTTGCAGGATTAGCTTGTATCTTAAAACCAAAACAAATCCTAAAACATTCATTCCTGTTCCCAACCTTTTGTTCTTCCATCAGATAATCCCAGATAACGAAGAACCTGACAAACAGAGCTAAATGGACGCAGTAATAAGCAGTAATGCTGAGAGTGAAATCTCTCCTTCCACAGAACAAACAGTTGTTATAGGGAGCAATAAACTTATAAAGGATTCAGACACATACATGGCCGTCACTTACACAGTTAAAGCATAGCAATGTGCAACTTTTAGCAAAAAGACTTATTGTGTTGCATTGTGAGGGCTCTATGAAGCATAAACTTATATAATATATATAAAATATAGTTGCAAATAAAAGGTGATTCAATGGATAAATAACAGTTAAAATGATCTCAATAAATGAGAGATTCGTTTAACAATATGTTTGATATTTACACAGCAAATGCAGCTTCTTATGTCACCTCTGTGTAAAACCCTGTGCAACAATTGGAGATCAAAGAGTCTCTCTCAAAGACCATGTAATTACAATGTCACTGGTTTGAATCTGGCTGCAGGTCATTCCTCCACCTCTTGACAACGTTCAAATAAACTCTATATGTTGATTTCATTGTTGGAAGACTGGATTTATTGAGGATGTACTTAAGTGATTTTGTATTTTCTGCTACATATTTATGGTGAGCAGGGATGGTACTGACAGCAGTATCAGGTATTGGGTCTAATACTGTGCTCAGGTACTTTAATTGTAAACTCTGATACCACTTCACAGCTGTGCAGGACAGCATTACGTAACCTGTCATTAGTTGAGCAGGAAAGTGGAGGAGAAGTTTAGAAACATTTTAAGCAATTTCTTGGTCACAATTACAGTCAGAAAGTAAAGGAAAATAAAACCTGTTTAAAGTCACTTGATACTCCGTTGGTGCAGCATATAGAAATATTGTGCTTTTTTACTCCATTTTGTTCACAGGTTACTTTACATTTTAGATTATACATATAAGATTTTACATTCAAACTGATTTTATTCATAAAACCAGATGCTTTTATGTATTGAACCATCCAACAGAGTAGTTAACAGTACAGCCTCAACTACGACAGTAAGAAGCTGTTGGCATCAGTAATAATAATCCAATAATATGATATGAAATAGCATTGAGAGAACAGCAACATTTTATTTACTTATTTGACACTTTGCAGGACTTTAACTGGTTACAGAGTCTATTTATATTGGCCTTGCTACTTTTACTCTTTACTCATCCACTACTGTATATTCACATGTTTCAGAATACCTGGTTCAGGGCTGCAGGTATGATAGCAGAGAAAAATACTGCACAGAGAGGGGAGTGAATGGGGTCTCAACAGGGGCCCAGCAGGGTCTTGTTCCCCGGGGGCCATCAGGGCGTTTATCTGGCCGTGTGTTACATGCAGAGACCTGCAGTTCAGAATGTTTCTCTCCACAGACACACTGAGGTCGTTTTAGCAACCTGAGTGCAGTTTATGTGGAAATATCAGCCTGAATATGACCTCTTATGTTTAATGCAATTATTGTGTAGTCAGACAGCAACTTTGTTTTAATGCTCACAGTCCTCTTATATACAAGTCACAGTTTGTGTCAAGATTTCCTGATGTTTTTGGAAGTATTTCCAAACTCCTGGTTATGACCCTGCTGCTGAAGAAATAAAGAAATATAAAAATTTAGTTTTTCCTTATTTTTCCTAAATATTCCTCTGATTCAGTGTGCTGGTTTTAAAACATCACATTAGATGTTGGTTTATGTCTTTGAGTCACATTCCACCGTAATCTTAAAACAACAACAAGTGTGACGAGGTGGTGAAGCAGCGTGGGATCATGGGAGTTGTTGTCTTCACCACCATTGGTGTCATTGCAGTCAGCTTCTCCCAGACC
>NW_023339718.1:5417692-5421170 GCF_004916995.1 Morone saxatilis
GTTATTTCGTGCACAGATTCATATACTGAGGCTATAGCAATGTTTAAATGTTGATTTCAGGAAAAAAAAAAAAAAAAAAAAATACAAATAAAAATGCATTTCCAACTAATGTGTGTCTCAGCCCAGAGGGACGTTCCGCTGAAGGGCAGTGGTGGCCATATACTGATCTTTTTCTTCAAAAACTTTAGTAACATCAAGAATAGACTGCATCCCCCCCCCCCCCCCCCAACCACACACACACCTGTGTCATCTTCTCCCTGTTGGCCTTGGGTTGAGTGGAGGCTCGGTCCAGCAGGACTGGATGCTCCTCAGGAAGGCAACACGGAGCTCGTTGTAGAAGGTGTGATGCCAGATCTGCAGGACAAGAGATGCTTAGTTTGACTACCAGTTATACAGCTGGTGACATTACAGTGAAATGTCCAGCCAAAAATATACATACAAGTATAACTTATAAATAAAAGAGACAATAAAATAAAGTAGCTCCATCATTAATGTGATGTATTAACATTAAAGCAGCAGTAATTCAGATGGTGCTGAAGAGGACACAGCTCTCAGGAACCAGGTTTATTTGAGCTCCAGGTGTGGAAACATGAAGGTTTGTCTTCACCTTCTCCATGTCGTCCCAGTTGGTGACGATGCCGTGCTCGATGGGATACTTCAGGGTCAGGATGCCTCTCTTGCTCTGGGCCTCGTCTCCCACGTAGCTGTCCTTTTGTCCCATTCCCACCATCACACCCTGGACACACACAAACACACCTTCACAGTCACATGTTGCACTGCTTTACCAGTGTGTCACATTTTATAGTGATTATACACACATCAGCAGCGCTGATGCTGGTCTCCGTACCTGGTGTCTGGGGCGACCCACGATAGACGGGAAGACAGCACGGGGGGCATCGTCTCCGGCAAAACCGGCCTTGCACATGCCAGAGCCATTGTCAACAACGAGGGCGGCGATATCGTCTTCCATTTCTGAAAAAGGAGACAGTAAAATTAATGAAATATTTCTCCCACAATATCACCCCTAAATATCACCCCCTCGTTTTCTCCAGTCTGCCCTGTAGTACTTGTGTTTACATACAAAAGGAAAGCTACTGAAAGATCAGTTTAATGTTAATAAGCAGAGTGGATAAAGATTTTAAAATCAGGATTTTCTAAAACAGTAAATAATAGATGCAACACCACTCAGCTCACAGACACACTTCATGATACTGGGGGTTCAGGAAGGATATAAACTGTAAAACAATGCAAATTCTCTTTGTAGAAGTGAATGTGACGTCTTTATGCCTCGATTCAGTGACTGACGCAGGGAGATTCATTTTTCCTCACACATTCATATCTGTAACACGATATATTCTTACATTAATAAGTCAAGTTTTCATTCAAGAAAAAAAAAAAGCAAAGGACATTTGACCTTTTCCTCCGAGCTCATTACAGGATTATGAAACACTTCCACTTAGTTTGAGTATTTCAACACTTCAAAAAGTCTGGAGTGCACCTTTAAAGTGATGCAACATCCTTTGGGCATGATGAGTCTGAAGTTGATGCAAAGAACTGAACCTCACTGATTTAAAAGAGTTGAAAGTGTTGCTGCATTGTGCATCTTCCTGCTCTGTAGTTTCTCTTCATTTCCATCTCCATCAGAGATTAAACATTTTAAAATCAGTTTTCCGTCCAGCAGCGCACACTGGAATTACTGCTGTCGGGCGTGGCAGAGTAGAGTCGTCCAACCTGCTAAACTTTACCCATGAGGCCTTTAAGTCCCATCGCTTCAGGACATTTTTAAACAAGTTCAGGCAGAGCGTGAACCACTCCTGTTTAGTAAACTCTACAGACTCCATACTGCCTCTTCATGATGAGACATGCATTAACTGCACCCTTTTTTAATTGCCTCACGAGAGATGAGTCAAGTCAACTTCAGCATCCGGCCTGTTAGAGAGCGACAAATTAATCAAGTTTGAAGAATTTTCCTGGAAGTTTTATTTTGTTGAGGGTCTGAAACAGGAAGTGTCTGATGCAGAAAGGAGCAGCCCTTCCCTCAGGGCACACACACACACACAGAAAATCAAATATAAATGACAAAGTTAGAAAGAATAACTGAAAAAGGATTTTAAATAAATTCTTAATCCATATTCAACTTTGTTTCTCATAAATGAGAAACTGTTTCATGTATTGATCACTACATTAAATCTAACTATACTACACTAATACTTTACTGGATAAAAGACTTCATGAAACATTAAGAATTTAATTGTTTTTTTTGCTCTCTGCTGCTCTCTTTTAACATCACCAGTTTATTTTTCTCTCCAGTTTCCAGTTTTAAAAACCTGAATGTGACTGTTAAACTGCAGCTGGAGCTGGTGGAAAACGAGGATTGAGAGCAAACATCCTCATACCTGCAGAGATCTCTTCAGATTCCCTGACCCGCTGATCCTAAACCTGATTACAGAAAGCCTTGCAGGATTTTAACCCTGAAAAGCTTCTGTCGGAAAGTGCAAGCTTTCCTTAAACACAGAAAGAAAACTTTACAGGACAGAACAAGTTCTGTGCATCGAGTCCGACCTTTCCTCTGAATGTCAGAGAGCCATCACCTGTCTGTCACACACCTGGAGGGAGTCAGTGCTGATGAGTGATCAGTCTGTCTAATGAGCTCCACTGTCACTCAGTCTGCAGCTATCCACACAGAAACACGTTAGAAAGCAGCAGAACGCGCTGGTTCTTACCTGTGCAGGTGAGTCTCGGGTGTGTGTGTCTGTCGGTGAAGTGTTGGGTGTTCCGGTGCCCCAGCTGTGCTCGGTCAATGCAGCATCACGAGCCAAAGCACACCGGTTTTATTCGCGCTCGCGGGACTGCTGGCGTTGTCCATAAAAGGTAAGGTTCTCTCAGCGGACGCTCTGATTGGTCCAGGTGAGCATAGTCCCTCAGGTTCTCTCAGCTCGCGTCCTGATTGGCTACAGCAAGCATCTGTCAAAGGGGGAGGGGCCACAGAGGGGCCAAACTTGTTTCCCCCGAAAAAAAACCCAAACCCCTTCAGGGGTGATTCCACCAGAGCAGAGCTGTGATTGGCTGTCAGACCGGAAAGAAGTCTCTGTGGAGGTGACAACAGGACAGAAACACCTTCAGTCTTCACCAAATCCAAATCCAGTGTTTTTGTGAACTTTTTATTTCATTTTCCACAAAGCAGCTGTGCATCAACAAGTGACATCTGTCACTAACAAAGCAGAGAATAAATAAACAGATAAATAAATACATCAGATTAAATAATAATTTATCCCCTTTCTCTTAATAAATTAATAACTTAAAGGTCCTTTGCGTAGGATTAAGTGACAAGCATGAAGGAGAAACGCGAAACACGTGAAAAATATCCATTATCCCAAATGTTTCCAACAATGTTCAAACTCAGAGAAATCTGTAATTTTATTCAGGTAACGCTGCGTTTCACTGGTCGCCTGTCGATGGCGTCATATCCCCTTTGTGC
>NW_023339718.1:5421270-5426974 GCF_004916995.1 Morone saxatilis
CTCGGCTTTAACTGCAAAAATGAAGCTGCTGCAGGCGTTTCTACCTTCTGAATATTTCTAACACGTTTTTGTGTCTGACTTGTTAAATTTTCTTGAACTCCAGCTGAGCGTGAGATTGTGCGTGACATCAAGGAGAAGCTCTGCTACGTGGCTCTGGACTTCGAGCAGGAGATGCAGACGGCAGCTTCCTCTTCTTCCCTGGAGAAGAGCTACGAGCTTCCTGACGGACAGGTCATCACCATTGGGAACGAGAGGTTCCGCTGCCCAGAGACGCTCTTCCAGCCTTCATTCATCGGTGGGTAACGTTTCAATGAATGACCTGAATAGTTAGATTGCTGCCTGAGTTTTTGGTCAGCTTGGTCGGGCGAGCTAAATCAACAGTTGAATTCTGGTTCTGTGCTTTCAGGAATGGAGTCTGCTGGCATCCACGAGACAACCTACAACAGCATCATGAAGTGCGACGTGGACATCCGTAAGGACCTGTACGCCAACACTGTGCTGTCTGGTGGCACCACCATGTACCCCGGCATCGCGGACCGTATGCAGAAGGAAATCACCGCCCTGGCCCCACCCACCATGAAAATCAAGGTGCAGTTTTATTTTGTTCTAGCAGATCAATGAATGACAACTTCAAGCCTCCTTTTTCAAAAAGGACCCGGTAGAGCCTTGATCAAACTTATTTCAGTCTGCCTGCAGGTCTAACTTTGGAGGTATGACTTAGTCTGATGTACTGCTGCCCCCCAGTGGACAAACTTGGTAATTTTAGATTTCAGAAAATCGTATCTGTAAACTTTCAGAGAACAGACCCCATTTCTGAAAATTCAGTTTAAAGCCAAATTATTATATTCAACTTTTTAAAAAATCTCTATCATTTGGATATTAAAAAACTTAAAGCTGTCCTAATTCCACACCATGTGATTTAAGAAAGTTGTGTGTAGTATGTTCATGCTACACTACTCCAAAAAACCTTAATTTTATTTTTCTACCATGAAGCACTACAAAAAGCTGCTCAGAGCAAAACTAAACTAAAAGCATTGATGGTAAAAACAGCTCTGACTATACTTGCAAACATGCTAATGAAACAAATTTTCTTTAAATGCCTTAAATGATCAAAACTGCAGTTTTCAGACCCTGATGTGTTAATGATGAACTACTCTACCTTCTCTGCCCTCGGAATAAAATAAAACCTGTCCAATATTTATGCACGGAAAACTTAACTATCGCTGCTCCTTCTCTTACCTCCAGATCATCGCTCCCCCAGAGAGGAAGTACTCCGTATGGATCGGCGGCTCCATCCTGGCCTCCCTGTCCACCTTCCAGCAGATGTGGATCAGCAAGCAGGAGTACGATGAGTCCGGCCCCGCCATCGTCCACCGCAAGTGCTTCTAGAAAGCTCCACGACCGCCTCCTCCTCTGCCCCAGCGGGGAGGTTCACAAGCTTTTCAACTGTTCCATCCAACTAGAAATGTCTCTGGTTCATCTTGTGAACAGACTCAAAGATGCCACGTACAAGATGGATCACACGGCTGTTTACATTTTAATGTCTCAGCTCGACAGATCGTCAGCAGCTTACTGAACCTCCAACGTCCAACAGCTCTGAACATGTTCCCGTAACTCTGCTCGCAGCTCTCCCTTCTGGTGATAAACTATAGTCAAAAAAAACAAACAGTATTATCACTCAACATCTTTCTACCCATGTTTTCCTTATCTCGTGCATTATTGCATATCAATATTCTGCTTTCCTCCTCGTCCGTTCTGTCCATTCACTGAGTTGAGCTGTATCGTTGCTCTCCACGAGTGTTTACTTAACAATAAAATGCCAACTTTTGATGTTTACAGCTTCTCTGTCATTTACTACTCCAGTTTCACACATTTAAATGTTTTTTTTCCTCAGCTCTACAGACGCCAACAGTGGACAAAAGGCTTTCGATCAAAGCAAATCAGTTTTATAATTACATTTAACTTTTTCCCACTAAAATCTCTCCAGTGTTTTTACTGTCTAGCTGTCTGAGAAGTGATGCAAATGTTATGACCATCTTTCAGTTATTTGGGCTAATACTCTGCCCTCTTGTTTGTTGGTTTAAACTGTGTTTTGTCAGTGTGTTGAGCTGATATTCAACAGTGCTAATCCTAGACCAAACGTCTAGTTTAAAGCAGCAGTAGCTTTGCTAAAGGAACATGTCTGTTAATTCCAGGATGTTGGAGACATAATTGTAGCCCGGCATCTACAAACAATTCACAAATGCAAATTATTCTGGAACCTTCCCTTTCCAAGGGACACTGTTAAAGGCTCCAAAACACAAACTAAAACAATGCCAGAAAACTAACAATAAGATAAAATAGAATTAAAATAAAAAGACAACATCACATGAAGGCAAGTCTATAAAAATGAGTTATAAGAAGTGATTGAAAAGAAGTCACTAATTACACAAACATAACCCCCTCAAGCAGGTCGTTCCAAAGCCAAGGGGTCCTGATTACAAAAGCTTGGTCACCTTTAGACTTAAACCTTGACACTAGAACAACCAGAGGGACCCAGCTGAGGACCTGAGGCTCAGAAGGAGTCAACATTTCTGCCACATAGCTTAAAGCCAGACCCAGGTGTGCTTTATAAGTGACCAGTAAAATCTTAAATTCAATTCTAAAACCAACAGAGAGAAGCAGGACCAGAGTGATGTGATATCGTCTTTTGAAACCAGTAAAACCAGTAAGAAGTCAAGCTGCTGCATTCTAAACCAGTTGGAGGTTAGAGAGTGACTTTTGGTTTAAGGTAGAGAGAAACTGAGAATCTGAAACAGCAGCTAGGCTTCTTGGGTCAGCAGGTCTCAGGGGGAAGGTATAGTTTGACCAAATGGAAGCATATAGATCGTGGACATAAAATTGAACCATGTGGGACCCCACAGATAATGCAAGTTAAAGATGATGTAGGATAGACCTACAACCTATCAGAGCAATAAAAGGTTAAGAAGTGCTTTATAATGAGTAATAAATAAGCTACTATGCTACTAATATGCACGTAATAAGAAACCATACAAATATTTTGACTGTAAAACTGGATATACCTGTTCTGTAATTATCAATGGTGTTACTAATACAAAAACACAAGAAAAAAGATACATGGGTCTGTAAAGAAAATATTCATATTATTAATATTTCTCAGTACTGCTGCAGAGGCTTTAGTGAACTGTTGGCTTATATACACCCGTCACAAGATGTGTCAAAGGTTACTTACTATGTGATTAATGCACTTAAACCTTGGTTATCATTATATGTCAATATTTTGCACATTCCTGTAAACTGTACAGCTTTTCATTCATTTATTTAAATAATGGTTGCATTGTATATATAGTTTTTCTTTAAATATTTGTATATAGTGACTCTTTTGACTTTGTCTCTATTTTTATTTATGTTTGTCTTTGTTCATGGTAATGCACCAATTTCCCAGGGCAAATTCCTTGAATCTGAAAACCTATCTGGCAATAAGTAATTCGGAAAGCACTTGCAAATAAATACACTGCTACAAAGGAGTGGAACACTTTTTGAAAAGGTGTTAAAAGACGAACGATGAACCAAAGACCTAGAAAAGAAAAGGAGCCATCAGTTCAAATAATGGAACCAACACAACCTGAGGTTTCTGAGTCGGACCAGCAGGAGACGCTGCCTCCTACAAATCCTACACAGACAACTTCAAATACCAGAAGAACTGTTTCTCTCTCAGGAAATGACTGGAACCCGCCTGAAATACAAACAGTTGTCATTGAACACATTGTGAAAAAGGAAGACACAAGTTCTCACTCACTGTTTCCTCTCTTCTCTGGGAAATGTCCTAAACTCAGTCATGAGGCAGATTGTGAAACATGGCTCTCTCACATTGAAATAATGTTAATAACTTTAGGTGATCTGAATAGAAAGTTGTTGAACTGCCAGGATCCAGAAACATGTCTGTTTGTAATACCTTGTCTGCCTTCATGAACTTAACCTGGTAAAATGGGCAGAATGCAGTCAGTTTCCAGCCTTTATATGACCACAAAATAACTCTTGGTTAGCTACATGCTGCAGAGACACGTTTTCAACCACATGTTGACAACACAAAGATCATGTCCTCTGTATCTGAACTTCTGACCTCAGTGTTTCTGCTTACTGTCCTTCCTGTTTTAGTGTCTGTGAGAATATGTGCAGATGTGTCAATGTCAAACCGCCTTAAAGGGGGACACGCATATATATATATATATAGTCACGTCACTGGCCTGGGAAAAAACATTTGTTAATGTCAAAGAAATGAAACTAGATGACAGCTAATGTGACCACAACAACAGACAAAACTCTCACATCAAGTGTAATATTTGAAGGTTGCCGTGGAAACTACAAACATATTTCCTAAGGAAACTTGTCTCAGGTGGCTGTGGTTTGTTTGTTAGCAGTGTGTGCTGCTGAAGATAACTGACAGGCCTGAATGGTAAAGAAGAAGCTGTAATAAAATATATTGAATAAAAATAAATATGCATTAATAGTTAAACTGTGTAGCATGTATTTTATGATAATATAACACAAGTTCTGCTTTCCTTTTCAGTGTGTCTCAGTCACAGAGAAGGAACAGGAGCTCTTGGTTAAATACTTACAGTAAAGACACGTTTGCAAGCAGACAGAGGCCTGTGAACAGAGCACTGACAACACAAAGGTCACATTTTTTGTCTTTATTAAAAGTCTGTTTCAATACATATACATATACATACATATGAAACCATCTCATTTACATACAGCATGTCAATAATGAAGATTCTCCCCTAACTAACTTTAGAGCCATGCTTTACAAACAGTATATTTTTTGTGTGAGAGTGTGTGTGCACTTTCTCCTTACAATGTTTCTGAATCTAACTGTTAATCTGTTAACTGACTAATTTTGACTTGTAGTACTTACTAATAATTTCATTATGAGGATGTATCTCAATGAGTGATACTTGTAGATAGACATTCCTGTCTGAAGTATTTACTGTTACTACAGATAAATGTAAAAAGCCAATAAGAAACCTGATTACATGTATACATGACCAATAAATCAGTTTTTAATGAATCATATGAATACAGACAAATACAGGCATTGGGCAGCATTTTCATAGGATGGTACATTTCTTTTTATGTTTCTCATTTTTTTCTTTTTTGTGTTTTTCCTTCTTTCCATCTTCCATTGTTTGTTTGTTGTTAGAGTCTGCTACTTTCAGTGCTTTGATTTCTTCTTCCTGTTTTATTTTAGATTCCTCTTCTATTTTTCTTTTCAGTTCTTCCATTTCTTCCTCATGTTTTCTTTTAGATTCCTCTTCTATTTTTATTTTCAGTGCTTCCATTTCTTCCTGTTTTCTTTTAGATTCCTCTTCTATTTTTCTTTCCAGTGCTTTGATTTTTTCCTCATATTTTCTTTTAGATTCCTCCCCCTCTTTTTCTATCTCTTCTATTTTCTTCTGAATATATTTTACCGTGTTGTAGCAGCCACCACCATTATTTCTCACCATTGTGTCAATCTTGGTCAGCAGCTCTCTGACTTGTCCACGGTTTGTCTGATCTTTATTGTTAAAGACATGGTATCTCCCTCCACACTCTTTAATTAGGTTTTTGACAAAGTCATCACAGTCTTCTTCAATGTAGCTTTCCATTGACTGATTGTTCAGATCATCTCCTCTGGTGAACAGAACAATGATGTAATGTGCTG
>NW_023339718.1:5426999-5429110 GCF_004916995.1 Morone saxatilis
AGTAAGAACACATGAGGTCCAGGAAACAACAGGTCAAATAAGTTTAAAATCTTCTGATTAACTTCATCAGAGGACAGAGTTGTGTCAAACATGCCGGGAGTGTCGATCACATGAACAATCCTGCCATCAATCTCTCCTGTTTCTTTTGGCCAATTCTTGGTCACAGACTTCCTGGCTGGTGTGATTGAAAAACATTCTCCTGCCTAAAATGGTTGTTTCCAGTTGCACTCTTTTCCAACAGCTGGTCTTTCCCCCCACCAAGCACCTATCCTGAGAGGCCTAAATTATAACTGAATGGTTTGCTCCATCCTCTGCCTCTGATGTCTTCTAACACCTCCCTCCCTGATGTTTTAACCACACAACTGTTTGAGTCCGAGTACTGAATGAAAACTCTGTCTGACCTAAAATGGCCTCAGCTGAAGTCTTCCTGCTGATCACACAGATTGACACAGACTGGAAGGTTTTATTATTTTCATGCACAATGTTCTTAATCTTCTTCATTAACAGGTTATATCAAACATGTTAGTTTGATTTCTGGCAGCCATACAATGCTTGATGGGGGAATGTCTTTGGAATTGAGATTCTTGACCTTCCAACATCCAGTTGCTGTGTGTTGTCTATGTGTCCTCGCTCTTCCCCAACAGCACAATAATACAGATTCTGTAATTCAGCCAGAGAGAGTTCACATACTTCAATGTAGATTTTGATTCCAGTCCCAAATACTTAAAATATAACGCACAATCTAAAGAAACAATCCAGGTCGGATCCCTTTCTGCCTGTTCAAATTGCATTCCTTTCTCAAAACGAGCCCTTAAATGTCAAGTATGGATTTTTTTCCAGCTTTACCCCCACAGGCAAAGACATGCAAAAGGTTAGAAATATTTGGTGACTCTAATAACAGACGCCTCCCTAAAGGATGAGTGGTTCTAGATAATGGATGGATGTTTCATGTACCACAATTTGAGGTTCCAATTACCACAACCTAATTAGACACATTATCATTGTTGGACAGTTTTTAACATAACACAACACAAATTATAATAGATTTGATGTTGTATGAATCATTTACTTACCTTGTGTGATTGTGCTTTCACTGGTGATGACACTGTGTGATGTGTTTGGTTTGAACCCTGTGACAGAAAAAACTGTCAATGACAGTAAATCCATTCAAAATACAGTAGCAAAGAAGGGAATAAAATCAAGTCAGAGCTGCAGTTAAGAAGGGATCATTTTTCCTCTGCTGTCACTGGTTGAATTACAACCTGCTGTGAAACAGAGTGGAAGGATTGCAACACATGCATGACTTAAAACATTGAAACCAAACTGACGCCAGTCTACACATCACAGAACAGGGAAGAGTTTATCAAAGTTGAGAACAAATAAAAAGCACAGAAGGAAATAAGATTATCCAAATGTGAAATCTGTTGGATTCAGGAAGCGCAGAAATTCTGCTCTATAAAACTGACACGTAAACTAAATGTTAAAGGGATTCTAACCATCTTGTATGGTACAGTGTTACTCTGTGTGGTTGAAAATGTCTTTGCTGATGTATTTAATTAGTTCCTGTTCATTCAGTGTGACTGAGCAACACATTGTCATTATAAAAATATAGCTACTAAAACCAAATGCATCAAATACACAGACATATATTAGGAACTCCAGATACATGCAGTGAAGACACTATTCTGACAGTGTACAAAATAAAGTGTAAGAAAATAAGACTGAACAGTTAACTGAGTCAACAAAATATAAAATGATCAAGATGATTTTAGAGACTTCTTTTTACTTCTGTGATGTGTGTGTGTTCACAAACATCCACTGCTAAACCTTCCTAAAAAGGTTAACTACTGTCTGTGTAATGTATTCAACTGGGACAAAGTCAGTTTCTGTGACGGAACATGATTGGTTAATGTCACTTTAAATATTGTTCATCTGACTCTGTTCAGTTCTGCTACTTGTTTGATTCTAATTACATTTCTAAATATTATAAAATTACAGTTGATGCAGATTTTTATTTATCTGACATGAAACAATAATATAACATTTTGTTATAGAGATCTGGGTCTGAACTGAATGAGTCGGGGTCCTCTGAGTTGAGACGACTTCACGAG
>NW_023339718.1:5429210-5441653 GCF_004916995.1 Morone saxatilis
AGATCTGAGGTCGCTCAGGTTGTCCACTGATTCAGCTCTTACAGCGAGACTTAAAAACAGGGCGGTAAACACTGTGACACATACAGGAAACAGGAAGTGACGTCAGACTGATGGTTAAAAAGGGTTCTGTTAAATATTTATTTATTCATTATATTTAACAAATGAATGTCCACATTTCTGCATATTGATAATAAATAATGAGAATGATTCGACCAACCGAGGATGTAAAACTGTCAATATCTGTCGGATCAATAAACAATAAAATGTGTTTATGTTTGTTGAACTTTAATATTTCCGTCTGCAGCCGGTCCTCTGCTGTCTGCTGGACCTGTTGGTGGTTTTGGAGAAGCCCCCCTCCTCGCTCGGCCCCTCCTCCTCCCGCAGGAAGCCCTGTCGCCATGACGACGTGCTGCGTCTGGTCCTGACGCACATGGAGGCGGAGCACAAGGTGGCGCTGCGGCGCGTCTACGCCTCGGCTCTGCCGGCGTACGTCGAGAGGTAGGAGCGCTCGATGTTCACTGCTGCTGACGGCGGGCGGGTGGGGTTCGAGGTGTCTCAGGTTGCGTTTGTTTTGTGTGCGGTCAGGATGGGCGTGGCGGTGTGCAGACACCTGCGGCGGCTGGAGCGGGTGGTGCTGGGATACCTGGAGGTTCGAGATCCGCCCGAAGAGACGAGTCGACTGAAGATCCTGGAGGGGCTGCAGAAGAGCATCAGAGCGACCTGGCCCCGGTTAGCTCACATTAACAGATATATAGGTGGTGCAGTAACTGCAGGCTGAATGAACACTGACACACTGACACAGTGAGTGTATTCTGCTTTTAGAGGGCAGAATACTGTTAGAAACCTTTGTACATTTACCACAACACACACACACACACACACAAACACACACACACAGGTGGTGTCTGTTTTATTGTTGATCAGAGTTCATCAATGTTTCAACTCTGACCTCTGGAGGACAAACACAGGAACTGCAGCTGGTTTCACCTGTCTGTCTCTCTCTCTCTCTGTCTCTCTGCCTGCCTGTCCCTCCTCTCCCTGTCTCTCTCTCTCTCCCTGTCTCTCTCCCTGTCTGTCTCTCTCCCTGTCTGTCTCTCCTCTCCCTCTGTCTCTCTCTCAGGATGGCGTGCCGTGTTGACGTGTTGCTGCGTTGCCTGTTGAAGTTGCTGCTGTCTGTCTCTGCAGACTCTGAGCTTGGTGACTCTGTCAGACAGACGCTGATGAGTGAGACGTCTCTCTGCATCAAACTGCTGGATGCCGTCTCACACGGGAACGTCCAGGTGAGTTTACCTGCCGACAGTCTCACCTGGACCGCAGTTAGACTGTCACTAACTGTCTGTCTGCCTGCCTGTCTGTCTGTCTGCCTGTCTGTCTGTCAGCCTCTCCTCCAGCAGGTCGACAGCAGCTGCTGCAGCTCTGAGGTGCTCAGTTGCCTAGCAACAGTAACCATGACGACAGAGAGGTGATGCTGCACACCTGGAACACCTGGACTGTAACGGAGCTGCTCCTGTCAGACAGAACTGAGGGCTGCTGGAATATCATTATGAATGAGTCAAACAGTTTTATCACAAAGACTTTATTTAAAGATAAAAATCATCAAATACAACAAAGCTGTAAAATCTGTTTCACATGTTGACCTGAAGGCACCACGAGCTTCTCACAGACACACCTGGTTTATGCTCCACGTATGCTAATGCTAATCAGTGTGGGGCTACAACAGTAATCAGTTACATTACTAGTTACTGGAGAAAGTAATCAGTTACTGTAAAGACTGATGCTGCATTCAGGTCATGTGGGAGTTTCTGACTCATAAAACCAGCGTTCAGTGTTTATAGTTCACAAACTAACATTAGTGATCAGCTGCAACCAATAGATCCATATATTGATTATAGGTAGAGCTGGCACTCTGATTGGCTGTTGCATAATTGAAGATGAATAAGGTTGAGAGTGAGAGCAGAAAGTGTTTGGAGCTGTATCACAGTGGTTTCCCAGCAGCTGTCAGTTTAAAGAAGTAAAGCTACAGTCACATGGTTTTATTCTGTTTCTGTTCACTTTAATGAACTTATGATGATCTGAGTGAAATCAGTGGTTTTGTAAATGGAGTCCGGTGGGCTGCTTTGTTCTGAGATGCTGGAGCTGTAGAGCGACATCTAGTGTCAGAATGTTGTATATAACCATTAAAGCTCCAGAACAGCGAGTGAATGTAGTTCAGGGTTGTTTCTGTGTACATCAGTGTGTGAGCAGTGAGTCCAGCTGGTCCAGTCTGTGTTTCAGTCCCAGTACACTGTCCTCAGTCTCCAGTCGTCTCTCCTCCAGAGTCTCCTGCCGAGTCCACAAAGTGCAGCGCAGACGAGCCTGAACAGCAGACGACAAACAGTCAGTGAGCTTTCACTCACAGTGCACACATTAAAGCTCCTCTCAGTGAGTCTGTACTGTATCTGTGTGTGTGTGAAGCTACAGGATCAATAACTGTTCCTTACTAACTCAGATACTAACGTTGGTTGCAACGTGAGTATTTGAGGGCATCATTTCACTAGTTTGGATGCAGTCGTCATGGTTACTGTGAGCATTCAGTGTGTACAGCTGATCAATGTGTTCACTACAGATGTTCCAATATCCTTTATTACAACTGCTCATTAAAGATCTCTGCAATAATCAATCTGTGATTATTTCTGTTTAATCTGATTATAAATCTGAATTATTGTTTATTAATAATAAAATAGTTTACCTTCAGTCGGTCCTCTTGTTGTCTCAGTTTTTCTCTCTCAAGCTCAACCGTCCACCTCTCCTCCTGAAAACACACAGTTAGCTACATGGCTATGCCTGTTGCCTAATTCAGTGGTTTTCAAACTGTGGTCCGGGGGCCAAAAAGAGTCCCCAGATAAAATATTTTAACTTTTGGAAGTTTGAAGTGAACAAGGAAAGAGACAGTATTTGATTATTGATAAGACTCTTTGGGACTGAATCCTTTCACATTGGTGTATGTGGTCTCTGGAAATAGAAAAGGTTTTAAACCTGAAATATATGAAGACATTAATAAATGAATGAATATATTTTCCTACATTTCTGTAAAAGTAACTATTTTTGTTTGTGTGTTTAAACATAAATTAAACAACTTATCAATTCATTTCACCAGGTAATCAATAATTAATCTGTAATTAATGTGATTTTAAATGTATCTCACCTCAGTGCTGAAGGCTGATCTCAGACCAGCTGTAGACAGGTAGAAAGACTCCTCTTCCTCCTCCTCCTCCTCTCTGTCCTCCTGCATAAACACATTCACCATTAACAGTACGGTTACTACAAATAATGAACCTGTATCGATTATTGATTAATCATTATGATGCTTCACCTCCACTTTCTTGTGTCTTTTGTCGTCTTTCACACGAAGCTCCTCACGTTTCTGCTGTAGCTCCTCCTCTTTCCGGTTAAGCTCCTCCTCTCTCAGATGTAGCTCCTCCTCCTTTCGCTGTAGCCCCTCCTCCTTGTGGAGCAGCTGTTTCTGTCCCTCCAGCAGCTCGTCCTCTGATCAATCAAACATTTAGATTTTTTGTGAATTTAGAATCAATGAGGAGCATTTATCAGGAAATAGTGAACTATTGATCGAGAGGTTTGTGTGTGGACTGACTGAGCTGGTTGAGCTGCAGACGGCGCCCCCTGTCCTCCAACTGACACACTGCAGCTTTAACATCCTCCAGTCCGACACACAGCGCCTGACAGAGACAATCAGAGAGTATTGATCCATCAATTAGTAAAAAATAATGGACAACAATTTATACATTTAATAAAAAGTTTCTTTCATTCAATCTTTATACAGACTGACAGAGTTTCTGTTTCTATGTGACAATAACAACAAACATGAAGACATTACATAAACGATAAAGGTTGTAATTTACTGTTCACTGTGTGTGTGTGTGTGTGTGTTACCTGTCTGTGCTGTATGTGTGTGTGTGTGTGTGTGTGTTACCTGTCTGTGCTGTATGTGTGTGTGTGTGTGTGTGTGTGTGTGTGTGTGTGTGTGTGTTTACCTGTCTGTGGCATTATGTCTGTGTTGTGTGTGTGGTGTGTGTGGTTACTCTGTCTGTGCTGTATGTGTGTGTCCAGCTCCTGCAGTGTTTCTGTTCTCTGTTGCTGCTGCTGACGAGACTCACTCAGCTCCTGCAAACACAAACACTTCAGAAGACGTCCTGTCCGTCCCTGAACTCTGTCCCCCTGTGGAGGAACCACAGTGCTGAGAGTCCAACTGTGCCTCCACCTGGGTCTTTCCTTTTTAAACCAACTTTATTTATAACACATGGGAGACAAACTCAGTGTTGGAATATTGAAGGTTTAATCTCACCCTCTGAGAAAGGATCATTCATTCATACATACGGTACTTTTCAACAAATAATGAATTATTGTTGGAAATAAAAAAAAACAAACAGGAAAAAGTTAAAATAATCTCTCAGACCATGTGACCACATTGTTTTATCAGTGTGCTAATGAGGTTCACAACAATATCACCAGAAACCCCGCCTACGACAGATTGTTCATTAATTGAGCCTTTGTTGTAAATTTGGCAAACATTACACATTAAATGATTTATTTCTTTGTGTATAAACATTGTTTGTGTGTGTGTGTGTAGTGTGGTGTGTGTGTGTGTGTGTGTTACCTGCTCCAGGGTGATCAGCTGTTTCTTCCTCTCCTCCACTCGTTCACTGAGCAGAGTCAGCAGCTCTGAGTTCTCTACAACACAAACTCCAGTTGTTCATGTGTGTCTGTTCTAATAAAGTTATTCAATGTTTCACCACCAGCAGACACACACACACTGATATTCACCCTGTAACAGCTGTTAGTGTTTACATACTCTGTTGGGTCTTCTAGATGTGTATCACAGTATATTCTCTGTGTCGCACTGATGATGTCATACCGTTAAGCTGCTCCTGAGTGGCTGCTGTATCTCTGACCACTTCCTGTTTGAGACGTTGGGCGTGGTTGTGCTCCTCCGTCTGTTTAGCAAGCTCCGCCTCCACCACTGACAGACTCCTGACAGACACACAGACACACACAGACAACACAGGGACACACACGCAGACACACCACCACACACACAACACCACAACAGACACACACAGGACCGCCACAACACGGACACCACCAACCACACACAACCACACACCACACACACAACACACACACACACACATATTAGATCTAATAACTGATAATATGTTTATTTCAGGTTTTTATAATCTGTTCTGGAGCATCATAAGTTATTTGAATATTAGAATAAACTGTATTTTTAAAGGTTACATATGAGGATTTGTGATTGTTGGAAACACAAACAGACGTTTTGGTTGAGTTTAATGTTGCGTTCAGGTACAATGAGTGTTTGCTGGGCTGTAGTGCAGCAGCTTTAACAGTGAAACTGTTTCATATATTTGGTGTGTACCTGTCAGCGTGCCTCCGTCGGGCCTCCAGGTGTTTACACTGCTCCTTTATGCTGCTCCTCTCCTCCCTCCTCCTGCTCAGCTCCTCCTGCAGCTCCTGCACACAAAACATAACAAACACACATTTTTTCTGCTTTGTTTCTTTAAAAAAAGTAAAAGTTCTCATAACCTGAAGATGCAGCAGAGTTGTAACATTATATTGAGCCACTGTGAAACTGTACAACCAATAAAATGTGACTCATGTAAAAGAAAGCTGGAACGGAGGCAGACTTCATGTTCAGCTCATCAGGTCTCCAACAGACTGATAACACCAGTTAAGAGACTCTGTGAGTCCTCAGAGGACATTCAGTATCATAAACTGTGACGTTGCCGTTATGAAGCTGCTCCGGGTTTCCATTGGATGTCAGAGAGCTCCGTTACTATAAAGTGGTTAAATACCAACAGTTGTTGATGATAATGAGTAAACAGCACTGGTAAAAGAAATAAAGCACAGACAGTGTGTATTTGTGTGTTTGGGGATTTTGTGCTCTCAGCAGGGAATGACTGAAGTAAACACAAACATGTAAACACAATCATACTCAGTCTGTTTGGTGACCTGAACATAACGTGCTCATTGTGGTAAAATGATTGATTATTGATTGTGGAGTCGACCAATAATCTAATGTTTGTGTTTAGGTCACTCACCTTGTTTCCTCTCCAGGGTGTTCTGGCTAAAAGAGTCCCCAGGGTACCTGAGCACCAATGCAAAGGTTCCGGGAGATACCATGTTGTAATGAGTGTAGGGGTGTTTGTGTTTCTATGTTCTGTTGTAATGTGGAACATAAAGTTAGAGCATGCAGATCCCCTGCACTGTGGGAGGGGTTGAGGTCATAACCAGTTTTCTTTTATACTATCTGATGTCACTCTTTATTATCTCTGTTACAGTTTAACAGCACAGACAGTCGAGGCTTTTAAGTCTTATTACAGTGATTACATTATAACGACACATAATAAATAACTTGATAAAATATAAGTTAAGTGTGTGAGGAGCCGTTTGATGGGAAGAACCAACAGAGAACCATTTAAACCAAGTAAATACTTATTTATCAGTTTAATTCATTAGCTACATGGTCAAAGTGCCTATTGTAATTTTATACTTTTGCATGTTTAGCTGATGTAATGTGCACCAACTCAAAGAACCTGTTTACACTTGGTATTAACATTTGTCTTGGGGGATTGGATCAGACCACTTCCAGAGGTGGTCTGAGTCCACATTGAAGGACCGCATACTCACTGACATCCTGTAAGAACACAGAAACTGTCGGATTGGATCATGTTTCAGATCAGCAGCAGACGTTTGGGAACTCTCTTAAACTGATGAACCAGTAACCACAATATCACCAGACTCCATTAAAAAAATCTCACAATTTTGAGAGTTATTGAGTGAGGAGAAACTTTGTGAAACTCTCAGTAACAGTAACAGATTCTTCATTATTCGGGTCTTCTTGTAAATCCATCAAACGTTACACATTCATTTATTTCCCAGAGTGTTGGCAGGACGCACACCTTTACTTTCTTTGGCATTAATATCTTTTATTTTCATCTGTGTACTGAAAACATCAGATTTCACACAGTCAGAGGAAGTACAAGTGTGAGTCCTGCTCATAAAGTTTAGTTATAAAATCCCACAATGCACCACAGCGTGTCTCTCCTGCAGGGCTGCTGACAGTGCAGGTAAAACGTGAGACTCAGATGTTGGAGTTTGGTGTGTTCAGTTTCATTATCTTCACTTTTTAGAGTTTTCATTTTTAGAAAAATGTTGAATGGTTACAAAAGGAAATATTTCCTAATGAACACAGAATAAACTGGAAACAGTTCCTTCATTGTCAGTGTGAGTTCTGTGTTAAATATTTTCCACTGACCTGCAGTTCTGTTCGTTGTTGTTTTGTCTCATTCAGACAAATCTCTGCCTGCTTCCTGTGGGACTCAACTTCCTGTTGCAGCTCAGCCAGCTCTTCCCTCTTCCTGTCCACTTCCTCCTTCATTCTGTCCAACTCGTCCCTCTTCTTGTCCACTTCCTCCTGCTTCCTTTCCAGCTCGTCTCTCTTCCTGTCCACTTCATCCTGGGTCCCGTCCAACTCGTCCCTCATCCTGTCCACCTCGACCTGTATCCTGTCCAGCTGATCCTGCTTCTTGCGGAGCCGCTGGAGACTCTGGGAGCGTTTGGTTTTCACTTCCTCCAGCGCCTGCTGCTCTACAAGCAACTCCTGGAGGACCTGTTTGAGCTCTGAACACACACACGTTGAGCTATGGCGTGAGGCTGTCGACTCACTGAGACAGAAACGAGTCAAACATATAAAACAGCAGTTTTCAGGATTCTGAATGTTGTTTTCTTCCTTCAAAAAACATATTTTATGGATAATGAATAACTGAGGATGGAGGGTGTCGTATATTGTACAGAAGATAAAGTGCTCTGGGACAGATTTGTGAAAGTCAGAGTTTGATTAGTGGACGTTAGAGGAACTGCAGCTCAATAAACAGCTGCTGATTGGATAACGAGGTGAACATGTTCAGTCAGTGCAGGTGTGTGTGTGTTACCTGTTCTGTGTGTGTTGAGATCAGACTGCACTGTGATCAGTCTCTGCTCGTCCTCTCTCAGAGCGCACACTGTGGACCTCTTCTCACTCAGCAGCGCCTCCTGCTGCTCCAACAGCTCCTTCACAAACACACAGACAGCAGGTCAACACCTGGTTCTTAATGGAAACTTTAACACCAGGATGTTGCAGATATCTCTCATTGAATGCTCTGTTAGAGAGTGAAATCAGCTGATCACTGTTCCTCAGTTTGCTTCACTGCAGCTTTGAGATTTTTATCATCTGGTTTCATGTTTGTCATTTTTTCCTCCACTGTTTGGCTGTCGGATCTGTTTTTCTTAAAGCAGATTTCAGGTAAAAGAGCATCAATAGTTTTAATGTAAGATGATTTTATATTTCAGTAATGTGGCACAAATAACTGTGTGCTCACCCTGACTGTGTCCTGCAGGCGTCTCTCCTCCTCTCTGACCTCCTCCACTCTGTTCACAGCTGTTAGATGCTCCTCCTTCCTCTGCAGCAACCTCTGCTCCTGCTGCTCCACCTGCAGGGAGGAACAGAGTCTTTCTGACATCCCATAATTTTCAGTTACAGTTAAACCTCTGCTTCCTCTGTCTGGCTCCTCTGACTGTTGTCCTGTTGCTGTGAATCACAGTCTGTTATAATCATTATGATACTGGCACGAGCTATTTGCAGCCTGTCTCTATTAACTGTCTCTGACCCGATCAAAGTCTTATGACAATGATTACTACACACTAAGAAATTAATGAACCCTAACAGTGTACAAGCACTGTACCTTTAAACATGGTACATACTCTACCGCTACCACGAAAATGTACATTTATATCCTGGTACAGTTGTTTTTTTTTTAACCTTTATTTATTCAGGGAAGGTTCACTGAGAGGAAGGATCCATAACAAGTGAATGCTATAACGGCCTAAAAATAAAGTTTTAAACTCTGCAGGGTATAAGGGACGACCACGGCATTAAATCAAGTTAAATAAATACATAAAAATGAGTCCCCATGCAGGAATACAAAGAATGAGAGAACAGATCAACAATAAAACAGTAACAATACTTAAATAAAATAAAACTGGGAGTAATGGTTATGGCTGTAGAAGCATTTCTCTGCTCCACTGACAATCAGCTACTTAATTAAATGAACAAAATCACACAAACAGATTAATTGTGAACTTGCCAGTAGACGCTGAAGGAAGGAGTTCTTTACTAATGAAGTTATTCCCAGGACACACAGGAAATTTACTAGTAGCCTCTTTTATTCAATAAACCCGACTCTCTCTATTTAAATCAAGGTTTTGTGATCACTGATTTGCCGTAACAGTTTCCTGTACCTTAAGCTTGTTAAAAGTTCTGTCAGCCATGTCTTTGTAGCTTTAACATTAAACAAAGGTCCACAGTTATCACTTTAAGGACCTTCTTCGTACCTTACAGCCCTATTTCTCTGTGTGCACATAAACTAACCTGAAGAGACAGAATATTGACACAGTTCAGTAAAGTGTGTGAGCAGAAAGTCTTCATGAACCATTTAAACCAAGAAAATATTCTCTATATTAGCTGCATGGTGTAACATTATTATTATTATTATTATTATAATGAGCAGAGTTTTGTAAGACTGTGGCGTTACCGGTGAGTATATTCACTCAACTGAAACTGATGAAGCTGTGACTTTACCTGATTGTTGAGTGACTCTAAACGCTTCTGAGACTCCTGAAGGTCTGACAGCACATCAGCTAATCTGCACACACACACACACACACACACACACACACAACCACACACCAGGTTGTTATTTAGACCACACAATAAGGAGAAATTGTGTGTCATGTGATGCACCTATTAATAGCAGCTGGAGGCTTTTCACTGTGAGGCAGTCTGATATAACTCGCTGCTTAATCACTTTTTATCTGAGATATGAAAATGAAAGAACACTGCAGGAGTTTAAGGAACAGATAAAGGGAAATTATCACCAACAATATGTATGATTGTGATTTAAACTGACCTGAACTAACTTTATCTGTACCTGTCTGTAGCTGAGTGCATTTCTGTGTCCAGTTGTTGTAATTTCTGATCTCTGCTCTTCACTGTCTCCTCCACCTCCCTCAGAGTCCGCTCCTCCTCCTGTCTCCTCCTCCTCAGCTCCTCCACCTCTTCCTGCAGCTCTCTGAAGGGCAGTCAATACAATGATGAAGAGTCACATGCTGTTATCTGAGAGTGGAGGTCAGAGGTCGGCCTGTGGGGGTTTACCTGATGTGCTGTGTGGCCTCCTGCAGACGGGAGGTGCCGTCCTGAACGCAGCGCTGTAACACGTCGGCCTCCTGCTGAGCTGAAGTGGCCTGGAGGAGACAGGAGGAGAGACGGGATCGAACCAGTGACGCGGTGTGTGCAGTGAGACAGTGAGACAGTGTGTACCTTGTCTCTGGAAGCGTGTATGCAGCTCTGAACCTCCAGCAGCAGTCTGTCAGCCTTCCGGAGTTCAGCTCGTCTCTTCAGCAAAGTTTTCTCCACACACTCCACCTCATCACACACCTGCACCACACTCCTGCACACACACACACACACACACACACACTGTGAGATCACTGAACAAACCTCCCAGACTGTGGTCTACAGCTGGTTGGGTATAAACTTTAATGTTAGAAATGTTCAGTCTGGGTCTCCAACATTTAGAAACTGACAGATGCTAACTTACATATGTTGGCCAATTAGCATAATTAGCATTAATAATCAGTTATATGGATATAAAATATTTTAATAACTGATTTGTGTGTGTGTGTGTGTGTTACCTGTGTCGTCTCAGTGTGTGTCGTAGCTGTTTGGTTTCCTGTCGCAGTTTCTTCTTCTCTTCCTGCAGACTCTCTGCTTCTTTGTGCACACACTCACACACACACCTGTCTACCTGCTCACACACACACACACGCAATATAAGAACTATTTTCTGTCCATGCTGTCACACATGAAGGCTATGAAGGTATCAGTACTGTTGTAACACCATAATCAATACTCATTTATCCCCAAAACACATTTAAAAGAGAGACTGAACACAAGTGATGTGAACTTCATTAATTCTTAAAACCATTGAGGTGATTGTGTGTTGATTCTGATGACCTAATTGGCTCTCACAGTTTCCCTGCAGCAGGTTGGTATGTCTCTGCCACTGACCGTGTCTCTGTGCTCTGGGATGTTACAGTGCAGTGCAGCGCCTCCTGCTGGAGGACCACAGAGCAGCCAGGCAGGTCCAACCAGAGGCGTGTCAGAGAGTCCAGCAGAGGCCGGTGCAGCTGGGGGAGGAGTCCCGTCAGCGTCGCTGCCTCCTCCGCTGTCCCTCCACTCTGCTGGAGACAGTTCACAGCTCAGGGGACATCTGCAGTCACACCTCAACATATTGCAGCTGTTATGAAATGTGTGTGTACCTGTGTCAGAGTCGCTGTTTGTGGGGGGGATGTAGACCCAGTACCCTCCTCCGGTGGGTGGTCGGTCCTGCTGCCGCCCCCTGTCTGGAGTACTCAGGTAATGCAGCCCCAAACCAGAGTCCTGAGTCCCCAGAGAGCCCAGACTGTGAGCCTGAGAGGGAGAAAGGTTTAGTTCCAATGATGCTCCAGACCAAAAGAACAACAACATGAAGTACAATGTCTTATGAATTAGATAAACCTAGTTCTGGTTCTGGTGCTACAGTCGGTTCAGACTTGGTTCAACTTGAGAACCTTCTAAGAACCGGATCTTGAACTGGTTTCCTTTAGTTTTGTTGTTTTTTCAATTCATATCAAAGTTACATTTGACATTTGTAACATTCATATGAGATATCAAAGCGATCCAGACATTAGTAGCTCGCTAAACAGCTAATAAATACATTGCTGGTTCTTTGGCTGTTCAAACACAAAGAACTGGTTTGGGACCGGCTTCGTCAGTTTGTCTCTTTAATCGTTCACTTTACATTTCTCAGGCAGAAATAAGCAGCAAGAACTCTAAATTAGCATGTAGCTCAGATAAATATCAGTCCAACTGTGTGTCTCACACTGTGTCCTGGAGGTATGAAGCACCACCGTCCTCCATCTCTGGTCCGGGTCCTGTTTCTGGTCCTGTTTCTGGTCCGGTCCAGCTTCTGTCTCAGTCTGTGTGTGTGTCTCTGAGATTTATCCAGCTCGGCCCTCAGCTCCTGCACTGTGTGTGTGTGTTCAGACTGAGGTGTCGGTGTGTGATCGCTGCCATCGAGTTCCTCCACAGAGTCCTGACAAACAGATGTCTCATTAACAGATCACATTGTTAATGCTATACTACTGTACAGAAAAATTCTGCTGTTCAGATGTTTAAGGTTGTTAACTTTGTCTCAAAAGCCTTATAAAGAAGACAAGACAGATTAGTTCATTGGTGCTGCTTCTCTCACGCTGTTGGACAGACAAATGACGTCCCAGAGGGGCTGCGAGCC
>NW_023339718.1:5441753-5443345 GCF_004916995.1 Morone saxatilis
AACGCAGCGTTACCTGAATAAGATGAATTGAATGAAATAAGATTTCTCTAAGTTTGAACATTGTGTGTGTGTGTTTGTGTGTACCTGCTGTGTGTGTGTGTGCAGCAGCTCCACGCTGTGGTTCAGAGCTCTCAGCTGTTCGGAGGTCGACTTCAGCTGTTCGGCTGTCAGCTGATCGGACTCACACATGGACCTGCTGAGCTGCCGTAGTTTCCTGTTCAGACGTCCGAGGCTCCTCTGGTGACCGTCGCTCTGTGAACGCAGCTGGAGCACATGACCGACAGTCAGTCCCAGCATGCACTGCTGCTCACAGCGACTGTGCTGCTGACTGTAACAGTTTATTACTCACTGACAGTTTAATAATAATCAGTATTTGCCCTCTGTTTGCTGCCTACAGCTCTTACTGTAACTGTAACTGTGTTACAAGCTGATTAAGGAACATCTAAACGAGCTGCTTGCGGATACTTTGGTGTGATTAAAAAAGATAAAAAAGACATATATAGAGATATAGTTACATCTTAACTTAGCTAATGTTAGTATAATACTAGCTCACTAACGATAGATTAACTAATGAGTTGGAGTGCTTTCACTCTGTAGCAAAACACAGGAAAGGAGGAAGTTGCCCGATGCTAGCTCTGTTCTGCTCAGAAAGGCGCGGGGCTTAGAAAGGGTCAGTTGCTGAACGTCCTCTGACCTGCTGTAGCAGAGTGTCTCTCTCCTGCTGGACGTCCTGAAGCTGCAGACGGCTCTGCTCCAGCTCCGCCTCCTGCACAGTGAGTACAAAGATAATCACTTCTGAATAAATAAGGAATTTAAACTTAGTCTGTTGACAGCATGCTGCACTGCTGAACTAGACTCAGCTGATACTGACCAGTTTGTGCTGAATGAGTCTGTTTCTGCTCTGGGAAGTCTGCAGACTGACTCTCAGTTTCTCCTGCTCCTCCTTCAGCCTCCAGTCCGAGTCCTGCTCCGCGCCATAGATCACCTCGGCTTTCAGCTGGGCTGCCTGGGCCTGGTCCTGGGACACCTGGGCTTCCAGCTGGGCTATGTATTCTTGATCCTGGTCTAGCTGGCCCTGCAGTCTAGCTATCTGTTCCTGGCTGTGGTTATGGTCTTGTTGCAGTTGCTCCCTGCTGATCCTGGTCTGCTGGATCGCCCTGTACAGCTGATCCACACTCCTGGACAACATGTCCTGAGGACTTTAGGGGGACAGGACAGTCAGCGTTAAAACCAGGGTGCGAACTACAGAGGAGCCCAGGAGAGCTGGGCTCCTCTTAATGAGACATGAACCTAATGAAGCTAATGTATCTACAAACAACTACACATCCTACAGGCAGCGTGAGACTGCACACAGTTTCGGTGGACTACTGAAACTGAGAGAGTTGTTAAGGCGATGGATTGCTGATACATTGTGTGGGTTCGAATCCCACCCTCCTTGGTGACCAGTTCTTATTGTGCACAAAAGCATCACCAATGCATCCTCAATAATCTAATTACACTTCAAAGACAGAATATCAGGATCCAGCTGTGAAATGGTCCCTCTCAGAAACTCAAACAATGATAACTACTCTTTTCCTACACTGTGGTCGGAC
>NW_023339718.1:5443358-5445863 GCF_004916995.1 Morone saxatilis
GACATTATGAATAAAAATAAACACTTTCTAATACAACAACTAAAACACGAGCATTTTGAATACAACAATAAATCACGGAATATCTCGCAAAACAACTCCAACAAAACAAACAACAAAGCCCTCATGCTAATACCTCCTAATAAAGCACCAGACCCAGATGGCTTCCCTGCTGAGTTCTTTCAACATTTCTGTCCAACCATCTCACGTCTGTTTGTCAGTATGAAGCAAGAACTATTAAAAACCAGTAGAATCCTCCCACATACAAATACTGCTAACATTACAGTGATACTGAAACCAGGTAAAGAGCCCACCCTCCCATCTAATTATCGTCCCTATATCTCTAATCAACAAAGAAATAAAAATCATCAGTAAGAATAATAATATTAAAGGAATACAAGTATGAAATAAGTTTATACGCAGATGACATCCTACTTTACCAACAGAACCCACAAGTCTCACTACAAGAAACCATGAACCTACTCAGTACATTTTCTAAAATATCAAACTACTCCATTAACTGATCAAAATCAACACTGTTACAACTTTCCAAAAAGAGTTGGAATCTGGCGGCAATACCACCACCCATCCCTTCCACCACAGACACCATAAGATATCTAGGTATTAACGTCACCTCCAAGCTGTTTCTTTTACTCTTGTTGTATTCCTCCCCCGTGAGTACTTATCGTCCATTCTTTTTACTGTCTTTCTATTTTCTAGGCTAATACACAACTTCCCCATGTTGCTCCTCAAACTTAAAAAAAAAAAAAGGCACACATTCACAGACTCACTGGACTACTTTACCGCAGGCTGCACATGACCCATTTCCAGTTTCAGTGATCTACTCCTTTAAGGCAGAGGGGAATTAGCTCAAATGGTAGAGCGCTCGCTTAGCATGCGAGAGGTAGCGGGATCGATGCCCGCATTCTCCACAGCTCTTTCTTATCTGCACTTCTCTCAGCTTGTGATCAGCAAAGTGTTTAGAAGAAGTACGAGTACTTCAAATTCCAGCCATTACTGAAGTCAAAGTACTATGGGATAACGAAATAAAACCCATTGTTGTTCAGAAAGTCTCCTCCTGTCTGTGGTGTTACTGGTTTATTACTGATTCCATAAAGTGTAGGAGCTCATTTTAACCACTTTATATCCTCTTAAGTAGTTTAATCTCTAAAATAAATAAGCATTAAGTTGATCATCTGCTTTAAAAACTGCAAAGTTACCAGTAACTATGGTTGTCTGATAGATTATAATAGAGTAAGTTGGACAGTATGAAATGTAGTGAGGTAGAAGTATAAAGTAGCAGAAAATGAAAATAACTGTAGATAAAAATATTTATATGGTTTGATACTGGGGGGGACAAACCAGAGTTCTCAGAGTCAGCTTCAGGTTTTTGCTCAGATTATGTTGATTTGGTCATTTTTCCATGATGTATGTGTTTCTCCCAGAGGTTTAGAAGCTACGTAGCTCAACTGTTTCCTTTTAGTATGGTTTTACAAATAGAAGTTTGCATGGGATGTTTTATTTTGAAAATCCACGGGATAAAAAGACGAGGTGGCTGAGTGGTTAAGGCGATGGACTGCTAATCCATCCCCACGCGTGGGTTCGAATCCCATCCTCGTCGGGGGTTGCTTTTAACGTGAACAGTGCTTAAAAGCATCACCAATGCATCCTGGGTAATCTGATCACACTTCAAAGACAGAGTATTGCAGTGCTGCTACCTGTACTTGTCTCCATTCACAAAGGAATTCATGACATCTTGTATTTGCTGATATTGTAGGTTTTACCCTGATATCAAAGGTGGTTCTCAGTCAACCCGACTGTAAGTTATCATAAGATGTCATACAGACCGCTAATGTATCTACAAACAACTACACATCCTACAGGCTGCTGCTACCTGTACTTGTCTCCATCCAGCTCCTCTGGTCTTCTGTGAACCTCCTCAGGATCCAACAAGGCAGCTGTGAAACAGTCCAGTTGTACTCTGACCTGGTCTAAGTGGGTTTTAGTGTCTTTACACTGGGTTCTGGACTGGTGAAACTGGGCTTTGGTCCAGTTTAGTTGGGCCTGGAGTTTCTGGACTACTTGCTGAAGTGATGATTTCTCATCCTGAAGAAAAAAAGAAAAACAGACCACAGGCTGTGTTTGAATACTAACATTAAACTTTTTGAGCAGCATTAAAATAAACTGCTATACCCTTTCTCCAGTCGGATCCTATAGTACACTCTACTGGCAAGGTTCCCACTCTTTTTAATAAATCACAGTCAGTCATAACCTTGAATCCTTGAACAATTAAACAGCTGCAGTAAGGCTAGTTTGACACATCTTCACATTTATTCCTCCTTGTGTGATGACACAGGTTCATGATTATTAAGTGCCTTAATTGGCACTTCTTTACTAGATATGATTAATCTTTCTTTATTATCAGGATATGTACCACAGTCCTTTAAAGTAGCTGTAATTAAACCCCTTCTTAAAAAGCCCACTCTTGACCCAGGGGTTTTAGCCAAC
>NW_023339718.1:5445963-5446898 GCF_004916995.1 Morone saxatilis
CGGTGGTTTACCTGTGCTGGGAGTTGGTGGTTTACCTGTTGGTGAGTGGGCCGACGAAGGGGTTGACGAGCAGCTGGACGAGAGCTTTAGATGCAAACAGCAAGCCAACACGAACGTTTTCCTCCTCCAGAAACGAACTGTCCTGAAGACAGGAGGACTCCTGCAGGAGAGAGGAGAGCAGATTAAACCACCTGTGAGCTCTGATGCGACAGGTAAACATCCTCCTCCACCTACTGCAGTCTCGTTGGTCTGCAGGTCTGTGGTCGGGCTGGTCTGGTCTGTGGGCTCGGCATCAGGGGTCGGTTCAGTCCGGATGTCCTGCAGACTGAAGGTGGCGTTGTCGAACAGGGACACCAGAGGAGGGAAGCTGGGAGGAGGCCTCTGCTCTGGCTGTGTGTCCAGGACCGGTGCACTGCGACTGGGCTGTGAGGGCTGGAGGTTTGACGTGGGGGAGGGGGACTGTGAGGGCACCGTGCCCAAGTGTGGTGCACCGTGGCTGGGCAGCGGGAGCAGGGATGGCTGGGCGGTCTGGGGCTCTGGACTGGGATGCTCCATGGCGTAGAGGAACGTCGGGATGATCGGCACTGAGGACGAAGGTTGATGACTTTAATTAGAATTTAAATTTCCCAACTCGTCGCTGCTACACTCTCTGAATAACCTGACTCAGAGTCAATGACCTGCCTGTGGATCAACCTTGTTCAGCTCAGGCAGCTATAGAATGATTTTCCTCCCCTTTATATATATAATCTGTATTACTAACTATCAATAAATAAATAAATAACACACCTGAACAACAATGAGAATATAAAACCGTCTGAAGAGAAAAGAGCAGAGGGAAGATTTCACCTGAGAACAGACCGAAGGAGACAACTGTGAACTGAGAGTGCAGGATTTAAAGTTCAGGATCAGGAGGTCGAGTGTGTGTGTGTGTGTGT
>NW_023339718.1:5446945-5449377 GCF_004916995.1 Morone saxatilis
GTGTGTGTGTGTGTGACCTCTGCAGACTTTACATTCAGCTCTGACTCTAACTGCTGACGACAGCTTTGACCTCCAGGTTTTTAGTTGCGTCACAGATCTGTTTCTGTTTCCAGCAGCTGAGACTCTGCTAGAGCAACATCAGAGGTCCGTCTGAACAACAATAACAATAATAATAATAATATAATAGTCTAAATATAACACCTAGACAAAAGTATGTTTATTATACAGCTGAACAGATAATATGTCCACCTCGACGTCCTCGATGATACGTTTTCTGTCTCAACGTCACGACGTCAGACGCTGTGACAGCAGACGTGGTCGAACCCGTAGGACAGCGTGGAGACTGTACATCAACATTGTGTAACTTTACCACCTCAGAGCTCCACAGTCATGGTGATGAGGGTGAATGGCTTAAATGTCTCTGACTTCCGTCTCCGGGTCAGAGACCGCCACACACCGCCAACCATTTTATATGTTCGTTAAAGAACTACAAGGCGTTAAAGATGATGTAAATTATTTTTCTTCTGAGTTTGTTTTCACTGCATCTGTGTGTGTGTGTGTACTCACCAACCACAGTCAGCAGCATGTTGTCGAGCAGCAGAGCGACACAAACCACCACCAGGACGAGTCTGGGAGAACCTCGACTCTGATGGAGCCACGCCATGTCTAAACAAACACACAGACACACACACTAATGAAACACTCATATCTGCACTGCTGCTGTAATATTGATTGACTCGAGCTGAACTGATCACATCATTTGCAGCCGATCAGCTTCATTCATTAAAGTCTGTGTAAAGTAAATTCAGTGATTGTCCTAAAATAG
Organism: Morone saxatilis; assembly: GCF_004916995.1. Classification (NCBI taxonomy): domain Eukaryota; kingdom Metazoa; phylum Chordata; class Actinopteri; family Moronidae; genus Morone; species Morone saxatilis. The sequence goes on from NW_023339718.1 coordinate 5,447,772, forward strand.
TTGTTGGACCATGAAACACTTTTACATTTAAACATTTTATTGGCTCAGACCATCAACAGTTTGTACCTTTATGTTGTGTAATAATCAATATACAGGATGAGCTTTAATCTCTCAGCCTTTCCTGTAACCGTCTTCTCTTCTGTACGTCAGCAGCGTCGTTTTAAAGCACATTACATCCTGTTACTGATGATGGGACATTGATCACGTTGCATTGTGACTCTTTACTCTCTTTTTATTCAAAAAAATCCATCCAACATTTTACAGTTTTTTTTAACAGAAAAGATTTTTAAGAAAGAAAATATAAGATATAAACTGACTTTATATAATCTAACATATGGAGATTTATACTGTTAAATGTGTCCAGGTCCAGTCTGGAAGTCAACCTCTCCTCAACCTTCAGTCCGAGGGACATTCAATATTTAACACTATCGGCCAATAATAATAATAACAACAATAATTAATTATCATAAAACTTAATATATGAAAGTCAAAGTATGTTTGTTTTCTGATGAATTTTACTAGAACAATGAATAAAGAGTCAGAACTCAGTTGGAATATTAAATCTGGAGCTTTTTCTGATGGATGCACAATAAAAGTTGTGCAATAATTTCCTTAAAATAAAAACTTTGATGCCTTAAAACTCCTCTATAGCAAGTTCAGGGTTTGGCCCGTGCAACGTAAACACAGCTAGCTTAACTGGATTAATGGACAAACAGCAGCAGAGAAATGAATGAAAGCTGAACAGTCGGAGCGTTTTTGTTCTGTGGCCTCGTTGTGTTTCTGTAATAAAGAGAGAGCTCCTTCATATCACATCTGATCTTTAATAAAACAACAAGACGCTCGGTTGTTATCAACACTCCAGATATTAGTGTGAGCCCGCACACTCAACCTCCACGGCTGTAACAAACCTCTGATCTGGAGTCAGTTTCTCTCAGAGGAGATTCAACCAGTTTTATCCTGAAATATCTCAATGAATTAGAACTTTATTGATCCTCTGACTTTCACTCTGGCGCCATCGTCAGGTCAACAGTTGTATGTGTTGAAATAACGACATTCCCAGCAGCCTCAGCTCTACTTCGGTGCCCGATCGGTACTTTCATCATCAGCTCCGGATAATTCAGAATGTTATTGATTAATTGATTTAACGTCTCCTGGATGCAGTCGGATGAGGTTTATACGGTGGCCGACAAGGGCAAACGCGCCGCAAACGGCAAAACGCTGCAAACACGGGAATGATGCAAAACCAAAAACACACAAACACATAAATCAAATGCAACAGGAAAATGCAGCAAATAACAAAAACACACAAAAACCAAAACAGCTGCAAGAGAAAAACGCTGCAAGTAGTAAACACTTGGCCATAATCTTTTATAATATTATAGAAGAGCAGCATAGTTACGTAGCTAATGTTAGCATGCTTTAATTTAATTTAACGTTAGTTTTCACTCCCCCTAGTGGCCTGGCGCACTTCTGTTTTGTGGAGTGAATTTGCAGCGTTTCTCTCTTGCAGTTGTTTTGGGGTTTTGTGTGTTTTTGGTATTTGGAGCATTTTTCTTTGGCGTTTATTTTGTGGGTTTGTACCAGGGGTGTGCATCTCTCCAATAAA
>NW_023339718.1:5449477-5453806 GCF_004916995.1 Morone saxatilis
TTTATTTAGTTTCTGTCCACTTTGAAGTGTTTTATTATCTGTGAGGTAAAATCACTGGTTTTATTAATGGAGTCTGGTGGGCCGTAGCGCCCATTTGTTTTGGTCTGAGATGATGGTGCTCCAGTGCGACATCTAGTGGCACTGAATGTTGTATATAACCTTTAAAGTACTCATAGTGCAGTAAAATGTTATATTATTCCACTATTGTATCTGTTGGTAGTTTATATTCTATAAGATCATCATATGTTTGTCCTATCAGGGTTTTTATTTTCTCTTCATCCTTCAGTTTATCACAAACATTCAACATCAACACAGAAAGTATAAAGTTGTTTAAAGTACAAATACCTCAAATTTGTACTTTAAAGTTCTTTAAATAAAATGGTTCATATATTTTATTTAAACTGTCTCATTGGCTGTTTCTCACAGCAGTGCACTCTGGGACTCGTAGTTGACTGCCAATCACTCACCTTTTGTTCTGTTGAAGCCATCGGCGTTGCTCTGCCCGTCTGTCTCTGTGTCTCCTGTCTGTCCACCTGTCTGTCCACCTGTCTGTCCTGGGAGGACGGTCTCCTCTGAGCTCGGTTACTGCAGCTTCCCCTCTGATAGAAATGAGTAAGTGAGTCGAGTTATCAATAAATCAATCAATCAAATCTTTGATCTCACACATTCATAACAATGACATGTGTTTAACCCTGTCTGTCTGTCTGTCTCTCTGTCTGTCTGTCACTCTGTCTGTCACTCACCTGGGGTACGTGGCAGTCAGGTGTAGAACATGGAGGCGTTGATTCTCGGCGGGAGTTGAAATTCGTGTCCGTCCGTCGTCGCACAGGACGCTCCACCTGGTCGCCATGGGAACGATCCTGATGGACAGGTCAGAGTGACGTCACATTTAGGACCTCAGATATTAAAATACGTCTATGAATAAACATTTGCATCAAATCTACGCAGTCAGGGAGGAGCACCAACAGTGGTAGCAGCAGGCTAACAGCTAGCAGCAGAGGTTAAAATTATTTCTCCTGATATATCTAAAACTAACTGAAGCGAAGTACTGTTATTATATATTATATATACTGTTGTTACTGTTTCTGTTACTATTCACACTATAAATACCAGTGCTGTTGATACCCATATTCTACCACTACTGCCCCATCTGTGCTCTCTTCAAAGCCACCAGACTCCTTTGATAAAACAGTCATTTTACCTCAGAGAACGAAGGAGTTTATATTACAAAGAAACCACCCAATGGAGGCAGCAGGAGACCAGAAACCTGCATTCTCTGAGGGTAAAACAACTGTATTATCAAAGGAGTCTGGTGGCTTTGAAGAGCTCACTATAACGAGTCTCTTCATAATATATCAGTTCCAACATAGGATGTGACCTCCTGTTTCTACCTTTCTCTCTAATATCGTTAAAACCGTCACAGTACAGACTTTCTTCCATCATAAAGTCTCCTCCGCCTCCAGAGGATCCACCTTACTGTGGACTTAGGAACCCAGTGAGCAGAAATATTCAAACATACGAGGCCAAAATAATTTATACCACACGCAGAAGAGACCGTAGCATCTAGTCTGAACCACTACTGGCCCATTCTGATGACGGTCTCTGAGAACCGGGTTCTCCAGCACATAAAGAACAACATCTCTGCCAGCCAGCAGTTTGCTTTCAGAACCAACAGATCCACAGAGGATGCCTCTGCACTGAACCCCGACCCGGTGCAGCCTTCTGTCCAACCACCGGAGCCAGCAGCCCTATAGACAACAACAGTCCCAATAAAGGCCTGTGAGATCCTGCAGGCACTGACCCTAGATACTGGACTTCCTCACAAACAGACTCCAGACCCTCCTCCTCCACTCTAGTGCTGAACACCAGAGCCCCTCAGGGCAGCGTGCTCAGGCCCCTCCGGTTCCCACGACTGAGCCGGGTTTCAAACAACGACGAGACTTTATATCTGGAGGAAATCAACAGGAAACAACCGACTGCTCGACCTCAGCGTCTGACTGGAAACATCTCAAACCGGCATCATGGGATGTTTTTCTATTCTATATAAACACGTGAGAGCAGGTCGTTGTTCTTGGAGCCAGTTGGAATCAGAACCAGCAGCTCCAGCAGTCAGACAGACAGTGTTCGTACCACAGTGAAGTGTTGTTGCTCTTACCGGCTGCTCGGAGCTCTGCGCCGTCGACTCTTTGGAGGATCTGATGGTGTTTGAGTCCAGAGCCAGACCACAAACCAGAGACACACACAGGAAGCTACGCCACATCCACATCCTCCAATCAATGGATCAATCACTACTCTATCAGCTATCGATAACTGGATCGCCTCCTGCTCTCACTCTGAGGGAGGACACCTGCAGACTCTCTGCTCTTACCTGCAGGTTCGATCAGTTTTAATCTTCCTAAACGGACTCTTTAAGTTGGTCCTGCAGTCTAATGATTGATCGGTTATCAGAAGATCTACCTGCTGCTTTAGAGAGAAAAAATAACAGCTATGCAGAAAGTCTTCAGACTGTCTGATCCTCCGTCTGTCTCCACCTGACTGCTGCCTTCAAGTGCGTTTGTTTTTATACCCCTCCCCTCCCCTCTGATCCGTCCTCTTTCAGCTGCCTGTCTCTCAGAAGTTTTGAAGGTGTGTTTGAAGCTCAACCGCATCAGTCGGTGGAGACAGCGCCGCCTTCCCTTCCTTCCTGGAAGCCTTGCGGCCTCAGGTGAGGCGGGACGTTTGATATGTGACACCGCAGAGACCACAGAGAGATTAAAACACACCTGGAGCCACGAGACAGGTAGAGCCGTCTGATCAGTGTGTGTGTGTGTGTGTGTGTGTGGTTTTGCTTTATGTGGTTTGATAAAGACTCATTAGAGCTGAAGCTGTCTCTGTCAGGCGGGCGGATGTGAGGCTGTTTACAGGTGATTAAAGCTGATTAACAGACAGAAGTGAATCCGTTTCATGACGACACCAAACAGGTGAACAGTAATCTCAGCTCAACGCTCAAATCCAGCACAATCGTTGTTCCAATAAAGAGACGACGGGGAGGTAAAAAGAAGAATAGATGAGAGCAGCCCGTCCAGGTACTCTGGCCTTGCATTAAGCCCCGCCCCCTTCTGGGTGAACGCCGTTCCTCTAATTTAACTGGCGGTAAATGTACATTTAATAGCATAAAATATGAATATTGTGTTGATTTTTAGCTGTTAGGAGCATAAATCCTACTGATCAATAATCAGCATCAAATAGTTATTGATCAGCGTCCTGACAGATACAGCGACAGTATTAACTGTTTGTGTCCAATGTGACGTTACTGGTAAACTAATGTTTGTGTTCATTAATCTACCTTTTACTACCACAGAAGAAGAAAACAGGAGGGTGTATCTCCACTTCCTGTTACTGTCTGCTGTAAAGGTTCATTATTAGAAGGTCTGTCAGCTCAGTTTATGGGAATTATTAAGGTTCAAATCCCCTCTGCTCCACACTGTCACACCAAACTCCATTCAAAAAACGCTGTTTTAAGGAAGTAAAAGCTCTTATGGTTAGGGTTAGTTAGGGTTAGAAACTTTTAGACATATAATAGTTCCACTCAGCACTTTACAGCTTGTTTCACCCAGGAGGGGGCGTGGTCGTTCTGAGGAGAGTGTTACCTGTGTCCAGGTGTTTGATTGACAGGTGTCCCAGCCAATCACAGGACAGTTATATCCTCAGAAACAAGATGAGGTGGTTAAACTGAAGCTTTGGAGGAAATTTGATGTGTATTTTTTTATATTAGAATGATGCTTCCTGTTCTGTTCAGTTGAATCCTAATATGGTGAAGGCCTTCTCTGCCTCTGATTGGCTCAGCCTGACGATGTTTCTCCTGTGTGAAGGAATAAATAAATCCAATCAATGAACAATGATGACTGAAAAGCTGTTGGAAGGTTGGAAGGTTGGAAGGTTCACGTTCTTCTCAGAAGTAGTAAAATATTTTCTGTTATCTTCATGCAGACTCCCGGAGCTGATCTGGCTGTTACCTCTGTTACTTTGTCGGCTGATGTTACGAGCGGCCGTCGCCAGATAACGTTATTCAGTTGTTAAAGAACGATGTTTCTCCACCACAACGCATTTTGATTGGTAATTTAATTCTTTTCTCTCAGTAACTTATTACAATTAACACTGTAATTTGATTACTTAACTCCTTTTAAAAGCAACTAGTTACTCCTGAGCACTGAGTATTTTTACTTTTACTGAATATTTCCTCCAGCTGCTCGTATGTGCAGAGTGTGACTACATGTATGAGCAAACACACATGAAACACGTCATACAGAGAGAACGGCAGTGTAAACAGACCTGTGTGTGTGTGTGTGT
>NW_023339718.1:5453870-5453996 GCF_004916995.1 Morone saxatilis
TGTGTGTGTAGATGTGTGTGTGTGATAAGGTCTCCAGCCTGCAGGTTGTTCCAGGGCTTCAATAAAAGGACAGCAGATGCTCACAATTACTGACACACACACACGTACTTACACACACACACACAC
>NW_023339718.1:5454132-5454848 GCF_004916995.1 Morone saxatilis
CCTCCTCCTCCTCTTCCTCCCCTCAGGTCAGATATATAATCTGTCCGTCAGCAGCTGGAGGAAGAAGAAGAGCATCAGTCGTCCAGGTAGGACCCACCTGTCTGTCTCTCACTGCTGTGACTTTTATTTTATACATTTAGATTTAAAAACAAATCAGGAAGTTCAGGTTTTATTTTGAAGTTTGAGCTTTTATTTTGTTCAGTTTTAGTGGAAATTTTCCTTTAAAATAGGTTGAAATTATTTTATATGGAGAGCTTTTATTTTCTTAAATGCTTTGTTTCAGTTGAGCTTGTTTATTTAAATGTTATTTTTTTCTCAGTTGATTTTATTTATTTATATTTCGTATTGTTTTATTGATTTATGGTCTCAATATAAATATATTTATTCATCTATTCTCCTAATGTTGAGCTTTCTTTATATTATATATTATATTGTTTTTATTATATTTGGTTTATTTGGTTTTAATCCAGCGTTTGGCAGATGAAACACAGCCCCTCTATATGTATTGATTATCTGTTTGGCTCATGTATTGATCACTGATTGCCACATGTTCCTCAGTCCGCAGCGTTTGTTTTATTTGTTTTTAGTTTTTGAATTAAAGAGAGACGAGAGAGAATCTGCAGGTTTGTTTCTCTGCTGCGTCAAACTAAAGATTCACAAACTAAATTAAATTTCACATCAATTTTCCATCAAATGAGAGAGAGAAAGAGAGAGAG
>NW_023339718.1:5454948-5458744 GCF_004916995.1 Morone saxatilis
GCACCGCAACCAGTCCCAGTCTGCCTGCTCTGTGGTGCTCCTAACCTCTCTCCCTCTCTCTCTCTCTCTCTCTCTCTCCCTCTCCTCTCTCCCCTCTCTCTCCCTCCTCTCCGTAGTCTCCTCTCCTCTCATCCCCTCTCTCGTCCCTCTCATCCTCCTCATCCCTCTCTCCCTTCCTCTCCCTTCCTCTCTTCCTTCCCTCTGTTGTCTGTCGTTCCTTCTGTCTGTCTGTCTGTCTCCTCATCTCGTCCTCTCACCTCTCTTCTCTGTCTTTTCTCTCTCTCGTGTCTCTCTCCTCCTCTCTCTCCTCTCTTCTCTCTGTATCTCTCTCTCTCTCTCTGTTCTCTCTCTTCTTCTCTCTCTCACATCTCGTCTCTCTCTCCTCCAATGTCTCTCTCCTCTCTCTCTCTCTTTCTCTCTCTGTCTCTCTCTCATCTCTTTCTGTCTAGTCTTCGTCTCTGTCTCTCTCTCATCTCTCTCTGTCTTCTCTCCCTCGTCTTCTCTGTCTCTCTCTCTCGTCTCGTAACTCTGCTCTCTGTCTGTCCTACACCCCTCTCTCTGCCCTGTCTGTCTGTCTAACCCTCTCCTCTCTGTCCTGTCCCGTCCTCCTCTGGCCTGTCTGTCTGTCTAACCCCTCTCGTCTGCCTGTCTGTCTGTCTTGTCTGTAGGTCTTTGGACTGGTCCTCGTTCGGGGTTTGTGCGCGGACGTCCGTCACGTGTCAGTCCAAAAAAAGACGGAAGCTTCCCACGGTCTCCGACGCAGTTCATAATTTGCATGGAGCCTACTCGTTTCTTTGTTTTAGAGTCCATATTACATATTAGCAAAACGTATCATAGTTCTATTCAGTGGAAAAAGGAAAAAAGCTTCTTCAAAAGGCAAAACTATAAAAAATATCTTCTTCAAAGATCTTCTTTGAAGTGCAAAAAAAGGAAAAGAGGGGTGAGTAAGTAAGGTCAGAGTAGGTCAGTCAGAGTCACGTCAAGTCAAGCCTCCATAAGAAGGCACAGCTTAGTGATGGGTCTCTCCAGGATGTTGCTTCTGGTCCGTATCTTGACCCGTTGAACATGTCCTCTGCTGTCTGGCATGGTCTCTATTATTCTTCCCATTAACCATGAGTTACGTGGTGATGTTTCATCCATGATCAACACAATGTCGTCTGGCTTGAGGTTCTTTCTCACCACATTCCACTTCTGCCTTTCCTGCATTAGGGGAAGATATTCTCTGACCCAGCGCTTCCAAAACAGGTCAGCGATGTACTGCACCTGTCTCCATCTTTGTCTGGCATAGCAGTCATCCTTTTTAAACACTCCTGGTGGCAGCAGGGGTTTTCCTTTCAACAGGAGCAGATGGTTTGGTGTGAGAGGTTCTGGATCACTCGCATCATCAGAAACAACAGTGATGGGTCTATCATTCAAGATAGTCTCTACTTCACAGAGAACCGTCTGCAGGCTCTCCTCATCCAACACTTGCTGCCTAACAATGGAGTATAGGACCTTTTTGATGATTCGGATTAGTCTCTCCCATGAGCCTCCATGGTGTGAGCCGAAGGGAGGATTGAAAGTCCACTTTATTCCTTCAGTTGATAGGCCTTGCTGGATCTTGCTGTGATTCAGAAGTGCAAGTGAGTCTCTCAATTCACGTTCTGCCCCCACACAGTTTGTGCCGTTATCAGAGAACATTTCTTTGACCTGACCCCTCCTGCACATAAATCTTCGAAGAGCAGTAATGCAGGAATCAGTGTCCAAGGAATGTGCCAGCTCTAAATGGACTGCTCTGCTGACAAAGCAGGTGAATAGGACTCCATACTTCTTTACCATCACTCTGCCTCTCTTCGTTTCAATAGGGCCAAAGTAATCAACCCCGACAAAGGTGAACGGAGGATGGTCTGGTAACGTGCGACTTAAACACTGACATATCTGACAAGTCAGACGCCTTTTACATGCACTGCTCAGATGGCCTTTAAGGAGACACGCATAACACATTCCATTATTCCTTAAGAATTCAACTTTATCCTTGTGCTGTTGCAACACCATCTGGTGGCAGGATTCTATAAAGTGGTCTCCTCTGCAGAAGAAGCATGGTCGACTATAGGCCATCCTTGGCTGAGTCTCCCGGTTGTCCCGGTTCTCGGATGTGCTTTCCTCACTATGCCGTGCTTTGGCTGTTGTTGGGATAATGGTACTTGCAAAGCTTTTCTTGGTTATAGGTTGTTTCTGCTCAGTTGTTCTTGTGACCCTAATAGCTGAATCCTGAATGGAGCCGAACACTGGGTCTAACAATATTCTGGCTTGCTTCTCAAGGAACTCCACAATATGATGGAATCAGGCTCGGCGTCGTGTATTCTGCTGTATCTCACATGCTTTGGTTCTCCATCGCTCCCGTAGCTTGTATGGCAGCTTGGACAAAATCAACCTTAAATTAGAGGGGGTGTCAAGCTCTGTCATGTCAGGTAAACTTCTAACTATATTACAACAGCTTCTTAAATACAATGCGTAGCTGTGGAGTTCTTTACCATCTTCCGGTTTTATAGTGTTCCAGTTTAAAGCTTTCTGAATGTAAGCATTGCTGAGGCGATACGGATCACCAAAGTGTTCATTAAGGAGGCGTCTGGCCTCTGCATATCCAGCCTGAGCATCCATATGCAAACAGCTTCGAACTAACTCTTTGGGTTGGCCAGATGTATACTGCTCGAGGAAGTAGAGCCGGTCTTGATCACTCTCAGTCCTTTGTTCAATGCGATGTTCAAATGCATTAATGAAAGGAAGGTAACTTATAAGATCACCAGTGAAAGTTGACAATTCTCTAGAGGGGAGAGAAGTCTGTTTTTGGTGCTAAATAATCAAATCTGCAAGCTCATTTTGAGTATTCGGTGCATTTGGTTGTGCAAGTTGAAAGCTAGGTGGGGGAATGGGTTGTTTCATTCTGCGACTCCTAATTGTGGGGCAACTGACATTAATTGTTGCCACCACAAGTCGAGATTAGAGTCTTCAAGCCTTGTTCAATCATTGTTTCAGCATTTAATTATTTGGGCATACGCTGCGCGATTTAAACAGCTTCCACTCTAGTTATTTTTTACAGTCACTTTCGCGTTCTGTATTCAGAATTTGAAGTGCATTTGTCTAGAACATATAACTGATCACCTTTGTAATGTTCAGTTTTAGGCCATCCTTTGTTCTCGTTTTTAACAGGAAAACTTCCAAAGCATCCGAAGCGCTTCAGGATATAAACTTTTACTCACGGACCGGAGACTTGTAGGATACATCCAATAATCCTTCCAATGCTTTGTCCTTGTCACAAAGTTTCAAAGCCGACAGTCCATAGTCCATGAAAAGTTCCAAAAGTTTAATCCACGGGAGTTTTTTGACTTAATGTTGCGGTCTCCGACGCAGTTCATAATTAGCATGGAGCCGCTATGACAGGAACAGTCAGTGATGTTCATGACGCGCGGGTTACTTTCTTTCCTTAAACGTTTATTTGCTTTTAGATACTTTACATTTCTCTTTACCACGGTCAAAAAACTGTGTCCCCTTCCTACTCTTGACAGAATCCCAAAACTGAATCCCAAAACACCTGTGTGATCACCTGGTATACGTAAGGTGAGAGGAGGTGGGGCTACATAGCAACTAACGTGAATCTGTGAATCTGTGCCCATTATTGCCCAAGCACCCCGTGACACAGATTGACTAGATCAGGATAATTCATTCTAATATCATAGGAAGCTTTTCTTAACTTATCATTATGACTATAATCATACTAACAAAAGAAACAACAAAAATAGCAAAAATGGCTCCAACA
>NW_023339718.1:5458844-5463586 GCF_004916995.1 Morone saxatilis
CCACCACAACCAGCCTCTCCATACACTGTCATAGCGACACCATCTCGGTGACGTTAGGGAACTGGGCAGCTGACAGTTGACTGAAAATAAAGGCAAAATTAGAAAGAAATGTGACAAAAAGCACATTGTATCACTGAATAAAAAGCAGTTGATCGTGGGGTGTGGAGGGGGTGGGGGAGACACATCTCTCGCGCCTGACTAACGCCCTGATGAATATACACTGGCCTTTTAAAAGCGACTTGTAGAAACGCGTTCATGTGACCTCTGTGAGGAAAACAGGGGGTCCGTCCTCTCCAGTCGTTCTCCTCCCCAGCTCATCCCCTCAGTCTGCCCCAGTCTCTCTCCATCTCCTCCCTCTGTTCTGCCCTTCAGTCGCTCTCCCCTCAGGCTGTCCCCTCCTCAGCTTCTCCCTCCTCCAGCGTCTCTCCCTCAATCTGTCTCCTCTCCCCCAGGCTGCTCCCTCTCTCCAGTCCTGTCGCTCTCTCAGTCCTGTCTCTCTCTCCAGCTGTCCTCAATCCCAGGCTGATCCCTCTCTCCAGGCTTCCTCATACGGCCGGTCCCAAAATCTCCCTCCAGGCTGTCTGAACATTGACAGTATGCTGTATATTAGAGTCTGACTGCACATTAATAAAACACAGCATTTATGTTTCTGGCTGTGGGAGGAAATCAACTAAAAACAGATTCTACTCAGAAAATATGACAATTTATAAGTTTACTGCCAAAAATAAAGAGTTTATCTTTTCAATCTGAGGTTTAGAGATGGAAGATAAATCCAGCAACTGGAACTCTCTAATGGATCCGTTTCTCATCCTGTACTGTCTGTTCACTGAATGTCTTTGTATTTATTAAACCTTTCTTTAATAGTGATGCCTTCTTCATCCTGGGACTCTGCTGTCTGTCTATATGAGGACTGATGTTTTACCAAAGTATGGAGAAACACATCATCACCTTTTTATCTACATTTGCTTCATATATAATGTAAGACAGACAGAGAACATACTGACTGAGAGCTGTTGTTGCTGTACCGTCATTAAACATCATTTACTGCAGTCATTCTGTCTCCTTCAGAATAAAAGCTCGACTCTCTGCCCTGACGGGGGAACGAACTGAAAACTTGTTCTGTGGTGATGTAATTTCCCTAAAAGTCCACCTCCCTTTCCTGTTTACATGCCAACAATCTCTTGGGTTTCCTGTGACCATGAAAACACCACATGAAGAAACAACCCTGTCCTCACGTAACCTTTCCAAACAGGATCTGTATCAGACTACAGGCCCAGTGTGTGATCAGGTGACCTACAACCCCGGCACTGTGATCTGACGGGTACACCACAGGACCCTTCCTGCACAGCTCCACCAGACTGTGGGACCGGAGCCGGACCACGTGCTCGTAACCGGGGCTCCATCAGGACCACTGACCTGTAATACACAGAAAGAAGAAGAGATCCTGATCACATAACAACCTGATCAACGGAAGAATAAAGCGAATCTGCTGCCGGCTGGAGGAGGCTGAGGGATCCAACGAGTCAAACGTCTCTATCTTCCTCCTCCTCCTCCTCAGTCAGGAGCTCGCTGCCGTTGGACTCGTCTGGGTCATCTGGATATTCCTGCAGCACCCGGCCACTCTGACTGTAGAGGTAACTGATCCCAATCTGCCCCCCTAGAAGAGGATGATATGACCTGGAAACCTTCCTCCCTGTTTGTATTACCTGTGTACTCCAGCAGCTCAGAGTAGCTCCCAGCCAACACGACCCGGGCAATTCTCTTCCTCTGGGTGGACGAAGACTGGAGCCAACCTGCCCTCCATTCAGGACCTGTACTGGTCCAGAGTCAGGAAACAGGCAGGAAACATCTGTAGATCCATCTGACCCTGAACACAACCTGTTCCAGCTCCTGCCCTCTGGTAGGCGCTACAGAGCACTGTACACCAACTCCAACAGACACAGGACCAGTTTCTACCCACAATCCATCACTCTGACCAACACTTAACTAACTAATTAATAAAGTAATAATCCCTGTACAGTAACCCTGTAACATCTACTGCACCTGTAAACTAATTAAGTAAGTAAGTAAGTAATTACTGTCATAGCTACCTACCTTATACATAAAGCTGGTAAAGGTAAAAACCAGTTAACTTCCTTGTACATATACACATAGCTGGCCAATAAAGTGATTCTGATTGGTTCTGTCCTATAGTCTCTCTGCATTGGAGTGCAGTGTCTCTTTTTCTTCAGCAGCCATATTTATAAAATTAAAGGTTTAAGCTGCAATGATCGAGCACTCACAGTCCACAAACATCGGGACGTGCTGCGGTCAGACTTCCTCTTGGTGCATTAATCAGAAAACATTTTCTGGTTCTGGTCCTACCAGGAAGTGGACATTTCTTATCTTCTCCAACCAGCTGGAAGGAACAACGTCAACTCCTGTAATAAGATCTTTAATGTCAGTTCTTTGGCTGAAATTAAAGACTCCTTCTCATTCAAACTGCACCACCCAGCCTCCGCAGACAGTAACTGCAGATGTTCACATCAAGTTGTTCATTCTCATCTATTGTACCATCATTTTACACCAACCATGGGCAACAGATCTTCAAGGGATTTAAAACTAAAGAAGCAAACTGTCTTTAATTCCTGGGTTTACAGGATTCCTGCTCTCTGCTACAATGAAGACCAGACTCTTCTGGCCTTTGCAGAGAAGAGGAAATGTCAGGACGACACGAGCAGCAAACACTTGGTGATGAAAACAGGAACGATAAAGGAGGAAAACTCTAAGAAAACCATTGAGGTAATTAAACCAAATAATGGATTTTATTGCTGAATTACTGCTGAATATATTGTTTCCAACTCATTATAAAAACTAACAGCATTTTAATGAAAGAAGAAAGAATGTGGAGTCACTCAATCACATTAATTAAACTAACTCAAAAATGTAGTGTTGAAGTAAAAACTGAACTTAAATGTGTTCAGTTTTTTGAGTTTTGGTTATTTAATTCAAGTTTGTTGCATTTCTGTGTTTCTTAAAGAAAACCTGACCACATTCGGTGTTATAATGCCGTATAACTGAGGATATTCCACTTTTAATTTCAGTTTATTAACCTTCATATGCTGAAGTATGCATCAATTAATTAATGATCCTCCAAATGTAAAGATTGTATGTTTTATTAAAACTATAGTTCCTTAACTACAGCAGTAATAATGTTTAGGTTGTTTAGTGAATAAACTTTAATAGGTTAAAACAGTTTGAGCTGAACCAACTCATCAGGTTTACTTTGTTTTATGAACATTATTCTTTCTAGTGGTCTGATTTCAAAGAGGTGAAGAATGCTCATCTTGATGGATACCGTCCTATGAACCCCTGCCCGGTGTATGACAGAGACAACCGAACACTCTTCCTGTTCTTCACCTGTGTGGAAGGAACTGTGTCAGAGCAGTGGCAGATAGACAACCGCACCAATAAAACCCGTCTGTGCTTCGTTACAACCACAGACATAGGCCACAGTTGGAGCACAGTGACTGATCTCACTGACACACTGAGTGAAATTAGACAATGGGCCACGTTTGCTGTTGGTCCAGGTCACGGGATCCAAACAGAGAGTGGTAGATTGATTGTTCCACTGTATGCTTACTGTATCTCTATGGACAAATGTAGCTGCCCCAACCCGTATGTGTTCTGTCTCTATAGAGATAAAAACGACAGTTGGCATCTTGGAAAACCGCTTAAAAAAAAATCACTGGAATGTGAAATGGCAGAGATTTCTGATGGCAAACTCTACTGCAATGCCCGTAGTAAGGGAGGCTACCGGGTGGAAGCTCTCAATATGGAGACCCTCAAAGAGACTAATATGCTTGTGGAAACCGGTGGAGGCTGTCAGGGAAGTGTGGTTTCCTTTCCAGCTCACATTAAAGCTGCAGATTGTGAACCAAAGTGGCTGCTGTTCAGCCACCCGACTGACCGGTCCAAAAGGATCGACTTAGGAGTTTATCTGAATAAATCTCCAATGAAACCAAAAGCTTGGAGGAAACCCTGGATCATCAACAGAGGACCCAGTGGGTACTCAGACCTGGCTCACATTGGTGATGGTTGGTTTGTGTGTCTGATGGAGTGTGGAGAGCAGAGAGAAACTGAGCAGATCGCCAGTGTACTTTTCACCTACGATGACTTAAAGTAGGGAATCAGAGAGAACTGCTGTTAAACTTCTTCTGTGGTTTTGTTTTCCTCATTCGAGACTTCACAGTGATGTTTTATGATTTGAAACTATTAAACTGAAATCCTTTGTATATATTAAAGATGGCTTCTATTCACCTAAAATGATGAAGGGCTCTATGAATACACCTGACTTTAAGATGCTAAGATTATATAACCCAAATTGAAAGTGTATGATAATAGGCTAATGCTAATGTTAATGAAGCATATGAAGCATTGTGAAAGTGATCAGATAGACTTTAAAGGTTTGTAGCTACGAGAAGAAAGTAAAACGACACCTCATATATTAAAATATAATAAAGTGCTTATAATTACTCACACTATCATTAACAACCATATTGATGATGTGTTATACTCTACTAACATTCTGAGGTCTGATTCAAAGATGATGTATTGAAAGTTTATGTTATAATTCTTTTTTACGTTTTTAGTGTATTTTTTAGCTGAAGGGACTCACTGAGAATGAGCTGTCAATCACAAGGTAGCCCCGCCCTAAAGTATGTACTGTACTGTATATGTACTAATGTAAACTCAGATATATA
>NW_023339718.1:5463611-5474602 GCF_004916995.1 Morone saxatilis
ATGATGTGGTCGGTGTGAGGATTTGCTAAAAAATGTCAGAACTCCGTAGTTTTTCAGGACCCCTGCCCAATCTGACCAATTGAATTCAAATTCCAATTCAATTTTTCTTGTATACCACCAAATTCATAACAGAAGTTATCTCAGACAACTTTTCAAATAGACAGGTTAGACCGACTCCCTTAAAAATTATTTCATTATTATTTTATTTACTTAAGTTTACGGGGGATATGTGGGTTCAATAGAGCTGTGACTCTCTGATCAGCTGGCTAACAGTTGCTGAAGAGGAACCTAGGTTGTTTCTTATTTTTTCTAATTAGTGAATGTGATGACAGTATAGCCATATGTCGTTCATTCCACCGCTGGGCTGTTCGAGGTGGTGTCCGATGTGGGGCTTCATTGATGTGGGTCTTCATTGATAACTGGCAGCCTTTTTGGGGAAAGCCTGGTCTGATTAGGAGAGAAGGCATCCATCCCACTTTGGAATGGAGCCGCTCTCCTTATCCAGGAATATGGAGAAGTTTATTTCTAAAACTGGACAGTACAGAGTTGGGAACCAGGAAGCAGAGCTGCTGTCTTACACAACATTCTCTGCTCTTTCCATTAGTACGTCCCCACCCAAAACCCACAGAGACTGTGTCTGTCCCCTGACCACCAATGATTTAAAGAAATAAAATCAAGGAGGAGTTAAACATGAAAATCTAATAAATTAAAAACTAACTCCTCAAGTAGCACAAAATAAAAGATGAAATGGACTGTTAAATATCAGGTCCTCTGTCTCTAAAAGCTGTTTTAGGTGAATGAATTAATATCAGATTATGATATTGAATTTACTTTGTCTTACTGATACTGGTTGTCACCGAGGGAGTATGTTAGTCTAAATGAATCTACCCAACCCAGTCCACATTAATACTCACATCCCCGAGGCACAGGACGAGAGGTGGAGTAGCAGCCATATATGATTGACGTTTTATGGACCCTAAACCAAAACTAAATTATAATTCATTTTGAAAGCCTTGTTCCTTAGTCTTACTCATCCAAACTGGAAAACTCTGCAGCCAGTTTTTTTGTTATAGTGTCCGCGCTCCTGGACCGTACTCTGATTTATATCATGAATTCTCAGAGTTTTTTATCAAGTTTAGTCCTTAAATCAGATAAAAGTAATTATGTGTAGGTGATTTTAATAATTCATGTGTGAGTTGACGAAATGACCAGCTTAGTAATGGCTTTATCATTAATAACTCAATTGGCTTCTGTCAGAGTGTAAATAAACCAACTCATTGTTTTAATCCACTCTTGACTTGTTCTATCATATGGCATTGATTTGAACATTTAATAGTCTTTCCACATATCCTTTCCTATCTGACCCATTATTAATACTTTTTGAATTTCTATTAATTAGATTATAAGCCATTAAGCAAAACTTCTACAGCAGATGTCTATCTGACGGTGCTGTAGCCCAAATTTAAGGAGGAGTTCTATCAGTGTTTAATTTCCAATGCCATTGTCTGAATTTAATAGAGTCCTATAAACAACGTTCAAGTCCCTCCGAAATTGATCATCTTGTTAATAGTGCTGCTGTTTGACCAACCAACCTCCTGAGATGGAAGCACAACTATTGCAGCAGTAATGGTAAGTTAGAGATTAATGTAAGGATAAATAAACAAGTTGCAGGTTTGGTCACAGCTAAGAGAGACAATGACAAAGTTTATTACAACTTTTAAGAGAACAGAAAGAAGTTGAGGGAAATGAATGGCATATATGCTGTCACAGAGCCTCCTCCTTCCCTGAGGTTGGCGATGTGCAACAACCTGGAAGGTAATCTGCTACGCACATTGGCCTTGTCTGATCGGTGCGATGGTGATATCTAAAGGCTCCCAGTGAGAGTACCACATGGTATATGTAATGTGAATATACTATAATAATACAGCATTTACATACATTAATTAAATTTGTCCTATTGATATTGATGAATAAGCAGAACTACGGAGGGAATAAAGAAAACTTAAAAAGGCGCAAA
The DNA here is from genome assembly GCF_004916995.1 of Morone saxatilis. Lineage (NCBI taxonomy): Eukaryota > Metazoa > Chordata > Actinopteri > Moronidae > Morone > Morone saxatilis. The sequence goes on from NW_023339718.1 coordinate 5,465,629, forward strand.
GAAGAATAAGAACAGGAAAGAGAAACATGAAAACAAGAAGTTCGAATCAGAAGAGAAGAAACTTCCTGTTTCATGGAAAAACGATCAAATTTTGACGGCCCACCAACAGGCACGCCTTTTGTCACACAGTCAAAAACAGCACGACTTTTAATCGTGAATGTTTTAGATGGAAGTTTCAAATGTGAAGTCAATCACGATCAATTCCTTAGGATCGAGTCCCTTTAAATTACAACACCCAAAACATGCATCCTGTTGGGTTTTGCATATGGCGCAAGAAGATTCTTTGTACGTCAGGACGTGATCGGCATGTATACCAACTTTTCATACTCATAGGTGAAAATGTGCCGTTGGGGCGTGCTCAAATTGGGTGGCTGTCAGACATTTTTCCGCACAATGTCCCAGAACCATTAAATTGCCAAGTCTCGCCACGACTGAGACCTGTGCACAGAAATTTCAAGGACTTGTTTTGAGTACAAATAATAAGGCTCCAAAAAGCCATTTGAAATGTTTTAATAATAATAATTCCCTAACAATTACAACTTGCACGATTTTGGTTAATATGAAGGCCGAAGAAAGTTAAAGAATGCATGAATTTCAAAGAGAAATACAGCAAGGAACCTTTGCAGCGTTAAAGACAAGCACTTTAAGGAAAAAAGAGGAAACTGAAGAAAAACTTATGAGGGACAAATGAAGAGCAGAACGGAGGCATGGCAAAGAAAAAACCCAAAACAAGTCAAGTCAAGTCACAAGAAAGAAAAGTGAAAGAGCGAGCGACTTGAAGAAAAGCTTGACATAAGCAAAAAACTAAATAAGAATAGTGAAAATTTGTCGCTCGTGATCACGTGAGCATCAGATCATATATAGCAAATGGAACATCTCATCTATCCCTCACACCAGACTATCCAGGGTGTGAGGTGAAGTCTGATCTGTCGCAGCCAATAAAGCTGGAATCTGACCGTGAGAGTTACTATCTGAATCTGAATTCAAAATCACTCGGGACGGTTTATGCTGACATCAGCTTTTACTTTTGAAAACCGAGGAGACATGAGAAATAAGGAGCCATGTTTCTTGATTTATGTATGCAGGATACTACAGATGTTGAATCTTGGTATTCCCTTTAACATTTTCTGTGAGCCTTCGTTTGGTTGGTCAAGTTTCCAAAACAAACCTTCTTTTACAGTCAGACTGCCAGGTCACAGGTCTCATTTATTGTGGAAATTTGAGTTGCTGCCAAGTTTGAGTAGATCATATTGTGGTGCCCCTGGTGTCACTAGTTGTTTGGTGTTGTTTGTGCCAGGTCAGATGGTGGTGTTGACTGGGGGTTAATTGTGCCAACTGGAAGCACCTGGGCCCGGTGCTCCCAAGGCTATATAATCAAGGCCCTGTTGCCCATTCTAGGGTCTCTGCTGCTTCTGGTTTGTATGGTTTGAGTTTCCTAACTTGTTGTTCGATTTGACTGAATTTGTGTTCTTTTCTTTGCAGGCACGCTGCCAGTGGTGTGAGGACTGCAGTGTGGCCTCACCTTATATTTTGCTTGTACACTGTACAACATACACACACACGATCCCTCATACACACCTTAACTACTGACTACACTGATATTCACACTATATTTAAATATTTAGTTGTTCATTTCATAATTTGGACTTTTGTTCAATAAATTACCTTTTTGTTATCCTTAAGTGGTGTATCTCTCTATTTGTCATGCCTTAAGTTAAGAGCCGGGTCGTGACAATATTCATAAAACATGGCTGTAAATTTGTGTGTCAGGACGACTGTTGATGTCACTGGATGTTAAATTCACTTCGTTCTTTCTGTTTGACTGAAGAAAAATATTGTCTCAGTTCTCAGGTGAGTTCAGATACAGATATCTGCAGGTCCTCTTTGGAAGCAGTGACAGGGTGTGTCTAGGTCATATAACTGTAGTTTGGATCAAAGTCAAAGTTATTCTGTCCAATCAGGTTCCTTGTTTTCTGCTGACACACCTTCTGTCTCTTTGTACTCAGCTGTCAGTGAGTCAGTTATCACAGTGAACTCTGTGTGTTCTTTTATTGGAGGGAAAACGACGCAGAAACAATTTCTGGTGAGTAGATTCAAGATAAATATGAACAAATGAAAATATACATTAAGTGTTGAGTTTAATGAGCTGAACCTGTTATGCAGTCTGGAATGTTCAGTTGTTGTTGAGATGAATATGTTTGTAAAGGTCTGGTCAGTCATTCAGGAGAAAGATAGTTGATTGTTGAGTATCTTTCTCGACCCTGCCAACCCAAAATGTTGTTATTTGACAACCGAGGAATGAGACTCAACAATCACTGTCTTCCTCCAGAATGACTGACCCTAACTTCAAACTTTGTGAAGCTGGTATGAAAGTATCACTACTTAATATTACAATGTTGTACAAACTACAGAATCAAAAATAACATCCAAATTTGAAAAACAAGATAATTGTACTGAAGTTCCTTACAGTGTACGTTGGTGTCTAGATTTTTGGTCTCTTTAATTTACCACATGATTAAGATTACAGTGATAAGAAGACTACTTTATCTACTACTGTAAATCTCCCTGTAGTACAATTACTACAATATGTTATATAGTCTTTTTATAGTTCAGGGTACAATTGTATGCAAAAGTTTAGTAAACTAAGAGTTCTGCAGACTTAGATCTCTCTCTCTCTCTCTCTCTCACCCCAACTGGTCAAGGCAGATGACCACCCACCTAGAGCCGAAGGATCTGTCCTATGTCCTAGGTTTCTGCCTCTTAACAGGCAGGTTTTCCTTGCCCCCGTCGCCAAGTGCTTGCTCATGATGGTACCGTTGGGTGTCAGACCTTCATCAGCTCGCTAGGCCTGAGGCAGGTCAACAGTTGTGATTAGGAATCATCAGCTGGTTTCAACCCTTCACAGCTCTGACTCCTTGTGTGAACACTCAGCAACCATGGGTTCCTCTCTATTGATGTCCACAATGCAAGAGAAGACTACAAGGAGTTTTTACAGTGTCAAATGAAATTAGGAGATGGCGGTTTTGGGGAACGGTGGAGGTCTAGATGAGATCTGGAAGCTCAGTGGTCACCAGTAGAAGAAAGTATTTGCACTGCACAGCTCCTACGGTGATTGTGTGAATTTGATTGTGAAGCAGGACAAAGGTGGAAAAGTATATGTATTGTTTTATATAATTAAAGATAAAAAATGAATGAATGAATTTGTAATTTGTCTTGTGTTTCTTACAGGAGTCAGCTTCTCCAGTTGAATCTCTCACTTGTTGGTTTCCAGCAAAGTGACAGTATGGCTGAAACATCTGGTGAGTCCAGTGAAACATTATTATAAATTATGAATATTATATATTAATATGTACAGACTGTATGTTTCTCTCATTCAACTTGGTTTCATCAAGACAGTTTAACAGAAAAGCACAGTTCAGGTAGTTCGATAGAACAATATTATGCCTTAACAATCATACCAACTACGTTCAGTCATCCCAATGTTAATGCATTAGTTCATATTACAGTCCTGTTTGTTACTTAACACATTTCAATGAAATTTGGTAGAAAGTTAGGCCATGAGGAAAAAAAGATTTTCAGCTGAGTTTTTGGAGTTGGTTGGTTAAAATAATATATATTGAGAACAGATCTTCACCAATTTGACAATTCATGCAGAACATTTAGAAACAACAACACAGACAACAGCAGAAACTGTTTCCAGGGGAAATTGTTAAAAGGTATGTAAGTATATATTATAGTAAAATATAAAAAAACACCACTTACAGTTAACGGTCTTCATACTGGATTTTTCCTAAATGCTGTGCATGTGTTTTCAAATGAATGTTTTCTTAAGTTGCAGTGCGTTGAGCTCTCAGGGACAGTGTATTAAAGGAGTACCCATTTAATCATTTGATGCACGTACAACTGCTTTTTTGAAACAGAGTTTAAATAATAAAATAAACCTTACTCTTCAATTGCATCCAATAATCCAACACCTATAAATGATCTCATGTCATTTCTAATGTGCGTGCTAGTCATAAAGCCAGACTGGGTTTTATCTTTAACTTAACGAGCACCATAATAACCCCCCCTTCAGAATCCATAAAATATGATTAAGATGTGTGACTGTTAGTCATAATCATGTGCAAAGATCCAGAAGTCTGTTTAAAGATGAGAAGGACTCTGAAGCGTGCGATTGAAACATACTGAAAAACAGAGATTTTTTCTTTCCCCGATATCACTGTATTTCCTGGCTAAGTTATTCTTACACTGCTGAGAAGTAGCAAAGTCCCGTTTCAGATCTAATAAATGTTCACAGACATAAATACTGGCCAATATAATACCCAATACTGCATTTTAAGGCAGCATCGGAGGAATCTGAGATATTGGTATTGGTATCAGAACGGAACAACTCATTGGTAACATTCACTGTACATACACTGTAAATAGCTTCAGGCAACACGGTTAAATTCACTTTATCATTTAATAGAACAACTTGGTAACATGTGACCCTGAATTATATCATCAAGTTACTTTATATTACAGTTTATATTTCCCTGTGGTTCTGCTTTTTGTATGCTGGACAATAAAGTTAAGATCCAAATGTATTTGTTTGCTCAAATAAGCTAAGATACTGTACTGGTCCTATTAGCAATTTATAATGGGACAAATAAAGCCCTGGCGTAGCACTCTTTTTGACAAACATAAACCTTGTTAAATTATAAATGATTGTCATAAGAAAGCCTATTATAAAATATATATGAAATTAATATAATAATAATAAATATTTTCCTTTCTGTTTCCTGACAGTGTCAGATGATGTGCAACCTGTGAGGCGCAGCAGCTATGATCACCTTCGACCTGTCAGTAAGTCAAACTGGACTGGACTGGATTATTGTGGTTTCTCATCAAATCTAAATCTTCAGTGGTTCATAGATTGTGTGATTTAGCCCCCAAATTCTTAAAGATCTGAAACACACAATGCTGTAATCTCAGCCAGGAAAATTAGAAATCTCACCATCGGCCTACACAGATCACTCTGCCAGCGAAACATGAGGTGATTCATATAAAGTGATTTTATGGAGCAGTGGCTGGTGGACTTTGCTTCCTTTATTTTCTGTGTATTGTTGGAGCAGCTGGAGGATTTCTTGCAGTCTGAATACATTTTGGTGAAGAGTTTTTTTTACATTATAAACTTTTATAGCTTAGCTAACAGTAGCTTACTACTGGATCTGGTCTGGATAGGTGGTTTACTTCCACCTATTCAGACCAGGTTTTAGATTGACAATTCTTGTTAGATGGATGTTTTAGTCTTTTTATGGACTCTGATGACATGGAAATTATAGAATATCACCATTCTTATCCTTTAACACTGACTACAGTGTGAAGAAGGTGACTCAAGTTATATTCCCCATTTTGTCCATGAGGAAGTCTACAAGTATCCCTATGAGAATACAGATGACCTAACTGATGGAAATTATGGGTATGTCTTCAATACTGTTGGGGAATAAAACAAGGCTAGTACCTCTACACTGGATAGTTGACATATTTCAAGTATCGAGTGAACAACCGAGCCAACCTTTCATGACTGTTTTCATTTGTGTTTTCTTTTCAGTGTCTGAGCTGAGGGTTGTTCTGCTGGGGAACAGCTGGTCTGAGAGGAGTTCAGTGGGGAACTTCATACTGGGAGAGACTAAGTTCAACACTGAGGAAGAACCAGACTGCTGTCTGACAGTCAGAGGACAGTTAAAGGAGAAAGAAATAGTTCTCATCAACACTCCAGATCTGCTGCATCCCAACATCTCTCAACACAAACTGACAGAACATGTGAAAGACTGTGTGAGACTCTCTGATCCTGGACCTCATGTGTTCCTGCTGGTTCTACAGCCTGAAGACTTCACTGAGGAACACAAACTGAGACTACAATCAATCCTTGAAAAGTTCAGTGATCGATCATTTGATCATTCTCTGGTTCTGATATCAACACCCAGAGAGGAGAGTCCAGGTTTCATGGAAAACTGTGTGGACTATCCACCCTTAAATAACATCATGAGAATTTGTAGAGACCAACTCTTCTGGAAGAAGACCACTGAACTTCCAGAGCTGTTGGCATGCTTGGACCATATTGTAAAGGAGAACAGAGGACAACATGTGAGCTTCGAAGCATTTGGGGATTCAGCATCTGCTTTACCTGGTCCTCAAAGACAGAAACAACAGGAAACAATCTCTTCTATCTCAGACACGGTTACTGGTGAGTGAGTGTAATGGGTGATCACTTCACCGGCATTAAACCAGTGCCATCACAGAATGCATCCTTTTAATAGTACAATCAAGAATGTTCATTGTTGTGTCATGGTCGAGGTAAAATAATAAATAACTTTAAAGTACAAATAAATAATACCACTAATATCTTAAGAGTCTAGGATTTTCAGAGTGTCGTACTCAAGAACAACGCAGACTGTCAGGTTATCATTCCTCATCCATTACAGTCTCAATGTAATGCCACTGAGTGGGAACTGTCTACCTTCCCCAAAACACAACGACTTTTCTATCTTTGTGTAGAGCTGTGAGATATCCCACTGCACCAATGGTCATGGTTCAGGAAATGCGTATTGACTCAGACAAAGCAGGCGGCAGGATGACTTCACTGATTTATTTGTAATGCAGCTTACTGGCAGGTACAGGTAGGCGGACGGGCAGAGTGTGTAATGGTCAGCAGGGGGCACCTCCATGAGTCTAATGGAGAAATAAACCTGCTTCTTACTTGATTTATTAGCTCAGTGAATGGTTTCCTCACAAGTTTATGGTCTCAATTAGGGACGTCACAATAGCATAAATGTAGTAGTCAATACCAATACCAGTGAAATTCCACAATTCTCAATACCACAGTAAAAAATAGGGATATCCCGGTCGAGGTTTGTTGCTTCTGATCCCCATTTAATATTGAATATCGGCTGATAAAGTCCTGATCAATACTTTTCCTTAATAATACAGGTCAACAGCTCTGCATTGCATTAAGAAAAAAACTGCCTGTCTCCTTATTGTTATTTTATACTTTATATAAAAAAGTGGGCTATAAAACAGCCTAACAAACTCTCTTTGTATATTTTTTTGGTCTTGTTACTGTCTGCAGGGAGTTTGTCTTTGTCTTTAAAAGTGTCCTACAGTGTTTGTTGCTTCCGTGCGGCCTTTGCCTGAGTTAGTTGAATGAACTGTATTCTGCTGAGTGTTTATTTTCCTCATCTGTACATCCTTTGAACAGATTACATTCATTAATTACACTTATTGGCTTTTTGTTTGAAGGGATTTTGTTGCACTAGCAGATCTCTGACCAGAAGCTCAGCTGTCTGAGCTGCTGCAAACAGCACAGCAGAGTGGAGAGACAGACAGTGGAAACAGCTGTACTGGGTACCTGGTACTGGTACCTGTACAGCTGCACTTCTTTATTTGGCGTTAATGGCAGACTAGACTATTTGTAGGTGTATATGCTGCCCTGTCAGTTCCAGAAGAATTCCATCCCTGGTACTTTCAGAAACTGTGGTACTGTAGTCAAACGAGTATTGTCAAGTTTTCAGAATTTGGCATTGTGTTGGTACCGAAGTGTTAGTAGTAACCCTGGTCTTAGTCTCTAGTTTCAGTCTTGCTTGTGATTGACAGCTCATTCTCAGTGAGTCCGTCCAGCTCAACGCACCAAACTCAGATCAAACTGTCAAACTAGGCAGTGCTTATCAGATATGGATCCAGATTTTGTTACTGCGTTGACTATTTCTCTCCTCAAACTCGTAGTACGTCACTGCTGCTGGCTGCAAAACAACAACATTGCAACGGCCATCATGCCCTCTTAACAAGTTTCCCCATGGGGATCAATGAAGTATTTCAGATTCTTCTACAAACAGACAGGTGCCATTACAATAGGTTCGAACTAACGTTCATAACAAACAGAACAGATAGGACGATAAAGGTCCAGATGAAGCAAAAGTAAAAACCAACAATGCAACTTAGAACAGTAGGATAAACTGAACAGCATCTGTGCTGGTAGATGAGTGACGGGACTGAGATGAGATTTCTGTTATGAAAATGACCAGAACACAGTAACTAACTCATTAAGGATTGTTTTGTGGAATGTGGTGAGTTAGATCCCGTTACACAAAGCCTCGATCCTGTGTAAAGCTGAAGGGGCCAGTAGGGCCTTCTTGTTGGAAATGGGATTTCTAAGTTACTACATTCATTTATTAAAGACAGGTTTGGTTCTGTTTACGACACAGATTCTTATCCCTGATTTCTTCCTCTCTCATTGTGTTACAGACTTGGCACTCAGGATTGTGCTGTTGGGGAAAAGTGAGGACAAAAAGACAAGACTTGGAAACTTCATTGTTGGAGACAAAGGGGCTCAATTCCAGAAACCTTCTCCAGTCAAGCAATGTGAGGTAATCTCCGGGGAGTGGAAAGACAGACCGATAACAGTAATTAAAGCTCCAAACATCTTCAGACTGTCTGTGGAAACAGTGGAGGAGGAGATGAAGAGATGTGTTGCTCTTTGTCCACCTGGACCAAATGTTCTGCTGCTGTTAGTGAAACCCTTCACGTTCTCAGAGAAAAAGGCACAAAAACTGAAGTTTACTCTGAGTTTGTTCGGTCAACATGCTTTTAAACAGTCAATAGTGATTGTGACACATGAGGGGATCGGAAGTTCCTCTGTGAATCAGCTGCTTAAGCAATGTGAAGGAAGACAGTACAGGATGTTTGAAAATGACCATAAACGGTTAATGAAGGAGGTTTGGAACATTGTGTGTGAAAACAAAGGAACCTTCCTCACCTTCACTGAAGAGACCATAAGACCAAAGTCTGAACCCATCAGAACATCCTTAAACCTGGTTCTGTGTGGGAGGAGAGGAGCAGGGAAGACTTCAGCAGCCAAGGCCATTTTAGGTCAGACAGAGTTTCATTCAGAGTGTGTTAAACATCAGGGAGAGGTGTGTGGACGTTGGGTTTCCCT
>NW_023339718.1:5474702-5476931 GCF_004916995.1 Morone saxatilis
ATATTATTTTATGATTATGGACATATTTGAATCTTTATACATATAGATACAGGAAATACAGTCATCAACACTTCCTGAAAATGTCCACTAAATGTTCTTAAGCTTGTAGAATCTATTATTGCAGAACAAAAAGATATCTGATCTGATCCTTTGATTTACTCATAAAAATGAACCTGGTGGAGCACCAGTTGTATTGTTACCTACATACAATCAATCAATAATCATACATCATGTATGTATGAAATATGTTCAGAAACCTCCTCCATTCAGAAATATCTCAATCTAACAGAGTGACCAGCACTCGGAGCAAACCCACGAGCTGCAGCTGCCAGACCAGGTGAGCTGCTCAGGGTTCATGGTCATCCAGGTAGAACTGATTCACTCAGCAAACCTGGTGGAACTGATGTCTCTGCTGTTTAAGACATAAGATTTCATTTGTTTCAGAAGATCCATTTATTCTCTTTTTATTGGACAGTTAACAATCACTCTGCCTCTGTGCTTCTGACTGAATATGTGTTTATCACCATCATTGATTCCACAATATCTGATCATGTCTAATATTAGTGAATATGTAGAAGAGAGGGAGAAGGAGCAGCTCACAGAGACTGGAGAGAATGTGTCGGTTGGAAACCTTTAAATCAGTTGACTCTGTTTCTGTCTGTATTGTTGGGGCCTTAAGAAGAGTGAAAGAGTGGTATATGACGTGCTAACAAGCAGACAAATATATATATATTAAAGTATATTTTCACAGTTAATTACAATTATTTACAACCATACACTAAATACATAAGCAAGAACTAACAAGAAATGTACAATTCCCATTGATTTTCGCTTTAAGCTTTATTTTTTCAGCGCTGTGTTTATTGTACGTAATATTGTTGGACTTCTAATTCTTGATTTGTAAAGAAACTGTTCATTGGTTTGATACCCTGACAACTATCTTTAAAAAGATAAACTACTTGGTATCAAGTGTGATATAACTGCTGTATTTTATGCACCAAGACTGTAAAATCTAATTTAAATAATTTATCCAAATGTAGCTATAAATTATTTCACCGGGTTAGGGTTAGGGTTACTTCTCTATTTACAACTGAAACTGTGACACTTCTAGCAACATCTCCTGGCCCCCACCGACAGGAGGAGTTAGCTGATGGATGTGGATCAGTGGCAGTTTATCACAGGATGGTACATTTGTTTTTGTACTTTTCTTTCAAATCATTTATTTCTTGTTCCTGTGCTGTCTTCATGTCCTCTATTTCTTTGAGTTGTTGTTCTTTTTGTCCGAGTTCTTCTTTCAGCTTTATTTCTTTGTGACATGAGAGATTTTCTAACAGTTCATACTCTCGGCTGTACTTCTCCTCAGTCTCTTGCATTTGTCTGTCATGCTCCTGCTTCAGTGCCTCCTTTTCCTCCATGTGCTCTTCCATCAGACCTGCAAAGTTCCTGACATATTTCACTCTGAATCCATTGAATTCTTCAGCTTGCTTTCTGGCCTCCTCTTCATATTTCTTCTTCATATCATCCATTACTTTCTTACATTTTTCCTCAAACTCTTTTCTGATCTTTTCCAACTCTTCTCTTCTGTGTTGATCTTCATTTCTCATTAGATTTTTGTATTTTTCTCTTTCCTGCTCAAATTCCATTTGGAGCTTTCTGAGTCTTGCTTGGTCCTGTTTTCGTCTATGTTCCTTCTCTCTCTTGCGTTTTTCCCAGTATAGTTTTTGTTCCCTCTCCCTCGCTTCTTGTTCCTCTCTCATCTCTTCTTCACTTTGCTTCAGCTCTGCTCTCTTTTCTTCATCTGAGGCAGAATTTATTTCTTCCTGCAAAGCCTTCATCTTTCTTTCCCACTCCTGTTGTTGCATTACTTCCTGTTTTATCTTTTTTCTGTCGTCTTCATCTCTATTTTCTTGTTCTTTCTTTCTCTTCGCGCGCTCCTTGTTCATCTTATCCTCCATTTTTTCGAGCTGTCTGACTCTCACTTCTTTCTCCTGTTCTTTTTCTGCTCTTTGTTCTTCCAGCCTTTTTTCTATGTCTTTCATTTCTTCTTTGTGTTCTCGTTCTACTTCCTCCCGCTCTCTCTGTATCACTTTTTCCTTTTCTTTCAGGATCTTCTCTACTTCCTTTTGGATCGCTGCTTCAGCCTCTTGCAGCAGCTCATTAGTGTAGCAGCTGCCTCCATTTTCCTTCACCATGGTGTCAATCTTGGTTATCAGCTCACTGACCTGTGTG
>NW_023339718.1:5476955-5477540 GCF_004916995.1 Morone saxatilis
TCCTCCACAGTCAGAGATCAGCTTCTTAAAGGAATCATCACAACCGTTTTCAACAAATTCCTCAGCAGACTGTACATGATGCTCCAGTGAATCTCCTCTTGTGAAGAGAATGATAGTAAATGTTTGAGAGTTTTTCCCAAATACTTTCTTGATAAGTTTTAATGTCTCCTTCTCCTCTGGTGTAAATCTGCCAATTTGTAACACCAACAGGAAGACATGTGGTCCTGGAGCCAGAAGACTGATGCATTTCACCATCTCCTCATGAACCTCTTCATGAGACAAACTATTGTCAAACAGACCAGGAGTGTCGACCACAACCACCTGACGACCATCGACTTCACTCTGTTCTTTCTGACAGTGTTTAGTGACTGATGTTTGGCTTGATTCAGCTTTAAACTCTTTTCTTCCTAGAATGGTGTTTCCTGAAGAGCTCTTTCCACAGCCAGTCTCTAAAATTTCACCACATCCTGAGACACTCTGGACTCTGTTCTTCATCATCACCTGTGAAATATAAAGACCAGGAGTTACCTTAAATATTCACAGTTACTATAATATAGACTCAAGAATGTAATAATAATAATAATA
>NW_023339718.1:5477640-5477816 GCF_004916995.1 Morone saxatilis
CATCATCAGTGACATCATCAGTGATAAATAAAGTTGTTCATGTTTTGTAACGTCTCCCGAACCCTCGCACTGTAAAATAACTGACAATCATATTTAGAATAATGTTACTATCTGCAATTATAATCTATAATAGTCTATTATAATCTCTGTGTTGTGGACTCTGTGTTGGACTCTCT
>NW_023339718.1:5478028-5484040 GCF_004916995.1 Morone saxatilis
GTTGGACTCTGTGTTGTGGACTATGTAATCTGATCAATTATTCTGATCAATAATCAGATTGTTATAGAAACAGGATTTATAATCTGATATCTGGAAGCTTTCACACTCTGTTGTCCAATCAGGAGGAGGAAGAGTGGGGGCGGAGCTTCCAGTCAGGTGTAGATAGCACCTCCTCCCTCTGCACAGAGGAGGAGGAGGAGGAGAAGGAGAAGGAGGAGGAAGAAGAAGAGGAGGAGGAAGAAGAGGAGGAGGAGGAGACTAGGTAAGTCATGTTTGCTGCTCTCAAATTAATTACCTTCAAAAACAAAAAAATCACCTTCTAAGGATCTAAAATTAAAATTAAAGTTGGTTTATGTTTATTATGAGAGTTTGAACAAACTGACTTCTTTTGGTATAATAAATAGTCTCCTAACTCTTTATTATACGTTATTATATATTTTTCATGTTGTGTATATGTATATATAGAGAGAGAGTGAGTATATTCCTCCTGCTCTCATACAGCCATGTAAAGTATTCCAGAGCTGTTCAAGAGCTACTTTCAAGCAATCGTTAGATCCTCATCCAACAGAAACACCTTCACTGAGGAGAACCCTGACCAGGTCTAAACTCAATGGAACAGGTTCTCTTCCAAACCTGAAGTCCAGCAGAGAGGAACAGGAGGAGCGGGAGGAGCAGGAGGAGGAGAGAACTATGAAGGAGATGATGAGACGTCTATTGCTGAACCGGTCACCTCCTGCAGGAGGAGGAGTGGGAGGAGCAGCCAGATACAACAGGTAACACAGTGTTTCTGAGGACTTGTATAATTCAATTGTGGGGACATCAGTCTGTTTACACACTCACATTGTGGGGACCCGATTTCCTTTTGGGGACATCAATCCTCGTAACGTAAATCATCAGTTTGATTGTGTCTCAGTTGAAGGAGGAGAACATGTTATTGAGGAGAACCATCAGGGAGCTGCAGAGGAGATCAGAAGCTAACGAATGCAGGTGAGAACCAGCCAATCACATGACAGCACCGACACCACCCATCACAAGATTTACCCATCATGCCCCTGTGCTCCCTGTCAGGGTGTCGGAGCTGTCGGAGGAGCTGCGCCAGAGGAGGCGTCAGGAGGAGAAGGAGGCTCAGGATCTGGAGAGCATGGTTCACTCTGTGGAGCAGAACCTCCACCTGATGACGGTACGGTGCAGTCTAATGCTAATGCTAACATCCATCTGTACTAACTTAATGTTGAGCACCAACATCTTCACCCGACTGCAGGCAACCAGACTCCATTCACAAAACCAGTGATTTTACTGAAAAACACTTCGGACAGAAACCAATAAAATAAATACTAACGATGCTGAGAACTGGATCCAGTTTGTTAAAGAAAAACAATTAATAACAATCAGACATCAACTTTTATTTAGATTTTGGACATTTAGAGATTGACCTGTCTCTCTCTTTCTGTCTCTCTCCCTGTCTGTCTGTCTGTCTGTCTGACTGTTAGAAGCGAGCAGTAAAAGCAGAAAACAGCGTTTCCAAACTGAAAGTTGAGCTGCAGCAGCTGCAGGTGAGACAGTTTAAACTCAGGTCAGTGTCTGTCTGTCTGTCTGTCTGTCCTCCTGATGATAACAGGTGTGATGTGTCTCAGGTGGAGGTCAACACTCTGCGGTCAGAGAACGACGGTCTGAAGGCAGCGGAGTCTGAGGTCGTCATGGCGATGAGACACAACGCTCAGGTGGCGTCTGAGTATCTGAACAAGACAGCGAGCCACGCCCACTCCTCCATCCGGTCAGTAGCTGTGTGAACAGGTGAATGATGACAAACTCAGCATTTTAAGTCTCTGAACTATTGTCTGTCTGTCTGCCTGTCTGTCTGTCAGTCAGCTGTTGGGGGAAGCAGAGACTCTCCGTTTGGTCTCTCAGCTGCTTCGGTCCATCGATAAGATCTCCGCCCTGGACTCAGAGTCCTGAACTCCTACAGACCACTGGATGTCTCTGGGACAGGAAGACACAGTCGTCATGGAAACTGCCCTAAAAGGACAAACTGTGAGGTCATCAGGCGTTTTATTTTAAAAGTGTAGATGACGTCTGGCTTCTGATTGGTTGGTTGATACCAGAAACAACAGACTGATCAATGAGCTTGTTTGGAGGAAATTATTCTGAATCATTTCGTTAGATTTTTATTATTAATGATGAATTCTGTTTTATAATAAACTTCAGACTTTGTTCAATCAGCAGTTTGTTTGTTCGAGTTCATTTTAAAGTTATTTTTGTAGATAAAAGCTATTTGTTTATTATTAGTGTTGAAGCCATTACACTACATTTGTGTTTCACATACCATATCATATTCATGTGAGCAACTTATAATCATGCTGCCATATATATCAAATTATGATCATAATTAAGTACTATTAATCATGCCGAAGTGGTATTGCTGAGATGATGATGATGATGTGATGACGTCAAGATGACGTCAGGGGGTGTTGACTCTACATATTCACCTGATGAGTGTGAACAGGTTTTTGGCTAAAGAGGTCGGAAAGGGCAAACTATTTTCAACCGCTTAAGAGTTCAAAGCAAGTTTTTTCTTGTTTCATATAAATGTATTATTTTGTGCTTAATGTATGTTGCTTTGATTAAAATACAAAGGACAATTATGGTGACAGATAGCCGAAGAATGCCGTTGATTTACCGACGCTCTACAATTAGTGTTCTAATCAATGACACTTATTAACTGAAACCAATGTGATACATTACTTAACATTTGTTTAATATAAAAACTTTATTTCATATAATACATTAATATTCTATACGCCACAAATAAGTGACAGTTTTACCTTCAAATAATATTTATTATAAAAGAAACACCCAGCCATAGTTTGTTTCTTTATAGGATAAAACTAAAGACAAATGCTCTGATTTCAGAGTCAACTGACATAGAGTACCAGACATGAGAAGACCTCGCCCAGTTGGAGCTCAGTTGTTGATTGGACAGTGTTTACCATCATTCCGCCGTGTCGTGTGTGTTGCTAGCTGTTGTTAGCATCCCACAGACGCTCCTCAGCCTGCACAGGTGTTGCAGAGGTCTTCGTTGATTTAAAGTTGTAGAAAACTTTAAAATACATACAGTCGTATCTGTTGTGTTTTCGAAAGTTTAGATTAATAATGAAAGATAATGACGAGTATCAACCTCCATCTGTCTCCTGTTAACAACATTACTACACAAACAGCAACACCTGGAATCTGTCAGAAAGGAGCTTATTAAAATCTGATTAATACAGAAATATTCATCTGATCAATATTCACAGGAAATATGTGTAAGATATCCAATGTTAATATTATATTGACACTATGTGCGTGAATCAGTCCATTACAGTAACTAATTAAATGTTCTGCTGTGACTGTTTTATTACATCAGGTAAAGTAGTTATATACAAAAATAATACTTTCACCTTTTTGTGCTTTGCGCCGCCTGCTGGTGGAATGACATGCTCACTGGACACTGTTCCTTCTTCTGTGGCTTTATTAACATCAACAACAGTGGTCACAGCAAACAGCCAATCAGGTGGTTGCCTGGCATCACCACCAGTGTGTGTGTGTGGTGTGTTGTGTGTGTGTGTGGTGGTGTGTTGTGTGTTTGTGTGTGTCCAATTCTGTGTGTGTGTGTGTGTCTCAGTTGTGTCTCCAGTGTGGTCTCAGTGTGTCTCAGTGTGTCTCAGTGTGTCCAGTGTTTGTGTGGTAAGTGTGTGTTGTTCAGTGTGTGTTGTGTCTTGTGTCAGTGTGTCTCAGTGTGTGTTGGTTCAGTGTGTGTATCTGCTGTCTCCAGTGTGGTTCCAACGCTCTGTAGTTCACGCAGTCGTCTGTATTGCGTCACTTGACACTGACGACTCCGACCTGAACAGCTGCTCAAACCTCTGACCCACACACACACACACACACACAGCCAGAACAATTAAAACACACACACACAACACACACACATTAACACACTGAAGGAGGAAATATAAACATCACTCTGTGTGTTAATGTATGTGTGTGTGTAAGACTTCACAGCCAGTGGTCCTCTCCTGCTCTATAACAGCCAGATGTCCCAGGGTTGCACCTGTCTATGTGGTGATGGATGCTGTTGTGCCGTGGTGACATGGAAGGTGGGTCAGCAGAGCTGCTGGTGGCAGGAGGTACGGGATACCGCAGACCCCAGTCATGACACACAAAACCACAAAGGGCTGGAGGTTTTTATTGTGAAGGAGTTGGGAGGTCTTTTAATTGTGAAGTGAGTTGACGGTATTTTATTGTGAAAGAGCTGGAGCGTCTTATATTGTGAGGAGTTGGAGGTTTTATTTATGTGAAGAGCTGAGTAATTTATTGTGAAAGAAGCTGGAGGTATTTTATTTGTGAAAGAGCATGGAGGCTCTTTTATCTGTAAAAAGAGCTGAAGGTCTTTATTTGGAAAGAGCTGAGGTTCCTTTTATCTGTGAAGGAGTTTGATATACTAGTTTATAAGGTTTAATTAACAGCCTTTAACAACATGTTAACCAACTCGCTGTTCATCTAGCTGTACCTGCTCTCTGTCTCACCCCTCTCCATGGTAAGGCAGCCGTCCTTCGAGTGCTGCTGTGTGAGAGCTGCCCATTGGTTTCTAATGGAACACCCAACGACAGTGAGGTTGCGTGTGCTGTTCAGGTATACTTGTTATGAGATTTATCTGCTGTATGAGCCATTGTTTTGGTTGTAGAGGATTAAGGATGGTAATACCTGCTCGTCCCTCATTACAACCTAATGTGGTTACATGGTTAACGGTCAAGATCCAGACGATGGTTACCTGCAGGTGTGAGCAGGTGTCCAACTGATGGAGCAGCTTCTCTGTCAGAGCGGCCAGTGAGGTCACAAACTCCTCCCTCTGACACCGCACACACTCCCGGAACACACACACACACACACACACACAACACACACACCAGGTTAAACATGTCGCTGATTCTCCTTAGCTGGAGATTGATTGTAATCCACATTACTGACTCTCCACCTCCTCCTGTACCGTTCCAGGTGTGAACAGAGCAGAACAGCGCTGCTGCAGCTGCTGGCTGTCTGACCTCTCTCTGCCTGGTCGAGTCTGAAGCTCATTCGTCTCTCAGCGACACTCGCAGCTGACGGACGTTCTCACGCTGACACAGAGACGAGGAACAGGAAACGAAACAGAGAGGGAAACAGAGGAAACAGGAAACCACGGAAACAAGAGAGGAAACACGGAACAGAGAGGAAACAGAGAGAGAACAGGAAACAGAGAGAACAGAGGAACAGGAAACAGAGGAAAACAGGAAACAGAAGAGAGGAACCAGGAAACAGAGAGGGAAACGATGAAACAGGAAACCGAGAGAAACCAGGACAGAGAGGAAACAGAGGATAACAGGAAACAGAGGGACCAGAGAGGAACGAGAGGAAACAAAAAGAGAGGAAACAGGAAACGAGAGGAAAAGGAAGGATGACAGGAACAGAGAGGAAACAGAGAGGACGGAGGAAACAGGAAACAGAGAGGAACACAGGAACAGAGAAACAGGAAAACAGAGAGATGGAAACAGGAAACAGAGAGAGAACCAGGAAACAGAGAGGGAAACAGAGAGGGAACAGAGAGGAAACAGGCAACGAGAGGAAACAGGAACAAGAAGACCAGGAAGAGAGGGAACAGGAACAGAGAGGAACAGGAATCAGAGAGACGGAAACAGAGGGAAACAGAGAGAAACAGGAACAGAGAGTGAGACAGAAGGAGACAGGAAAACAGAGAGAGGGAAACAGAGAGGAACAGAGAGAAACAGAAGGAACAGGAAACAAGAGGAGGAAACAGAGAGTAACAGGCAACAAGAGAGGAAACGAGAGAAACAGAGAGGAAAGGAAACAGAAGGAAACAGCAGAGGAGACTATGGAAACAGTGAGGAGACAGGAAACAGAGAGAGGAGACAGGAAACAGAGGAGGAGACAGGAACAGAGGGACGGAACAGAGGGAAGAACAGAGAGAGAGACAAGGAAACA
>NW_023339718.1:5484065-5485393 GCF_004916995.1 Morone saxatilis
AATATGATTAATATGATTAATATGCTTAATATGATTATTATGCTTATTATTATTATTATTATTATTATTATTATTAACCTGCGGGTACAAATAAAGTAAGTTAGGATGTTTTTATATTTTTATTAAAGATAGTTTTGGTCAACAGTGCTATTAGCATTGATGCTAATGTGGCTACATTTCATGTATTTGCTTTAAATTCAGTCCTGTGACCAAAAATACTAAATCTTTAATTTCTACAAGTGTTAAAATGAATAAAACGTCCTGAGACAAACAGTTGGTGAACAATAAACATGTTAGACAGAATAATAAAGGGATTTTATTGTGAAAGGTTACCGTCTGCGATGATCAGGCCTTTAGCGGAAGTCCTCTGTTTGGACATGACGACAGACAGGTAGACCGGTGTGCAGACAGACAGGTGGTTCTGTCAGAAACAGCTCTCAGTCGTCAGTTATCGATCATTATCGATCATTATTGATCACCGCAGGACGACATCGGACCCGGAAACACACCCGACACTTCCGAACTCACGTGACCGAGCTTCCAACTTCTCATTGGCTGGGACCGTCACATGACGCAGGAGGAAAATGCGGTACAAAGATCGGTTTCCTGCGCGGTCCCGGTAAAAACACACGTCACACGTGTCCCGTGTCGGTCCGGAGCTGATCCGGACTGTAGACCTGCAGAGACCCGGAGGACAGTCCGCTCCGGTGAGTCACTGTTTGTACATCAGCCCGGTCCGCCAAGGCTCGGCTCAGTTCGGCCCGGCTCGGCCCGCTTCGTCCTGGCAGTGACGTGAGGCGGTTCGGCGGGGTGGGGGCAGAGGGAGCCGGATGTTAAACCGGGTCGTTCGGTTCTGTTTATATTCAGTCCGGAGTGAAAACATCTCAAATCACAACGAACTCCATTTAAAAATCTTCTAATTTAACATCGTCTCGCCTGCCTGCAAATACTAACACTGTCGGATGTGACTGAGGCCAGATCCGGATTAGTGAAGTCCCCTTTAGAGTATTTCATGTTGGGTTTGTGCCGAATTGAAGAGTAGGCCGTAAGATCTCTGAAACATGTAATAATATATTAATAATATCAAAAATAATATAAATCATATTAATATTAACAATATTAATATCAGTTTCCTATGTTGTTACTTTAAGGATATAGGCGGAGTTATTAAACTGTATTGTTTTTAAACGTACTTCTGTGTTGTGCTGTCAGTGTCTCCTGTTGAGTCTGTTCTGATGTGTCTGCAGAGCTGGACCATGTCCAAGGAGAATCCACATAAGGGGGAGCCTCCCCAGTCTGCCCCATCCACCCAGTCCACCCAGTCCCCA
>NW_023339718.1:5485418-5491142 GCF_004916995.1 Morone saxatilis
TCCCCATCACAGCCAGTCCACCAGATCCACCCAGTTCCCATCACCAGCCCAGTCCACTCAGTCTACCCATTTCCCGTCCCAATCTAAGTCCCAGGTCCCAGTCCAGCCCGGCGGTTCTGTTCCTCCAGCGGGCCGACCTCATCAGTCAGTCGTCCATCGGTTCCGGGGACGCTGAGCAGCTGTGACACCATCCCCGTCACCCTGCGTCTGGTCCTCCGAGGAGCCGGCCACAACCCTGGCCGACCTCTGCCCATGGCCGAGCTTCAGGAACACGGTGATCCAGTTCCCGGACACTTGAGGCCTTCATTTCTAATAGAACCCTTGACCAGCCTAAAATCAGGTTAGTTATTGATGATTTGTTAATTGATGATTGTTATTGTTTAGTTTACAGATGCATCGAGACCATACCTGTTCGACGGGACTCTAAGTGTAACTTATTTGTCCGGATGATCCGGATCACAGAGGATCTAAAAAAGTTCGAATCTACAGCAAGAAACACTTCATGTATCTACGAGGAGATCACTCCTGTTATATGCTTATTGATGAGTGATTATCAGTTGACTGCATGACCCAGTGCAGCCTGTCTGTGTTGTTGCCTGTCGTGTGTGTTGCCTTTCTGTGCTGTCAGGAGGGCAGGCGAGGTCTTCGGGAGGACTACATAAACAACGGACGTTTGTGGACGGGATTCTGATTCAGTAAAGATAGGAAGCTTCTCTGATCAATAACGCCGTGCTGCTCTTGCTGAACGAACGCAACAAAGTGAGACAGGCTGATCAATACGAGACTGTGGTCCCTGTTGGCACCAGTCTCACCTCACCTGTCTGTCTGCCTGCTTCTGCAGCTTTGTCTCATGATCTATGTCGACGATCAGTCCAGTTTACCTAAAGAGCTGCAGAGGAAATATCTTGCTGACTCGCGGATCGTCACGTGAGTCTGAACTCCGTTCATTACCGCATTGATCACTTCCTGCGCCTGAACCTCCTAACAGCAGAGCCTGCGTGTGTTCGAGAGGCGTTGCTGTGAGTCAAACTGGCTTCGAGAGGTAGACCTGCAGGAAGTAGCGGTTAAAATAATAAACAAGAAGAACCTTTCAGTCTGGAAGGGTGATGTGTCATCTGCTCTCTTGATTGCTGAGAGCTCTCCTTCCTTTCGTCTCCTCCTCCCTCGTTTCCTTCTTTCCTTCCTGGACGTATGTAGCAGACGTTAGCAGGTAAAAAAACTGCAGAAAATACTACAAACAGGCTCCGAACATCAGAGTCGCTCTCTTCAGGCTGGGAGGGTGATCATGATCAGTTTGTCTTTTCCAATCACAGATGTCGACACGAAACGCAAAGACGGAGATTGAGATTCTACGGAGAGACGACCACGTGAGTCTGACACCACAGAAGACAAGTAAAAACACTTCACAGACTGCTAACGACGCTAACTACTCTGTCCTCCTCCTCCTCTGTCCCTCTCCCTGTCCTCCCTCCTCTGTCCTCTCCTCCTCTGTGCTCTCCTCCTACCCCTCTGTCCTCCTCCCCTCTGTCCTCTCCCTCTGTCCTCTTCTCCTCTGTCCTCTCCTCCCTGTCTCTCCTCTGTCCTCTCCTCTTTCCTCTCCTCTCCTCTGTCCTCTCCTCTTCCTCTCCTCCTTCTCTTCCTCCCTCTGTGCTCTCCTCCTCCTCTCTGCCTCTCCTCTGTCCTCTCCTTCCTCTGCCTCTCTCTGTCCTCCTCCTCCTCTGCCCTCTTCTCTCCTCTGTCCTTCCTCCTCTGTCTTTCCTCCTCTCCTCTGTCCTCTCCTTGTTCTCCTCCTCTGCTCCTCCTCCTCCTCTGGTCCTTCCTACCTCTCTGCCTCCTTCTCTTGTCTTCCTCCTCCTCTTCCTCCTCCTCTGTTCTCCTCCTCTGCCTTCCTCCTGCCCTCTGTCCCTTCCTCCTCTGTCCTCTCTCCTCTGTCCTCGCCTCTCCCTGTCCTCTCCTTCCTCTGTCCTCCTCCCTTCTGTCCTTCCTCCTCCTCTGTCCTCCCTCCTCCTCTGTCCTCTCCTCCTCCTCTGTCTCTCCTGCAGCCGTTCGTCTCATAAGGACGGAGGACTTCTCTGAGACGGAGGGACAGTTACTACATCGTGTTGAGCTGTGATTTAAACTTTATTATTTAACATTATTTAAATCATCCTTCAGCAAGATACAGAATATAATTTTATTTAATATATAAAAACATATAAAATATATATTTAAATAATAAAAAACATATAAATATATATTTAAATATATATAAAATATATAAAAATATATATTTATATAATAAAAACATATAAAAGTATATATTAAAGTATATATAATATATTAAAAATATATATTTTTTTCAGTATCAAAAAAAAGTGGCAGTCCAAAATTATCATAACTTCTCAATAATCAATAGAAAAGCCTTATGGCATATTTACAGTCAATCAAACCGCCTTCCTATAACTTCTGACAGTTCAGTCTCTCTGTCTGTCTTTGTCTCTCTCCTCTCTGTCTGTCTTCTTCTCTCTGTCTGTCTGTCCTCTCTCTCTCTTTCTGTCTGTCTGTCTCTCTCTCTTCCCCGTCTGTCTGTCTGTCTCTCCCTCTTGTCTTTCTCTCTCTCTCTCTGTCTCTGGCTCTCTTCTCTCCCTCTGTCTGTCTGTCTCTCCCTCTGTCTATTCTCTCCTCCCTCGTCTGTCTGTCTCTCGTCTGTCTTCTTCCCTCTTTCTGTCTCTCTCTTCTCTCTGGTCTATCTTCTCTCTCTCCCTCGTCTGTCTGTCTCTCTGCTGTCTGTCTCTCTCTCTCTCCCTCGTCTGTCTTCTCTCTCTCTGTCTGTCTGTCTCTCTCTCTCTGTCTGCTGTCTTCTCTCCTCTCTCTCTGGTCTGTCTCTCCTCTTTCTGTCTCCTCTCATCTTCTGTCTGTCTGTCTCTCTCTTCTGTCTGTCTGTCTCTCTCTCTCTGTCTTCGTCGTCTTCTCATGAATCTGTCTTGTCTTCTCCCTCGTCTGTCTGATCTCTCTCTCCTCTGTCATGTCTTCTCTCTCTCTCTGTCTGTCTGCTCTCTCTCTCTCTCTCTTCTGTCTTCCCTCGTCTGTCTCTCCCTCTGTCTTGTCTCTCTCTCATCTGTCTGTCTGTCTGTGGTCTGTCTCTCAGGATGGAGGGGGGGAGCTGTTTAACGAGAGTAATATTCTCAGCATCAGCTCGATAGTCTTGCCAAACTTATCTACCAGATGTTGAGAAGCGTTCCAGGTGGGAGACTGAGACACCGTTGCCTATGGTAACAGGTATCGTACCTGTATTGACTGTGGTGTGTTTGTGTGTGTGTGTGTGTGTGTGTGTGGTGTGGCAGTACCTCCAGTAACGGGATCACCACAGAACCTGAAACCAGACAACATCCTGCTGTCCTCACAAGACGACTTCTGTCTCATCAATGTACACACACATCTTCATCAATCATCATCTTCATCATCTCATCCTCGCTGAACAGCGTGTGTGTGTTGTGTGTTGTTTAGTGACGACTTTAAACCTGTCCAGGATCCTGACGAGGCCAGATGAGGACTCTGTGTGGACTCCTCCTAACCTGGCTCCTGAGGTCTTCACTCACGCCCTCCACCCACAGGATACGGTCTCGCCGTAGGACGCCTGGAGCCTCGAGTCCTGCTCTTCGTCTGTAGGCCGTCACACCTTGTCTGCACCCCCCTCACACCTGTCTCACCCCCCCTCTCTTCCCATGTGCAGTGAGACAGAATCAAAAGGCCTTTAATTTAGCTTCTGTCTTACTGACTGGATTCTTCTCTCTGCTGATCATGTCTCTCTATACGTGTCTGTCTCTCTATCTGTCTGTCTTCTCTCCTGTCTGTCTCTCAGTCTGGGGGTTACCCTCCCTTCACGAGAACTGTGGTCGTATCGATCACCAGAGCAGACGTCACCGGGGAGAGTTCACCATGTTTCCTTCCAAGTGGCAACCACATCTCTGACCAAGGTAAACTAAGACCACAGTATTACTGTAATATATTACTACAGTACTATAGTAATATATTACACAGTAACTATGTGTATGTAAGTGTTGTTCTCTCTGTGTGTGTGTGTGGTGTGTGTAGTGTGTGAATATCACAGGCCCAGTCCACCCAGTCCACCCAGTCCCCGTCCCAGTCTAAGTCCCAGTCCCAGTCCCAGTCCCAGCCCGGTTCTAGTTCCTCCAGCGGGCCGACCTCAGCCAGTCAGTCGTCCAGCGGTTCGGGGACGCTGAGCAGCGTGGACACCATCCCCGTCACCCTGCCGTCGGTCCCCGAGGAGCCCGGGCCACAACCCTGGGGCCGCCTGCTGCCCATGGCCCGAGGCTTCAGGAGCCACGGTGAGTCCAGGTTCCCGGACACTGAGGCCTCGTTCTAATAGAACCTGGACCAGCCTAAAAGCAGTGGTTAGTTATTGATTGATTGTTATTGATTGATTGTTATTGTTTGTTTACAGACTGCATCGAGGACCAGTACCTGTTCGGACGGGACTCTAAGTGTAACTATGTCCTGGATGATCCGGATCACAGAGGATCTAAAAAGTTCCGAATCTACAGCAAGAAACACTTCAGGATCTACAGAGTGAGATCACTTCCTGTTTATTGATTATTGATGAGTGATTATCAGTGACTGCAGACCCAGTGCAGCCTGTCTGTGTATGTACCTGTCTGTGTATGTACCTGTCTGTGTGTCAGGAGGGCAGCGAGGTCTTCGTGGAGGACTACAGTAACAACGGGACGTTTGTGGACGGGATTCTGATCGGTAAAGATAGGAAGCTTCCTCTGATCAATAACGCCGTGCTCGCTCTGTCTGAACAACGCAACAAAGGTGAGACAGGCTGATCAATACTGAGACTGTTGGTCCCTGTTGGCACCAGTCTCACCTCACCTGTCTGTCTGCCTGTCTGTCTGCAGTCTTTGTCTTCATTGATCTGATGTCCGACGATCAGTCCAGTTTACCTAAAGAGCTGCAGGAGAAATATCTGCTGACTCGGCGGATCGGCACGTGAGTCTGACGCCGTTCATACCGCTGTGATGTCACTTCCTGCGCCCTGAACCGTCCTAACAGCAGAGCGCTGCGTGTGTTTCAGAGGCGTGTGCGGTGAGGTCAAACTGGCCTTCGAGAGGTCGACCTGCAGGAAGTTAGCGGTGAAAATAATAAACAAGAAGAACTTTCAGTCTGAAGGGGTGAGTGATGTCATCTGCTCTCTGATTGGCTGAGAGCTCTCCTTCTTTCGTCCTTCCTCCCTTCCCTCGTTTCCTTCTTTCCTTCCTGTGACGGATGTAGCAGACGTTAGCAGGTAAAAACAACTGCAGAAAACTACAAACATGGCGTCCGAACATCAGAGTCGCTCATGTTCCTCTGGACCAATGGCAGGCTGGGAGGGTGATCATGTGATCAGTTTGTCTTTGTCCAATCACAGATGGCGACACGAAACGCAAAGACGGAGATTGAGATTCTACGGAGAGTCGACCACGTGAGTCTGACACCACAGAAGAAGTAAAACACTTCACAGACTGCTAACGACGCTAACTACTCTGTCCTCCTCCTCCTCTGTCCTCTCCTCTGTCCTCTCCTCCTCTGTCCTCTCCTCCTCTGTGCTCTCCTCCTCCCCTCTGTCCTCCTCCCCTCTGTCCTCCTCCCCTCTGTCCTCTCCTCCTCTGTCCTCCTCCTCCTCTGTCCTCTCCTCTGTCCTCTCCTCTGTCCTCTCCTCTCCTCTGTCCTCTCCTCTGTCCT
>NW_023339718.1:5491357-5491629 GCF_004916995.1 Morone saxatilis
GTCCTCTCCTCCTCCTCTGTCCTCCTCTCCTCTGTCCTCCTCCTCCTCTGTCCTCTCCTCCTCCTCTGTCCTCTCCTCCTCCTCTGTCCTCTCCTGCAGCCGTGTCTCATAAGGACGGAGGACTTCTATGAGACGGAGGACAGTTACTACATCGTGTTGGAGCTGTGAGTTAAACTTTATTTATTTACATTATTAAATCAATCCTTCAGCAAGATACAGAATATAATTTTATTTAAATATATAAAAACATATAAAATATATATTTTAAATAT
>NW_023339718.1:5491729-5493941 GCF_004916995.1 Morone saxatilis
CTCTATGCCTGTCTGTCTGTCTGTCTGTCTGTCTGCCTGTCTGCCTGTCTGTCTGCCTGTCTGTCTGTACCTGTCTGTCTTCATACCTGTCTGTCTGCCTGTCTCTCTGTACCTGTCTGTCTTCATACCTGTCTGTCTCTCCAACAGAAGAAAGGTGTGAAGAGGAAAGCCGACACCACCACTCCCACCACGTCCGCCATCTCCGCTGGTCGTGCCGACTCTCCGTCCGCTCAGGACACCAAACCGGCCAAACTAGGCTCGTCCCGCCGTGAGGCCGCCGCCCGCCCCGCCAAGACCCGCAGGGAGACGGGTGAGGAGGTGGCGGTGGGTGAGGTGGGAGCCGGTGGAGGGGGAGCCGGGGGAAGGAAGGCCGGTAAGCTGGGCGAGCAGATGAAACACTGCGACGCCATCCTGAAGGAGATGCTGTCGAAGAAACACGCCGCCTACGCCTGGCCCTTCTACAAGCCGGTGGACGCCGAGGCGCTGGAGCTGCACGACTACCACGACATCATCAAACACCCCATGGACCTCAGCACCGTCCGGGTAATGACATCATCACGTACAAAACGCACTACCATGACGTCACCACCACACACCTGTTGACTCTGGGTCAACACCTTTTATTTCTCTGATCACCACTTTGTTCTTCGTCGTCTCGCCACAACAGAGAACAACTGTTAACATTGTACTGTTATTCACCTCGATGCCCCCCCACTCTCTCCGGAGATATAGCCACACATCACCAGCAGGATCTCCTCTTCTGTCTGCGCACTAACTTTGGTTCTCAATGCAGCTTTTTAAAGTGTTTTAATTCTCCATATTTAATATCTGTCCTCTCTCCCAACAGAAAAAGATGGATAAAGGAGAGTACAGCGATCCTCAGAGCTTTGCCACTGACGTCAGGTTAATGTTCTCCAACTGTTACAAGTACAATCCTCCAGACCACGAGGTGGTGGCCATGGCCCGCAAGCTGCAGGTACGTACCTCCTCCAGAACCTTGGCAGCCGTCCCTCTTTGGTTGCGTGAGTTAATCTCTGTCTCTGCTCAGGACGTGTTCGAGATGCGTTTCGCTAAGATCCCAGATGAGGGCCTGGAGGCGTCGGTCCCATCTACAACACCATTGGTCAGTAAAAGCACCGCCTCCTCTGACAGCAGCAACAACTCCTCCTCCGACGAATCGTCCGACTCAGAGGAGGAGCGAGCCACGCGATTGGCTGAGCTACAGGAGCAGGTTGGTGCTGCCGACCAATCACAGGTCAAGAACATCCTGGTTTTCTTCTTTTTTAATATTGTAGATTTAATGAAAGTTAATCAATTGTGTTGATTTCATTTTTTCCTAAGAATACTGATCCTACATATTAACGTGTGATTGTAGATATTCATTGCTAGAATTATTCACTAGCTGAAGGCGCTCCCAAATATTGATCAGAAGTGATAGGTATTGATAATTAGTGTATTCCACCAGTTGAAGGCGGTGCACGAGCAGCTGGCTGTCCTGTCCCAGGCTCCGGTTAGCAAGCCAAAGAAGAAGAAAGAGAAGAAAGACAAGGAGAAGAAGAAAGAGAAGGAGAAAGACAAAGGGAACAAGGGCAAGATGGAGGAAGAGAAAAAGCCCAAGGCCGCCGCTCAGCAGCCTAAACCAGCCAATCAGAAGAAAGCGCCGGCTAGAAAAGCCAACAGCACGGTGACGGCCACGAGGTACGGTTCAATCAATCAGCTCCCTTCTTTTGGAAGTAGAACCGTCTTTAGACACTTGAGTTTGACCAATCAGAGTGACCCTCTGTGTGTTTCCAGGCAACCGAAGAAAGGCAGTAAGGCGTCCGGCGGCGGCTCAGCCAACGGAGATGACGGCGAGGAATCATCCCTGCCGATGTCGTACGACGAGAAGCGCCAGCTGAGTCTGGATATAAACCGGCTGCCGGGGGAGAAGCTGGGCCGCGTCGTCCACATCATCCAGTCCAGAGAACCGTCGCTGAGGGACTCCAACCCCGACGAGATCGAGATCGACTTCGAAACCCTCAAACCCTCCACACTCCGAGAACTGGAGCGCTACGTCAAATCCTGCCTGCAGAAGAAACAGAGGAAGCTACTGCGTAAGTACTGAGTGCTGCTGCGTCCTGTACCGGATCACTGACGCCACCTCACTACCGTTAGCCTCCACAACTACTACTGTCTGCCCCACACTGTCTGCCCCACACTGTCCCACACTGTC
>NW_023339718.1:5494041-5496323 GCF_004916995.1 Morone saxatilis
TACTTCAGGACACGCGGTACAAAACATTTCTCTTTTTTATATAGAGAACCTATAAGAACAACCAAGTTCAGCCACAACCTGAAAAATTAAAGAACAAAAGTAAGGAAGTGTACTGTTACAAAAAATAAAAACGAGTTTTGTCTTGCTCTCTGCTGAACAGAGCCGCGCCGGTCCGGCGTTCGGGGGTCTGGAGCTGGGGACCCCCACTGTTGACCCTGGTTTGGTTGCAGGCCAGCAGACGGACAGGTTTTGGTCCAGAGGGTTTTCATAGAACACAGCTGATCATGTGTGATTGATTTTCCTCTCCAGATTAAAAGAAGAGCAGCCAAACCTGCAAGAGATCCTGTACAGCCGCTATCGTGGTGAGAGCTTTAAAGGGGTAACTCTCAACATCACGGCAGTCACATTTCAGTCCGTTACCCCCTGACACCACCACCAGAGCGGCCCAACCAGTTCTCAGTGATCACTTCATCAGTCTGATAGTCCCAGAAAAAACAACAGGGAAACTTTTCTTGTAACCAGGAGTTTACTTACCGCTGCACTGCTGGCGTACGGCTAACTCTACGTTGGTTTATTATAGACTCTCGTGGCGAGGGGGTCCTTAGTCGGGGCAGCAACTACGATCACACTCGCTTTCAACTGTACTTTCAGTTTTAATGGTGAAGCGTAACCTCTGGTCTCCATCAACAGATGGCAGCAAAATCAGACTCAATCTGACGGTCGTCGTACTCCACCACGAGGCACATAATAATTAAAGTCATGTTTGGTCTAAGGACCTAGAGTGAATAAACTGATTGCCAGATAGAAGGTTTAACGTCCAGAAGCTCTTTCACAGAATAAAAAACTCTCTGCTCTCAATCAGGATCAACGAATGTTTTCTCCTGCGGCCACCCCCCCGATACCACTCTGTTACATCATGGCCTCCGTCACACTGACATGGTGGTAACGTGCCGTAACAGCCTCACCGATTCCTGTCAGAGTCCAAACACCAAACGTGAGGAAGATTCCCGAAGGTCTCAAATCTTTTAAACTTTATTATTTTAGCTGCATTTTAAGAAGCTCGCGGTCCGAACAAATAAAACTTCAACATCTGCTGAAAAAATAAAAGTTCCCAAAAAAACAACCAACGCACGGAGAGAAAAACAGCAGTTTATATTTTAACTCTTCAAAATGTCCAAAATAAAAACTGACCTCTGCAGGGAGGCGGAGGTCAGTTTGTGTCAGTTTTCAACAGGAAGTAAAAATAAAACCCGATCAGAGTTCACGTTTCCGTCTGTTTCCTGCTCTGACCTCACCAGATGAAATCATGTGACACCGCTCACCTGTCTGTTCTCCGTGTGTTTGACCTTTGACCTCTGCAGCAGCTCGTACAGTACCTCCTCTGATTGGTCAAAGCTTCTGGTTGGTGTAGATTGTTGAGGTTAAATCTATTGAATCCTGTTTATTGATTAATGATGCGTTCAGGTTCCGCAGGTGAAACTGATTGATCGATCTGATTGGAAGGAATCTGATCATTGATTTCTACAATCTGAGGATTTTCTGTGTTTCTGAAGCTTTCTGTCAAACTTCATGGACTTCATCAGCGGATGGAGTCGCTCCGTCGTCATGGAGATGCTTTTGTTATAACGTGATTTGAGTATTTTGGTCGCGTCTGAACCGAAAACGTTCACTTGTTTTCAAAAGCAGACGGTCGGTTTTATTTTGGACATTTTACAGATTAATCAATAACTGATCGATGTAAACAGAATCAATAAGGATCAACACACAGACGTCCTCCCGGTGTGACAGACAGACGGACAGTTGGACAGCTTGTTGCCACAGTAACCCTCCTCTGTTTGTTTTTAGTTGATGGTCGAGCTTTGATGCTAATAGTTAATTTTTGTATTTTAATAAGAAAAAGGAAAAAAGTGATTTTATGTATTTGCATGCACTCCGGCCGTACGTTCTTTCTTCCGTATGTTTGAGCACTGTATAGTAGCTGTATAGTAGCTGTCTGAGGTTTAGATCGAACTCCGCTCGATAGAGTAGAGACACCGAGAGAGAGACAGAGAGAGGACGAACCGACGAAAAACCAACAAGTGAATTATTTGATGTAATTACTGATATGGGATCCTTATTTTCTGAGTTCCTTTGTTTTCATAAATAAACACATAAACTGACTCGAAGACTCGACTCTCATTCACACAAACTTCATTATGTCCCAATACAAGGCTGCACACACCTGTCTGTAGCCATGGTAACGGCTGAGCTAATGTTTATCAGGTGAG
The DNA here is from genome assembly GCF_004916995.1 of Morone saxatilis. NCBI lineage: Eukaryota > Metazoa > Chordata > Actinopteri > Moronidae > Morone > Morone saxatilis. Next base: position 5,496,309 of record NW_023339718.1, read on the forward strand.
TATCAGAGCGTCAAG
>NW_023339718.1:5496340-5496658 GCF_004916995.1 Morone saxatilis
ATACGTTTACTAAGTTTACAAAGCTTCACTTTTACATTCCTCCGTGGCATTGAGCTGATTCCATCGTTCTCCGTAACAACTGACACAAACTTTATTTAACTCAAACACTTTATAGCGCCTACATTTCCCACAATGCCCTTGAACCACACGCCTCCAGCTGAGTCCCTGCAGTGCATTCTGGTCTCTGTAGTCCGATACTAACTGCTCTCTGTGGTTGGAGGCTCAGACCAGGAGGAGGAACAGGTGAGTTATTGATTATTGATTATTTGTTCAATACTGACAATAATAAACTAATGACTTCATTAATAATAATAATAA
>NW_023339718.1:5496670-5498874 GCF_004916995.1 Morone saxatilis
AATAATAACAACAATAACAACAACGAGGCTTCATTTGATCCAGATGTTCTTTTCCTTTAAATGGAGTCTGTCTGAATCTGGATCAAACTGGTCTCTGCAGGGTTCTGGTTCTGGTCTACATCACGCTGCAGATCCTGGACCGTCCCTCTGCGTCCTCCAGGCCCCTCTTGTCCCGGACCAGCACGGCCTGGTTCCCGAAGCTGCTGTACCAGGCCGACTGGCTGCGGTTCAGGTAGGTGGGGGGGGGCGCCGCCTGCAGGTCCTGCTGCTGCTGCTGCCAGACCAGCAGGGACGTGTCCCGGTACCGCAGCCGGGAGAAGGCCTCCGACAGGGCCTTCTCTGCCAGGGGGGGGCGACCGGGACCGGGACCGGGACCGGAGGTTCTCTGCAAGCCGTCTGCTCCTCTACTGCAGCCTGGTCACAGTCCGACATGGCGTCCGAAACCAGGACCGGATCAGAACCAGGTCCATACTTAAACACCTGAGGAATCCAAGCTGGAAGCACACCGGACGAAAACCAGGTCGAGAGCTGGGTAAGAACTGGATCAGGTCACAGGGTCAGCGAGACCAGTCTGAATATCAGTCAGTCAATCATCAATCGAAGTCAGTCAATCAGTCAGGTCCAATCAATTCCGATCAGTCAGTCTAATCAATCAATCAAATCAATCAGTCAGTCAATCATCAGTCAGTCAATCATCAGTCATCATCAGTCAGTCATCATCAATCAGTCATCAGTAATCAATCAGTCAATCAATCAATTCAGTCCAGTAAGTCAATCAATCAATCAGTCAATGTGAATCACGTCATCAACTCAGATCATGGATCAATCAGTCATCAAGTTTTCCAAAAAATTTTTTGGGGGGGGGGGGGGGGGGGATCAATAATCAGCAGATGATCATTATTGTTCAGTTTAAATCAGTTTGTGTTTGAGAGTAACTGCAGTTATTTCTGTTCATTGATCATTATTGATATTATTGTCTTGATTATCATTGATCTTGATCTGTGCTCTGACTCCCTCGCGCTGCTTGACCTCCTCCCTGTTGTCCTGTCGCTCCCGTACTTTCGCATTTACACATTTTAACGGTTTTCTATCCGCCGAGCGAACGCTAACCGTTAGCGCCGCTACTCAGAGATAATGACGTCACTAGAAGTTTACCGCCGCTTGACGTCAATGTTTTCCAACCGTTAACGACGTCACGATATAAACGGTGAGGTGTGAGTCGTTTTCTCCCGTTTCCTGTCACAGTTTAACAGCTGTTAGCATCGTTTAGCATCGTTAGCATGTGGGGAAGCTGCTGCATCCAATGGCAACGGTGCGTCCGTAAACCGTCCGGTAGGAACAAAACTCAGTTAGAAAGGTTCCGGTGTAAATGGATGGAGTTCTGTAAACATTTGAGTTTGTTTATGTGTGTGTGTGTGGTGTGTGTGTGTGTTGTTACTGTGTGTGTGTGTTATGTGTGTTTACTGGTGTGTGGTTGTGTTGTGGTGTTGTGTGTGTGTGTTGTGTGTGTTATTGTGTGTTGTGTGTACTGTGTGTTGTGTTACTGTGTGTGGTGTGTGTGTGTGGTGTGTGTGTGTGTTACTGTGTTGTGTGTTACTGTGTGTGTGTTACTGTGTGTTGTGTGTGTGTGGTGTTCTGTTTTTACTGTTGTGTGTCTTGTGTGTGGGTGTGTGGTGTGGTATGGGTGTTACTGTGTGTGTGTCTGTGTGTGTGTGTGTGTGTTGTGTGTGTGTTAGCAGTGGTGTGTGTGTGTTACAGTGTGTGTGTGTGTGTGTTACTGTGTGGTTGTGTGTTACAGTGTGTGTGTTACCAGTGTTTGGTGGTGTTACAGTGTGTTGTGTGTGTGTTTGTTACGTGTTGTGTGTGGGTTGTGTTCTGTGTGTGTGTGTGTTGGTGTGTGTGTGTTACTGTGTGTGTCTGTGTGCTGTGTGTGTTACTGTGTGTGTGTTAGTGTGTGTGTGGTGTTGTTGTGTGTGTTCTGTGTTGTGTTTTGTGTCTGTGTGTGTGGTGTTTTGTGTTGTGTGTCTTGTGTGTGTGTGTGTGTGTGTTACTGTGTGTTACTGTGTGTGTGTGTTGTGTACTGTGTGTTCTCTGGTGTGTGTGTTTACTGTGTGTGTGGTTACTGTGTTGTGTGTGTCTGTGTGATGTGTGTGTTGTGTTATGTGTGTTGTTACTGTGTGTGTTGTTGTTGTGTGTGTGTGTGT
>NW_023339718.1:5498974-5503429 GCF_004916995.1 Morone saxatilis
TAACTCTTCTAGTCTCTCAGTCACCGAGCTTTTTTGTTTGGTCTGGAAGTAACCTTCCTACACAGATCCCTGTGTGACTCTTGGCGTGACGACAGAGCCACACACTCACTGAACTGTCTGTCATCCTAACTATCACCTGTGTGGACGGCTGGAAGGTGAGTTTGTGAACCCACAGACCACACTCACCTGCTTTGACTCGTTGCGCCTGCTCTCAGGTTAACTAGCACCTTCAGTGAGGTTATAGGAGTGTCTGGAGCAGTGAGCGATCACTCGCACTTGCATCTGGGTCTGGTCTATAACTAAGCCCTGTGGAGGAATGGAGTGTGGCACCAGGCATCAGTCGCGAACTTGGCTGCGCGAGTACTGACTGCTTCTTCTGTCTTTTTAGCTGGTCAACCTGTTGCTGGACTCGTTGTATTGGAGGTCTTGGCACGAACGACCACTCGACTTCTGCACTCTGTTCTGGCTGTCCACTTGATGTAGCTACGCTGCTGAGTAAGATGGCATCTACAGATTCGTACTATTCTCTGCGACGTTCTGACCTGTGCTTGTCTGATTGTGACACTGTCAGGTGTTACACTGTGAGGCATCATGGATAGGTTCGGTCTCTACAGACGGGATCACTCACTGGTGACTGGCTGTCTATTGTGAACTATACCATGTGGTGAGCGACACTGAGTTCGGTATCTAGCCTGCTGGCTTGACTGTCGGTTCTGTTGATCTGGTGTGACCGTTGTGGCTGAGTGTTCCCTCGAACGGACACACACACACTCACTGACTGGCTCAGATACGGTCTGTTAGCATCCTCGAGCACACAGATTCATTTTGATTCACTTGTTGAGGGTTATTCTTCGTTAACAGTTTTCCTTTGATTGCCACCGCTGTGTTTGAACTCTTTTCCCGCCAGTGACGAGATAAAAGATGCGTTCTGGATTAAAATTAGGTCAAATAAATGAATAAACATGATTTCAATCCCATGTCTTTATTTTATTACTTCTGATTGCGTTTTCAAAGGTGAATATTTAATCATAAATATTTTATGGCAATTGTTTGTTGTAAATGACGTCTCGCGGCCGACCTGCAGTACCCTCTCAGCCCACCAGGTGTCCTACCTGCCACCAGCTCCACCTTCTCTCCGGGGTCTCCCTCGGTGTAGAGCGACGGGTGGCAGCGATACCCGATCTGACTGATCAGACTGGCGGGCAGCGCCATGTTGTCCCGACCAACCAGCACGCAGGGCCGACGCTCGTTAGCCAATGGGAGGGAGAGCATCTCCATCTTCTCTTGGACTGGAACGAAGAGACCGAGAAAGGAGAAAGCTAACATAAGCTGGCTTAAGATGTGACTACATGTATGTCCCATTTATCTTATATATATATATATTATATATTCAGCACATCTAGCATAAGTACAGGACAGGAGGAAGTTGTTTCTTTTGTGGGAAACAGGACCGATGACCAATGTTAGGGGAAGAGAGGAGACAGAAAGGACTCAACGTTTCATCAGCAGAACAAAACTCAGTACAGTCTAGAATTAGCTTAGCACGATAGCACGGCGTCTGAGAAATGTCTCCAAACGTCAGCTGCTAACTGAGTTTGTTCTCTAAACCTCCTCTGAGCCGATGACGAGGTTAGTTTTGATCTTAAAGAGCTTCCGTAGTGGAGCTCGGCCTGTACCATGACGTCACTCACTGTAGGGGTTTCCGGGATGTCCGTAGATGTGTTGGTAGAGTCCGGGGTGGACCGTGTTCCCGTAGTAATCCTCCTCCAGCTCTTCCTCGGTGGGCGGGTGAGAGGGAGGGGAGTCTGTGGGAAGACTGGAGCCTCCTGGACTGGAGCGCCCCCCGCCTGCCAGCAGGTAGGACTGCAGCCCCGGAACCAAACCTCCACCTGCACCCAGGTAGCACAGAGCGCTGCTCCTGGAGGACTGCAGGTCCCCGGCGAGGTCCACTCTGAGGACAGAACATAGACCAGAAGCAAACCAACCTGTTTGTTACCCTGCTGCTCAGGTAGTCTTTTGATTCGAGACTCTCTTTGGCTCAACAGCTCAAATCTGATCCACTTTCACATGAGGTCTTAAATCAGAAACATATCTGATGTTTCTCAAAGCGACCTCAGTCTGAACGGTCATGTCTCATTTCATCCGACTTTTACGTCATTGAAGTGAGACAGACGTCACAATGCTGCGGCGGAGGAGGCGGGACACGGCAATATCATAATCATCATCATAACTTTGTCCGATTGCACAAATAGGAAAAAATTGATACACACACGCTGACATGTGTAGCATCCATATTTACGTCCGTAAACACAGCATGCTGCGTGTGACGTCACATCTTCTTCTGCGTATGCACTTGGGGGGCCTGTTCACACTGGAGTCTGATGGCGGTCGCATTTAAATTATAATGTGAACAACTACGCAAAAAATCTCAGCAAAAAATCTGAATTGAGCATTAAGACCTAGCCTTTGTCTCTGGGAGCTGGATCATGTTTTATACAAGTAATATTCATACTTAAATAATCAATTTGAGAGTATTTCCAACTCAATAAATAAAATACCAATAAGTGCGATATTAATGGACATTTTACAGTATTTTACAAAAAGTAAAAGTTGTCTCTGAAGATATTTTGAAGCTTTAATCAAAGGTGGAAGTAACAAAGTACAAATACTTCAGTACTGTTTTAGTATCTGTACTTTACTGGAGAATTTATTTGTATGACAACTTTTTACATTTTTACAGAAATATCTGAATTTCTGCAGCGTACAGGCTCATTACTTTAGTTTGAATACATTTGACAATGATGTAATGGGGGAATATATATAATATATATATATATATAATATGTTTTATGTCTGAAGTTAGAAACAAACAATACTTGTACTGTGACACAGTTGGTCCCAATGGATGCTCTTTAACACTCTGCAGCCGCTGACAGACAGTGGACGCATTGGTTGAAGAGCTTACGTAACACTAAACTGGGCTTCTGAGTGGACCTTTAAGTTCAGGTCACAAGGTCACCAGGAAGCCTTAAAGCCATCCCAGAGATCTGCCTCCTCACCTGGCCTCCTCTCCTCCTCCTCCTCCTCCTGCTGCTCCGTTCTCCTCAGCAGGAGGAGTGTCGGCTCTCTCCTGTTTGATCCTGCTGACGGCCAGCAGCAGCTCCTCGGGGCTCAGGGACGGCTGGTCTGGACTGGTCTCCTGCAGTGGGGGGGCACTGTGCTGCTGCTGGACCATGGGGGCGTCGAAGCCCCCGAGCTCGTCTGCTGAGGTTGTCTGTCGTACATCAAAGGGTTAAAAAAAAGTTAAAAAGAGACGCTAATGCTAACGCTAAAAACACTTAGAACTTCTATTATTATCATCATGCTGAGTGGCCACGCCCCTAATTATGCATAACGTATTAACTTAAATATAATTTAAAAGGTGAGTTGTACAGTGGTAATGAGACCAACAGTAAACATGTTTATTGTTTATTGTTTGTTGTGCAGTCTGATAATGAGCCTGTGCTGGCCACTAGAGGAACTGCACGAATGCTAACGTTCGTACCAAAGAGAAAATACTAAACACCAGATAATCAGTGAACGTGACGAGATCTGTTCGTATGAGTGGCTCTTACGTCGCCATGGTTACTGAGGAATCTGTATCTTTAGGGTGGAGCTCTCTGATTGGCTGTTTGTCAGTGAAATGCACCCTGGGAGTCACAGTTGACTCCTTCAGCTTTTTTGTCCACAATCAGATGTTTTCTAACACGTTTAGTTTCTCGTTGGTCGCAGATTGAACTCGAGGAACAGGAAGCAGCTGTCCTGCTCTGTGGGCGGGGCTACACCCACCTGTGAGTCGCAGCAGAGAGGCGAGGAGGAGGAGGAGGCCTTCATCATCATCAGCTCCATGCCTCGCTCCACGATGTTCTGGATCTGCAGGTACCCGGCGGTGTACATGAGCACCAGCTGCTCGCTGGCGGCCATGCTGAGGCGTCCCGTGTAGCAGAAGGACAGAATCTGCTGAAAACACGTCGGCGTCACCGAGGACGGCAGCTCGAACACCGCCTGGGAGGAAGAGGAGGACGAGGAAGAGGAGGAGTCGGCCGCGGAGCTGAACAGGTCTCTGAAGTAGAGCGAGGAGGCGGCGAGGACGGCGCGGTGAGCCTTGAAGGCCTGACCCTGCACCAGGATGGAGACGTCGCAGTAGTGACCCAGCAGCCGCTGCTCGTTCAGGCTGCCCAGAACGCTGCTGCCGAAGTCCGGGATCTCCACCTGCAGCAGCCCTTCAGACATGGTGGACGCCGGCAGTACCGAGGAGGACGGGACACGGAGGGATGGAGGGGCTGGACTCGCTGGGAGGAGGCGGTCCTGACCAGCCAGAGGTCAGACGGTTTAAGTGTCAGGGATCCTGCAGAGAGCTCCTCCAAAACGTTTCAGATCCATGATGATGTGGAGGAAACAGGGAGGTCAGAGGTC
>NW_023339718.1:5503529-5505052 GCF_004916995.1 Morone saxatilis
CCTCCCCCTCCTCCTCCCCCTCCTCCTCCCTACAGGAGGCCCAGACAGTTTGCACAGAAATAAAAATGAGTTTCAGGAGATTCTGTAAACTTAAAGAGAAGCAGAGAGGATGAGGGTTTATATAAGAGCAGAATGTGACACAGTCAAACAGGGCTGATAATGTGTGTTGGGATGATCAATAATCATAAAGACACAGCTTAAGATTATACATATGAGGTTGTTATTAACGAGAAGAAGCTCTGATCTCATCTGCTCCTAACTGTAAACACAAACAGGAAGTAAGTAGCATTAATACTGGTTCACTTTCAGGCTCTCTGCCCGCAGCTTCTGTGCTGGTTTGTATTCTCACAGTGTCGGCCTTGTTTTTACAGGTCAGTAACAGTGGGTGCAGATACTGCAGCACTTACTCTGTCTGCCTATTGAATGATCAATATGTGGCTGTAGGCCGTTCCAGGAGAGATCTACATACTGAACAACCACACACCATGCTACAAAGAGAGCTCGTCAGCATGTATTCAGAGAGAACAGTTAGCATGTTAGCTAACGAAGTCGGATGTCTGAAATAAGTCTGTGGTTAACTCAAGCTTAAAAACCGGTCAGTAAATATCCCTCCTGTGAATGCTAACAATGCTTAAAAAGGTGGTTGCTAACAAGTTGCTAACGAGTCTAACCGAGACTACAGAGGTCGTCTGATCAACTCGTCCACCTCAACAGCTTCGTGTCGGTATCATAAACCTTTGATCACCACAGAGATTATTGTCTGCGATAATCTGAGACTACAGAAATACATCATCACTGCAGACAATCAACAATATGATATCTATACCGGGGCAGGCAACCAGCATTTACAGTAATAATCTTATAATAATAATTTTGTGGGCCAGATTATGTTATATTTTTGACATTATGTCACAGGGCGGAGGGAGGGGGGATTAGACTCTTTCACTCTCCAATCATAAAAATATGTATCCATTAAACACCAAACATCATCAGCGTATGCTGTTAGTCTTGAGTCTTCCTAGCTCGGCTAATTTTGGACTCCAAATCCAAAAGAATAAAAGTCTCAGAGGAGAATTAGTTTCTTTCTTTCACCACCAACGCTGCTGGTTTGTTTGATCTGCAGAGAAATATTAAGGCTCAGAAATGTTTTGTGGCTCCAAACAAATTTTCTTGTTTTGTCTCTTTTGCTAGTAAACGTTGCTGACCTCAGATCTGATGAAGTGGGTCATTCCTACATCCCTCAGATTTTCACGGCACATAATGGGATTGGGATATATTAGTATCCAACTTTCTATAACATGGTCCTGCAAATGTTTCACAATAAAAGCCTTGTTAGGAAATGAAGGGTTTCTGAGGACTTTTAATTTGAAAAATAGTTTGTTAATGTAATAACAGGGCAAAGAGGAGCTGATCAATGAATCAATCATAAATCAAGCTACTGATTTACAGACTAAATAATCCTATAAATGATTTACACTTTGTCCTCCTGACGAGTCTGTTATAATATTCAATTCAATTCAATT
>NW_023339718.1:5505099-5505629 GCF_004916995.1 Morone saxatilis
CAGGTCTAGACCGAACTCCTATATTCTGTCTACAGATTAAGCGTTTCACTCACCTTGCAGACTCTGACCACGTGTTCTGGTCAATGAGTCACAACCAGCAGAATATTCTATTCTCAGTGTGAGATTTGAAATGAGGCAAAAAAACTCCTGAAGAATGTCGAGATCAGGAAAATCCAACATTCAACTGACCAACGGTGTAAACTTCATCATTCAGTCACTGAGTCAGATACAGACTTTAGGACTTTAGGACATGCACTTTAAAAAGCTGACTGCAATGACGGCAGTGGTGGTGAAGACAACAACTCCCATGATCCCATGCTGCTTCACCACCTCATTGTTTTGATGTGACAGAAATTTCAAACTGTATGTTTAACTATGTTTGATGTTTAAATTTGAATTATTAAAATATTTATCAGACTCAGGAAAACCTGCTGGACTCCCTGACTGGTCCCAGACCAACAGACTGCTCTGCACTGTGTGTTCTGACCCCTTTCTATCAGAACCAGCATTAACTGTTTCAGCAGTTTGAG
>NW_023339718.1:5505729-5508903 GCF_004916995.1 Morone saxatilis
ACACACTAACACACACTCACACACTCACACACACACACACACCCACACACTCACACACACAGTTTAATGAGCAGCTTTAACTTCGGGAACACTGAGCTGATGTCTCTGTAACAGCTTTAAAGCTCCAGTGTGTCACATTAATATAATATATTAATATGATATCTATAGGTATGTTTTCATAAGTGTTTAATCAGCTGACAATAAGAATCATTGTGTTTTCGTTTTTGTCATTTTTGCTGCCACCGTAGTTTCTCCCACACACTTGGACGGCTTTAAACAGTGTGTGTTTGTGTCAGCAGATTCAGTTTATTTGTGTCCATTAGCATCTGCACTGAATTTATACGGACTCATGTGGGCAGCTGTGGCTCAGAGGCAGAGCGGGTTGTCCACCAATCAGAAGGTTGTTAGTTCGATCCCCGGTTTCCTTGAGCAAGATACTGAATTCGGAATTGCCATCGCTGAGTGAATGTGAGTGAAAGGGTGAATGTGTCTGTAGTGTAAAAGTTTGAGTGGTCGGAAGACTAGAAAGGAAGTACAGGTCCATTTACTGTCACGTCTCGCCCACATTTTTTAAGTTATTAATCATCACAATGTTGTTGTGGTGTCCTATGACCTGTTATTTCTCCACCAAAATCAGTGACGTAGTGTAAGAACCAGTGTACAGAGACACTGTTCACCCTGTTACTACTCAGTGTAACATCACTTACAGGACATTATGAACAACAGTGGCTCCTCCCACAACCTGCAACAACAGGAAGAATATAATGATACAGACAATGATAAGTGGAACAAGAGGCAGGGATGTGAATCATAAAGAAATAAATGACTGAATAAAATAGAAATAGCTGACCGTGTGTTGACAGTCGTGAACACTTACAGTTGTTGAGAAGGAAGCCTCTGCAGGGCACTGAAGAATGAAATATATAGATGCTGTCATTTTAAGGTAAAAGTTACGTAATGTTTCTTTAAATACAGGGCTGGGTGCTGGAGGGAATCCCTGAGACCCGTCTGCAGGCTCTGAGTCTCCAGCAGGCCGGAGTCCTTCCTGAACATGTTGGTGAGAACAAAATGTCTGCTTAGAGTTTGTACATATTTCTATATGAACACATATGCACCCTGATAACACTGCGTTGTGTGTGCAGTGATGCTGGAGGCTCCTGATGATGTGCTACTGCAGAGGACTCAGGGGAAACTGCTCGACCCACTGACAGGAGGTGAGTCCAGTCCACTATAAGCTCCATATTCTGACTTCAGAAGACCAAATACAACATCAGGATGGAGAGGCCCTCCACCCTAAAATGTACTTGAGCTGTAAACTGAATTGTGTGACTTTACTGTGATCAAACACATCAGTGCTGCTGTTAATACTCACATTATTAAAATGTCTCCTTTGTCCTCTACTGTTGTAAATCAGCTGAACCTTGTGAGTCCAGTGCTGACACAAAGCTTTCACACTTCCTGTCTGTAGATGTGTACCATGAGACCTTCATCTGGCCGGAGGACGACGCTGTCGTTCAGCATCTGGTGAAGGACCAGAGTCTGTCAGAGACGCAGCGATTGGCTGAGCTGCAGCGTTACCGCTGTGAGGTCACAGGTTTGAAGTCAGCCTATCAACACGTCCTGAAGGTCGTTAACGGCGACCAACCGCACGCTGACGTCTACCAGCAAGGTACTGACTCACACCACAGACTGACTGGCCATATATGGGAATGTACATTATACTGACAATACTGCTGTCAGCCTTTATTTATTTAATAATATTTAAATTCAATTCAGTAACTGTGAGGAGTTGTTTCATAAAACCAGAGATTTGGATGAATTTTGATTTTATTTCCTGTTTAGGGAACTTTTTATACAATTCTCTGTGTTGTTGTTTTTTATCTTTCTGACCTAATATTCTTCTTTTCTGACAGATTCACTGTTTTATTCTCCCTGATGCTTGGCCATTGTTCTATTAGACAATTTACTTTGCTTTTCTTCACAGAAGTGAACCAGATGCTGAGATATAGGACTACTGTGTATATTTTTTAAGTTTTCTAGCACACCTTAAAATCGAGATGGCCTCGTGACCCCCTCATGAAGCTTTAGTGACCCCTAGTGGTTGGGAACCACTGGCCTAAGCTACCACTTATACTCAGAATACTGTAGTTTAATATTTTAGCATCATATCTATTCAGAGAGTTGCCTACAATTATCTAATTGATCTGAAATGGAAACTGATGATGAACAACAGCTCGTAGTTTTCACAGGCACTGAGTCATAACTATGCTGTTAGCAAATTCTATTTTATTTGTTTTTGTACAGTGAGAGGACACGTTGTCCATCTTTATATACAGTCTATGCTACCACCTATGATCAGAATACTGTAGTTTGATATTCTGGCGTCCCTCAGGGCTCAGTTTCAGCTCTTCAAGTTTTTTCTTGTTTGTGGTCAGATTTTCTCCTCCAATATGCAGACGACTCATTTACATTCACACCTTCAGTAATAATAAAAAGTCGTGAGGATTTATTCTGTTGAAATATCTTTAATTTAGTCAATCCAAGGCTTAGAGTTTTCTTTTGTCTCAGTGCTGGCTTTCGTCCGGACTCGCTGTCGCTACAAAAACCCCAGAATCCTCCTGTTGGGTCCGCCGGGGTCGGGGAAGAGTCATCAGGCCAGACTGCTGTCAGAGAAATACAAGATAGTGGACGGTAAATGCAAACCCTGTTTCTAAAGGTTAAACAGTTATTTCTTCATATCTTGAGTTAATAAATAATGTCTGTCTGCCTGTCTGTCTGTCTGCCTGTCTGTCCGTCTCTCAGTGTGTTGTGGTCAGCTGTTGAGGTCTGCAGCAGGTGATGGTTCAGCTCTGGGAAAAGAGGTCCAACCCTACCTGGATGATGGGAGGCCAGGTAACCACTGTTACTGATATTGCAGCTTATTACTGATTATTTATTATTGATTATTAACCTGTGGATACAGTTCCAGACTCCCTGGTGCTGCAGGTTCTGGAGGAACGTCTAAGCCGACTGGACTGCAGCTGCAGAGGCTGGATCCTCCACGGCTTCCCCTGTGATGTGCAACAAGCCAGGAGCCTGCAGGGGTCCCAGCATAAGCCCAACAAGTACTGCACACTACTACTATTACTACTATTACTACTATTAGCACTACTATTACTACTATTACTATTATTA
>NW_023339718.1:5509003-5514874 GCF_004916995.1 Morone saxatilis
AGATTTCCTGCAGATGCACATGGGGGGGGGTGTTTGGGTCTTCGCTTCTATTAGTTTTTAATGTATATTAGTATTTGGCCGACGTGATGTGATAGGTCGTGTGAGGGTCATGGGTGATTTTGCAGCTTGAAGTGTCTGGTGTGGTTTCAGACCCACCGCCACGGAAACAAAAACTCACGAGGGTGCTTTTTAATGTGATAGGTCTTTAGACCACCAGGGCCAATCTGGAAGTCGATCCTGATAATTTCCAGAGAGGAGTTCCGTTAAAATGCGACATGTGGTAAAATCGCCAAAAGTGACCACTGATTTTAAAATGCGACTCTCTGTTGGGTTTGTCTGGTAATGATGTAATGATACCGCCATCAGGTTAGCCACCACGTGACTGTTGTTGATGTTGATGTTGTATGTTGTTGGTTGCTTGTCTGATGTTGTTTGATGTTAATGTTGTGTTGTGGTGGTGTTGAATTGTGGGGGTGTGATGTTGTTGTTGTTTGTTTGATGATGTTTGTTGTTGATGTTTGTTGTTGTTGTTGTTGTTGATGTTGTTGATGTTAATGTTGTTGTTGTTGTTTGTTGGATGTTGTTGATGTTGGTGTTGTTGTTGTTGTTGATGTGTTGTTGTTGTTGATGTTAATGTTGTTGTTGTTGTTGTTGTGCCAGAGCCGAGCTGTCGGCCTGTGAGAGTCGCTGTGTCGCTCTCCGGAGACTCACCCAGACTCTGCAGACCGAGATGCTTCACCTGTACAGTCAGATCCACCTGGAGACGCACGCCGACGCATGCAGCCGTCCTCAGGACAGCAGCAGGTACGCCACTCTGTCACAGGCTCTAAACCAATCAGAACACAGCTTCTGGTGATGATGTCACTGACAGTCAGCATCTTTCTCGCCCTCAGGCCAAACGGCGGCAGCGCGGCTTTACCAGCTCCTCAGCCCCGCCCCTCCTCCTCTTCTGTTGGTATAATAAACGGAGGTGTGGAGGCATTCTCCACCTCCCCGCTGCACCTCCCCTCCTGCTCCTCCTCCCCACTCTCCCTCTCTCCCATCGACTCCCCCCTGGCCGTCGGCTCCTTCCTGGAGCAGCGGGCGCGGCAGCTGTTCAGACCGACCAGTCACAGCCAGGAGGAGGAGGAGGAGGAGGAGCAGCAGGAGAAGGAGGAAGAGGAGGAGGAAGAAGAGGAGGCCCAGCCAGAGAGCCCTCCTGTGGCTCAGGAGGCAGAGGAGGTCACCCTCCTGGCAGGGAGTCCTCAGTTGGAGCCTCCGAGCCGGGCTTCAGCTCACAGCCTCCCGCCCTCTGGACCTCCAGCGCCTCCTGCAGACCTGACCCTCGCTGTCCGCCAGAGGAGACACGAACTGAGCATCATGGACTACGATGAGACGCTGCCGGAGTACTGACGGAGGAGTGGAGGGGAGGAGGGAGGCGTAGAGATACTGACGGAGGAGTGGAGGGGAGGAGGGAGGCGTAGAGAGAGGTTGAGATCAGGAAGCAGGTGTTAACAGGCTACCGCTGACTGGCTAGCCCTGCTAACGGTCCACAATCAGCATCAGGACCTTCAGTCGCCATTAAAAGAAAAGAATAAAGTATATTAATACACAGCAGCTCCGTCCTCAAACTCAGTGAACAACCAGACAAACACAGTGAAATTCAGCTAGTGGTGAGCTAACTGCTAACGTGTGCTATCTGGAAACGTTTCATTTTACAGATTCAACAGCAGAAAATATTCCTTCATTTAGAACAAAGAAAGATTCATGAATCACAAAGCTAACCCATTTTTAGCCATGAGTTAATTTATCTGTTTTATCTTATTCCCCACGTTCCCAAATAAAAACCCTAACCACGTTCCCAAATGTGTTGCTAAAGAGCTAATGTAAGTTAGCAAGTTAATTTACGTTAGTTTAACAGAAACAAGCTAATATTATTAGCTTAATATTACAGCCGCCAGAAAAAGCTACTAAGTGGATTTTACAGGCTGTTTTTGGATTGTTGAAGCCTTTTTAGACTTTAAAGTTTCATAAGCTGCTTTATTCCCCACATTCAGAAATGTGTTGCTAATGTTAGTTAGCTAACAAGCTAATGATAGTAGCTTAATATTACTGGAGCCTGAAAGAAGTCCGTTGCTGATAGAGACGATAGAGACGTGTAACAATATTAAACAATAAGTTCTTCAAATGCTAAATTACATTATTAAAAACTGAACCAAAAACAAATAAACGCGTCAGAGCAGCTGAACAAACCGAACATGAAGTTCATCTAGAATTTAATTAACACATTGAATTTACTCGATAAATGAACCCAGAGTATTTAATGTCAGACAGCACCGAGATAAAAACAGGAGCTTCTTACGGCTGTAACAGGAACATAGCTCACGTTAGCTAACTAGCAAGCATAATTAGGGGGGAATAATAATTAAAAATTTACCTCACAAAACAGTTTTCATGTGAATTAACATCTTTTTATTTCCTCTCGGGCTCCATTAGCTGCTGTGCTGAAAGGAAAAGAGTTCTCACTGCGACTGAAGGTCCTGAGTTTAAAAGATTTGTAGATATTTGGGTTTATGTCTGCAGGGACAGAAACTGCTTATTAAAGCCAAAAATAAGGGAAGAAAAATGGAGGGAATTCAGTTTTTTAGTGTTAATGAATTTACAAAGAAGCTAACAGCAGCTATTAATGCTACGTTAGCTGTGACTCAAAACTGCCTTACTGTTTTTTTCTGCAGTTAGCCATGACGCAAATTTTTCAAACACACCTTCATCAAAACACTAAATGAGATCTGACTTCTGCAATACAACTTCCTCAGGATGAACTGACAATGAGTAACACAAGATCTGACATCACCTTATGAAGTGGCTAACGTGTTAGCAGACAGCTGCTTACTTCCACATCCAGCAGAGCAACACGATCATCCCACTAGTTGGTCGTGGGGTTCCTCAGGGTTCTGTTCTTGGTCCTTTATAGTTTCACTTTACATGCTAACATGCCAATTGATTTGTCAATCAAGCATCAGGCCCGACGTGCACCCATTCAGATCCCACTAATCTCCCTCCTTGTACACTTTATGAACTGTTGATTGGTGACGATACTAAGATCGGTGTGATGATATAAAAGCCTTAATGAGGGGATGATACGCTGGTATAACATGTTTTTCTCCTGTAATCTTCTGACATGGAGACAGACAGACGTTTGTATTTCTACTCAGATCATGAAGCGTCCTGACGCATCAGGACGACCATCAGCCTTAGCCGTGTTAGCATTGAATCATTAGCGTTTGTGTAAGCTGACATAAGTGATCCTTGAAAAATATCTCCTCAGGTTCACAGCTCAGGATCCCAGAATCAGGGAGAAGATGAGTTTAATTTCTGTTTCTGTTTGACAGAGACGAGTCCAGGACGTGTTTAGTTTGTAGTTTATTTACAGCCAATATTTCCTCACTGTGAACCAGAACTGTTCAGTACCAGAGTTAGTAAAGTAGACATATTCAGTCTTCAGCTGTTACACTGACGGAGGCTAACCTGCATATGTTGGACAGTTAGCATCATTAGCATTAATAACCAGCTATATGGACGATATCTCAGCAGCTGATTGGCTGATTGGGACAATATAGGAGGTTTTGGGGTTATTGAAGACGCTGAACAGCTTTATACTCATCAGTTCTGGTTCATGTTGCTGGAACGTCGACTACTAGCTTCCCAGAAGAGTTCAACATTTTAACAAATACTGTTAAACTGCTGCTTTCAGTCTGTATGCTAAGCTAGGCTAACCACGTTCTGACTCCAGCTCTGTACTCAGAGATTCATCAGAAAGAAAGAGACTATTTCCAAATGTGTCAAACTTTACCTTTAAGCCAAAATCGGAGGAGGATCGGTTTCAGTTGAGGATCGCAGTGACGACAGACTGACCAAAGACTTCCTGGTGTCTCTGTGGGACTGAATCCAGCTGAGTGAACCGGTCTCTGATGAGCTCATCAGGGTGATTTGTTGTTTTCTCTCTCACTTGTTGGGCAACTTCTCCTCAGCGGCGTTGCTCTGAGATCTGCTGTCAGGAAATATTAACCTGTGTGAGTATCACAAAGCTGAAGAGATGAATGTTAAACTGTGAACACTAGAAATAAAGACTAAAACCTCTGGAGGTCTGTGTGACGTCTGTCCTCAGCAGAGGATGTGTCTATAGCTGACTTCAAATCATTGTGTCCAGTTTTATTCTGTATTTTATGGAGCCAAAGTTCTTCTAAAATCTCTTCCTGTTCTCAAATAAGAACGTCATTACATCAGTGAAGTACACGAGTATCGTCAGCTTCATGTAGTCGAAGGTTTATATACAAAAACCTGCCACCAGATGTCGCATTAGAGCAGCAGCATCTCAGACCACAACAAAGGTCTCTGCAGCCCACCAGACTCCGTTTATAAAAGATATCATTTTACCCAGCAGATGAAACTCACTTCAGTCTGAACAGACACTAAATAAAAATCATTAAAACCGTCTCTGTCTTTCTAACAATCAGCAGCTCTGGGCCAGTGGAAATCAATAAATTCACAGATGCAGTAATAAATCAATGAGCCCGTAGTTTCTTACACCTGGAAGGCTGAGCTGTATTCAGTTGGTTGTGATCTGCTATTTCACCTCTAGATGCCACTAAATCCTACAAACTGGACCTCATGTCATAAGTAGATATATATATATAACCTTTGGTATTTTCATACAACAGTTTCTATATGGTGAAAACATATTCATACAGTATAAAATCTACATTTTTAATATAAAATATGGATTAAAACCCAACAGCACTAATATTATTTTACTGTAATGAAACAGTTCTACTGTATTTATTACGCTAGAGTTCTGAAGAACCACAGCAAACTGACGGGAACAGTTTTATTTATAAAGAATATTGTCAGATTCTGGATCTCTGAGGACCCCCAGGGATGTTTGTTGTTTGTTTGTTTGTTTATGTTCAGTATCATGTTGTGTTGGTAAAGCTGTGGTTCTGTTTCTGGAGCTGCAGTAAATGTAAATGTTTCCAGAACCTCAATAAAAATACCTGAAGAACACATTGAATCATGTTACCTGTCTGAGTGCTCCACCTGTACACAGAGTTCACCTGCAGCAACAACAAACAACAAACAGGAAGCAACAAGATACAGACAATTACACACATTAATATATTTATATATATGTGTGTGTGTGTGTGTATACTACACTAGTACTATAAACAGTAGTTTTATTTCAGGTGGAGCTGCTGTGGGAAAATGATCCACAATAAACTGACAGGATGTTTTTAACTTTTGGTAATTAAACCCTTTTTGGACAATTCAGCATATTAAGTGTTTACAAGAAGTTTGTTTGTTTGTTTGTTTGTTTGTTTGTTACAGGTTTTCGATCTGTTTAAAAGTCATTTTAAAAAATGTGATTTTCTGAATGTAATAAGCAACTTATGTTGTGCTGGATCGTTTAGAGTTGGTTAATATGTAATCAGATTACTGTCTCCTGTCTCCACCATATTATGGTCTGTATCGGGAATACTGACTGCAGCTCAGACACAGTCAGTAATAAAAGATTATTTGTATATAGTAAAAGTATTTCAGAGCTTCAGTGAGTGAATGTAATTATTTCAACATGAGATGAAACTTTATTGTTAAAAAGTGTCACAGCAGCAACACAGGAAGCAGAACTTTAACATTTAAATCAAATGAACAGAATTATTGTTCCTGTTTGTGAATCTTGTTGATAAACAAACAACAGATTTCTGATGTAAATAAACCTCCGCGCTGCGTTGCTAGGAGACGCCCGCAGTCGCGCTGCGCACGCGTGCTGATGACGTTCTTCCCTAACAACAAGCAAGCAAACGCTCCTTAGCAACCGATACACAGACAGACAGA
>NW_023339718.1:5514974-5517188 GCF_004916995.1 Morone saxatilis
CTGTCTCTCTCTCTCTGTCTCTCTCTCTCTCTCTCTCTCTCTGTCTGTCTGTCTGTCTGTCTGTCTGTCTGTCTGTCTCTCTCTCTCTGTCTGTCTGTCTGACAGGTGTGAGATCATCAGCCCCCGTCCCGGTGACGCCGCTGACAGAAGATGGCGCTCTGACTGACTCCAGCCACCAGGTGGGCTCAGACTGCAGGTGGTCGCTCTGAGAGGAACGGAGGATGAACAGAGTGAAATAATAAAAACCTTCTCTCTCTCTCTTGCAGGTGAAGCCCGTCACAGAGCTGGAGGGGTCATCCTGTCAGCCAATCACAGAGAAGGAGGGAACAGGCCAGAGTGATGTCATCAACAACAACAGTGAAGGTGGGTATCGTTGGATCCACACGGAGACTGAGCCGAGCGCTCTGGAACCAGAACTAAAGCTCTGACTGTCAACACTGTCTGTGTCTCTGCAGAGGTCACATCCCAGCAGCCCCCTCCCTCCTCTCAGCCCGCCCTCCTCACCTCCACCCCCGGCCGTGACGAGGCCTCCTCTGGTTCAGCCCTCCCCCCTCCTCCCTGCTCCATCTCACTCTGCTTCACCCCCCCTCACCCCTCAACAGTGGAGGGAGGCCCCGCCCACAGCGAGCAGAGCCCCGTCCCCCCATACGAGCTCCTGTTTGAGCTCGCTCTGCCCCGAGCCGCCACGCTGTTCATCGGGAAGAAGACCCAGGTAAAGTGGACTCAGCTGATCCGTCTCTTTATGTCCTTCATCCTGTTCCTGGAGAGGAAACCGTGAGCGACAGGCTGCGTCCTCTGTTTGGTTTCTTCGGTTATTAAACTGGACAAAATCTCATTTTCTCTTAAAGCTTCAAAAGATTATCATTCTTTTCAAAATGGCATCTTTAATAAGTCATTGTAACAACTTCCAGCTAAAATATGTAAAATATCCTGATTGTCTTTATTCATCCTCCCTATCTGTCCTTTACATTATCGCTGAATCTGACAATTCATATCTCCACTAATAAATTAATAATTGATTCTAGAAAAATTATTATTAATGTACTGTAGGAGGCGCTGGAGAGAGCAGTGGGAGAGCAGAAGGAGGGAGGAGGAGGAGGAGAGGGGGAGGCCTCCATCTCTCCTCTGGAGGTTTTGGACCAGCTGATCGTCCACGGACACGACGCCCACGAAGGCCTCAGCAGGAGGTGAGCCTGTTACCATGGAGACCATTCATTGATTAAGGGTTTGATAAGAGCAGGATGACCTCGTTCACTGCGCCTATAAACTGCTGAACGTCTCTTCAATCAGACGTTCAGGCCTCTGAAGGACAATCTGTTGGTGTGTTGCAGGTTGTCAGCAGTCAGTAAGTCGGTGGATCGGAGTCATTTTGGAGGTAAACAGCAGAGCATGAAAACCAAAGGTACCTGAAACTAACACTGAGCACACACTCGGACTCACCTGGTTAACTAATGAACACTCACAGTAACAGGTTGGATGGTCTGATGATGGTCTAACAGGGTTCTGGTGTTCCTGTTGTCTCAGGATCCGGTACAGATACACAGTTAGTCCTCGAGGACGGTGCACGGCGCCGACGGGACGGCGGTAAAATGAGCTCACGAGCAAATTCATTCTATATAATGAACTTCCACAGTATATGCAAATGGACAGCTCTGTGGGCAACAGCTCCTGTTAACTGAACAGTGGCAGTGCGGCTGCAGGTACCGGAGCCTGGAGCGTCCAGAAAGGATATTACACAGCATAACGCACCGTCAGGACCAGATAAATGCTGATTTGATAAAAAAATTATGGGAAAGTTGTTTTGAAATTCACTAAAAAGGAACTTTTCCTCTTAATGAAGCTGCCTGTGTAACTCTTCATAATGTAATTTGCTCATGAGCGCGTTTTATCACATTAATCTGACACCAGAGCTCTGCTACACAGTTCTGTCTGTTTGACCATCCAGCTCAGAGTCCAGCTGAGACCCATATGGATCTTCTTTCAGCCGATAAGTGATGATTATCAGCTGATCATTTATAATAACCTAAATTTCCCATTATGGTAAATGATCGTTCATCCCAGAGTAAGTGTAGAGAGTCTGAGACAAACACCGTACAGACGATCAGAACCCTGATATTATTCTAACCATAGTTTGATCTGACTGAACGGTCCAGCATGAACATGAGTGGAAGTGAGGTTGTCCTAATAACCACCACTAACAACCACTAACCTCCA
>NW_023339718.1:5517288-5518702 GCF_004916995.1 Morone saxatilis
AGAGTACATTAGAGTACGGTAGAGAGTACGGTAGAGTACGGTAGAGTATAATAAAGTCAAACAGGTTTACAGTGCGTACAGTAATAGTAGGACGGAGTCAGAGTATATTCTACCTTCTTGTGTTCTTGCTGTTTGCGTAGACTCTTGTCACTCTTCTCCACACTGCCTCCATCTTTACACTCAAAGAACTCCAGTCTGGAAATTGAACAGGAACTTTCTCTGTACAGGACGCACCACACACGCTTCCACTTCTACACATAGAAACAGACACACAATCAGTTAAAAAAGATTCAGTCAGTGATTGTTCGACTGCTGCCACTGTTTTCATTCATCTATCTTTATTCTTTCACTCCATTACATCAGTGTGGCTGTTACCGTTGGTGGTGAATGTTTGTGATAAACTGCAGGATGAAGAGTTCCTTTATAAACTTGGATTATATGTTCAATGCATCGTCACAGAGCTGAAAACAGGCAGTGACTTTATAGATCTATACACTGACTCTGAATACTTCCTCCACCTCAGGCTGTATGTAATCCTCTCACTGCTGTCATTAGTCGCACATTGTGATTACGTGGAGAATGTGTGAGGGAAACACTGTGCAAACAGCTGGACACCTTCAGCTTTGACGCACCTGTCAGTGTTACTGTTCCTATAACTGCTGCTTTTCCGCTTCTTCATCTCCACTGTTACTGTTAATGTTTCTGTTGTTGACACTGCTACTGCAGCATTACTGTTAGCATTACTGTTCACCTCATTGCAACTGTTCGTAATATTCTTTTTCTCCCCAGGATGGTGAAGTCATGACCCACCCTACTCTGCACTACCATACTTAGCCTGACATCATTATCCTCTCCCTAACCAGTCTTACTCTCATGCCTAAATCTAACCAACCAACCCAATGAAGGCAACAATAATTAGCCAATCAGAGGCAGGGTAGGGTGGGTTACAGTAACAGGAACAGGAACAGTAACAGTAACACTGACAAGAACAGTAACAGTAAGACTGACAGGTTACTCTTACTGTTCCTGTCAGTGTTACTGTTACTGTTACTGTGAGTGTCAGTGTCATTGTCATTGTCATTGTCAGTGTCAGTGTCAGTGTTACTGTTACTGTTCCTGTCAGTGTTTCTCTTACTGTTACTGTCAGTGTTACTCTTACTGTTACTGTCAGTGTTACTGTTCCTGTGAGTGTCACTGTTACTGTTACTGTTACTGTTACTGTTACTGTTACTGTTACTGTTACTGTTATAGTTACTGTTACTGTTACTGTTCCTGTCAGTGTCAGTTTCAGTGTTACTGTTACTGTTAGCGCTGTGTGTCAGTGTTTGTACCTTTCCAAACCATTGCTGCTGCAGGTAGAGCATCCCCTGTTTCCTGATGTCAGTGTTACTGTTACTGTTACTGTTACTGTTCC
>NW_023339718.1:5518762-5521087 GCF_004916995.1 Morone saxatilis
GTCAGTGTCAGTGTCAGTGTCAGTTTCAGTGTTACTGTTACTGTTCCTGTCAGTGTCAGTGTCAGTGTTACTGTTACTGTTCCTGTGATTGTCAGTGTTAGTTACTGTTCCTGTCAGTGTCAGTGTTATTGTTTCTGTTATTGTTAGTGTCTGTGTTACTGTTCCTGTCAGTGTCAGTGTCAGTGTTACTGTTTCTGTTATTGTTAGTGTCTGTGTTACTGTTACTGTTACTGTTACTGTCAGTGTCAGTGTCAGTGTTACTGTTTCTGTTATTGTTACTGTCTGTGTTACTGTCTCTGTTACTGTCTGTGTTACTGTCACTGTTACTGTCAGTCAGTGTCAGTGTCAGTGTCAGTGTTACTGTTTCTGTTATGTTTACTGTCTGTGTTACTCTTACTGTTCCTGTCAGTGTTACTGTTACTGTTACTGTCAGTGTTACTGTTTCTGTTATTGTTACTGTCTGTGTTACTGTTACTGTTACTGTTCCTGTTACTGTCAGTGTTACTGTTTCTGTTATTGTTACTGTTACTGTTCCTGTCAGTGTTACTCTCACTGTTCCTGTCAGTCAGTGTCAGTGTTACTGTTTCTGTTATGTTTGCTGTCTGTGTTACTCTTACTGTTCCTGTCAGTGTCAGTGTTACTGTTTCTGTTATTGTTACTGTCTGTGTTACTGTTACTGTTCCTGTCAGTGTTAGTGTTACCATTATTATTACCATTACTGTTACTGTTCCTGTCAGTGTTACTGTTACTGTTCCTGTCACTGCAATTGCAGGCTTCAGTTGTACATACTGTTCGGTTCGTGTCAATGTGTCAGTGTTCAGGTTTTGTTTTCGATGCCAAACATAATGCCACTGTTCTAACTACCTGCTGCTGTTGTTGTTGCTCATGTAGTGACGTTACACAGACAATGTTGTGTTAGCATTAGCGTTAGCTCTGTTGTTAGCGCTGTGTGTCAGTGTTTGTACCTTTCCAAACCTCTGCTGCTGCAGATAGAGCATCCCCTGTTTCCTGATGTCCTCCTCCATGATGACACTGCAGGTGCTCCTCCTTTCCTCCCCCTTTCCTCACCCTTTCTTTCTCTTCTCCTCTTTCTGCTCCACTTTCTCTATGTCTTCCTCCTCCTCCTCCTCCGGTGTGTCCTCCTTTCCTCCCTTCTCTTGCCTCCTCTCTTCCCTCACCTCCTCCCCTCACCCTCCTCTCTGACTTTCTGCTTCCTCTTCTGTTTAAAGTCTCTCGTCTCCTCTTCTTGTGGTCCACTTTCTTCTTTTTTACTACTTTTCTTCTTTCCTCCTCTTCCTCACCGCTCACGTTGGCCTTGCTCCTCTTCACCTCCTTTCTTTTTCCTCTGTGTTGTCTTTAAGTTTTCTCGTTTCGTAATCTTTTCCTGTTTCTCCTCTCCTGTTCTTGTTTCACCTCCTTTTGTTCTGTCTTATTTTTCTTCTTTTACTTTAGTTCCCTCGTTGGACTCTTTGCAGTTTGGAGAGTTTCACCCTCTCCTGTCCTCCCGCTGTGGCTCGCCTCCTCTCTTCTGTCCTCCCTCTCGCTCCCTCTCTCTCTGTCTGTGGTGTCAGTGTGATGTAGAGAAACGTTGAATGTGTCATTTCTGTTTCCTGCCTCACACTCTGTTGCAACATGTAATGCAGAACTAACCGGCCGTGTGAACGTCAACCTCCTCCTCCCAGTATGGCTGCTCCCGTCATGTCACACTACCACACTTTTATTCAAATGAATCTTCCTTTCTGCTTTGTTGTTACTTTATCTTCTGTTTTTATTGTTCAACCGTGTTTCCTCTCACCACCTGTTCCTTTATTTAACTGATAGAAGTCTCATAAAAACATCACTTGGTGTCATGCTGCCCTCTGGTGGCCATGTTGGAGGTTCTCGGCTGATTGTGTTCATTAACATTCGGTCTGTTTTTGACTAAAAACCAGAAGTATTCACACACATACCATCAACCACACAGTACAAATACACCATGACAATACAAGCAATGGTGGAAGAAGTTTTTAAACCCACACTATCAAAATATTAAGCATATTTGATATGCCCTGAATTCAAAATCCTGCTTAATCCCAAATAAAAGTACTAAAGTATTATCATTATTAAAGCTCCAGTCTGTAACATCACTGTAATATAATATCCATACGTATGTTTTCATTAGTTTTCATCCTCACAGTAACTGTAAGAGTCCATCAGTTCACACTGTTAGTGAGGCAGAATGCACTGTGAGGACCCGGATGGTTCATAACACTCAAAACATTCATTTTTTACTAATATGTGCCGCTGCCATGACACTGAATGTAAGTAAATAGTAAGTAAGTAAAT
>NW_023339718.1:5521168-5524860 GCF_004916995.1 Morone saxatilis
TGAATGTGAACGTGGTTTTACGGCAGTTGAAGATTTACGGCAGCCGGTGTACAGACAGTAAACAGACAGTAAACCGACTGTAAACAGACAGTAAACCGACATTAAATGGACTGTAAACAGACAGTAAACAGACAGTAAACGGACTGTAAACAGACAGTAAACAGACCGTAAACGGACTGTAAACAGACAGTAAACAGACCGTAAACAGACAGCAAACAGACAGCGAGCAACAGACTGCACATGATAATATTCACAGCTGGGATTAATTTAATGAAACACTTTGTTCTGATGGACCCTGACAGACTAAAGTAATATAAATAATGGAGGAACAGACCGTACTGACTTTATGATCTGGTCTCTCTTGTTTACAGCGATGCGCTAAGTCTGAGTGAATAACGTTAAACTTTAATGTTCATAGTTTAAGTAAAATGAAGAGTTGAACTGTCGAGAAGTTCAACCTTTTGCAGATATTATATTTTACGATTGAAATTAATTTGTTTTAAAAATGTTCTACAAATTAATTTATATTGCTCAGAAGAAGAACAAAAAAAAGTTTGCTGCACCAGAATTTAAAAAAATTATAATTTGAGATTAAATAAAATATTTGAAAATAATAATTTAAGGAAATACTTTGAATAATAATAGTAATAATAATTTGGATTAAAAACTGGTTGTAAAATTTTTACACTTTCATTCAGTTAAGGGCTAAAAATACTCAATAAACCCATTAAAAATAAAAACATTAAAGAAAATTAATCTCAGGCATTAAGCGTAGTGAAGTAGATTTCATTACGAAAACTCAAAAATATATATAATATGTATGACTTTAAAAATGGTTTACTTTTAATGATAGATCATACATTTATACTTACTAACAATCGATCAGATATTTCCTAAAAGTGGCGAGACTTGTGAGGACTAGTCGCGGTCATGATCGTAACTTTGAACCATACCACCTAAAAATGGAGAAGTTTCTTGTGGTGAAGCATAAACGACCACAGCGAGACAGAAAACGCTGCTGTCTCCAACGATGGACACACAGACAGTGAACAGCAGTTCAGAAATAAAGACACAGCGCTGAGTTCAGTTTCCTTTATTACACAACAGGTCAGATTAATGCTAATACATTCATTAATTCCTCACTGATGTTTTATTTCTTTATGTCTTATAATCTGTTCTCTTACTGCTGTTAATAATGCAGCTTACATGTTTGAATATATCATTATTATATGAAATTACTACTGAGGGGACGAAATGTTCAGAATAAAAAGCAGCAGCAGTGTGAACGGAGCTTCTCAACAGGTTCAATTAGACTGTTGGATCAGTTTTCCTCCCCTCCCTCTTCATCACTCCATCTTATTCCTCCTCTTCTTCCCTCTTGATTGTCGGCAGGCTGCTGTAGGTTTTGGTCCAGTAAGTTACATAGTCTGATCTAAGGTCGTAGCTGAAAGGACAAACAGACAAATTGCGGTCAAAATGTACAAAACCTCCTCAAACAGCAACACATCATCTGTCTTTATCTCATCTTCCATGTTTTCATTACAATAAAATACAGCAGAATCAAATAGAAGATGGATTCCAGTCAGCTGGTACAAAGAATAAAGTTCAGTATAATAATTTACAGCAGCATCAAGAAGAAGAACATAGCTAAGTACAGTAGAGTACAGTCGTAGTGTAGTACCTGACGGAGGACTTGGTGATCTTGTGGTTAATAGTCAGGTAGGGATGTCGGTATTTGGTGAAGGCAGGCCAGGGAACTGGGACTCTGCTGTCGCCTGTACTGGGATCACTGGGCAGGAGGAGAGTGAGAGTTTACACTCTCTTACAGACTTACAGAAACAAACAGTAGTCTAGCTTGAATCAGAGGACTGGTAAAAACCAGTAAAGACCAGTATTCACTGGTCTGGTGTGTCAGAGACAGACCAGGTCGTACTGAGGTCTATTACCTTTGTGTTGACCTGTGTGTTTGCAGTGCATGCTGGGAGTTTACCCGGTCTTGGCGAAGTTGGTCCAGTATGCGATCATATACCTGGACAGGTCTCTGTGTCGGGGGAAGTAGACCAGCGGGGTAGCGAAGGGTTTACCGAACACATATTGCAGGTCCTCAGCGTGCTCCGCCTCCACCCAGCGAGGGAATCCTGGGATACGAGTCTTCATGTTGAACAGGTAGGAGTAGGTACGGGCTCCACTGAGGGACAAACAACAGAAACAACGTGATTCTCATTATAGAGTGTCAGTCCACATCTCTAATTCCACGTCACTTCGTTAAGGTCATAATTTATCCTTCCTAAACCCCGCCCCCTTTTGCTCTGTGCTCCAATTGCAGTAGAGCAAGCCTCCGCCAGAACCTCCTCTTCCTCCTTTCCTGTACTTCGATATGCGACGTGCTAGGCTAATCAATGAAAAGACAACCACATTTTGAAAATGGTTAAAACAGAAAAGAGACATATATACATATATTGTCACATCTTAAGTTAGCTACACTAGATAACTCTAATAATCTAACTAGTCTACATCAATGGTTACTACTTAGGTGGGTAAATTAAATGAATCTATATTCATCTTCATTGAGCTAGTTATATCTGATAACTAATGTTATATTATATGTTTTGCTCCAAAGGATATAAAACTGTAAAACCTACTCTGCAGTTAAGAGGAGGACAAAATTAAAAACTTTCACCAACTACAACAGAGACTTTAAAGCGGGACCAATCAGAGCTGACCTAGAGTTGTTGGCATGGAGCTGGAGGGCAATCTGAGTGGGAACCAGGAACAGGAAGTCGGTCTCAATGTCGGCCACCGTCTTCTTTACCACTGCCTGCTCAGGAGCCGAACCCCAGTGAGATGTGTAGGCGCTGTAGGCCGAGTCGATGGCAGCATTCCCCTTCTCCTTCGTCAGACCAGCCAGCAGACCCCTCACCTGCGCCCTGAGGAGCACACGGGAACAGAAACCAGATTACGCTACCAGAACATCTCTACAGGTGATCCTGATCAGATTATCTCCAAATATCACTTTGCTCTTCTCATGCTGCAACCTCAGCATTCAATTCAATTTGTATAACCCTGGTGGAGATCAAGCTTTAGAGTTTCTGGTAAGTAGATTTTGTTACCTTTGGATGGAGCCGGGCTAGCCGTTTCCCCTTGTTCCCAGTCTTTATGCTAAACTAAGATAAGCTCTTGGCTGTAGCTTCATATTTAGCATACAGACATGAGTGGAATCAAGAGCAAGAGAAGAGAAATTTCACTGAATGCCAAACTAAACAACATAAAAAACTAATTTTTGCTGTAGTTTCATGACAAGACTGTTAATATGATGTTTGAATGTGAGTTTGTCATCTATCAAGATACAGATGTATTTATATTCGGAAACTTTCTCAATGTTGGATCCTTGTTCAGTGGAAATACAGACGTTTTTATTAATATCTCTTACTCTAGAGAGCAACAGAGTTTTCTGTGCATTCAGTACAAGTTTAAGATCAGTGAGTGCATTTTGATGAACATTAAAAGAGTGTTGTAGGTTCTCCACAGCTAGCTGGGAGGAATCTGCAAAACAGCATAATATTGTATCATCTGCGTATAAATGTACATGGCACTTAATTAAATAATAAATACATAAAGAATATTATTAATATAAACAATAAAAAGAACTGAACCTTGTGGAACACCCTTTGTTATGGGTAAAACCTCACAAC
>NW_023339718.1:5524960-5528276 GCF_004916995.1 Morone saxatilis
GAGGAGCCGGGGATCGAACCAACGGGGACGACCCGCTCTGCCTCTGAGCCACAGCCGCCCCATTGTGTATTTAGGTAAATTGAATCAAGTTCAAGATAAAAGTTACTTTTAATGAAAAGCGTCAGTGTCAGTGATAAATATCCTTGTATTACCTGTTATGGGACTATGGTATTGCACACTCTCCGAGTGCTACAACTACAATCTGAGCTTTTTGTGATTCAGTTGGACGAACCTGGAGTCGTCCACACAGATGTCACAGATACAGTTTTTAAGCGCTGAAAGGTCTGACATCATCAGGATCAACAGCCACGTGTTGTCTGCATAGTGATGAAACTTAAAATTGTGGTTTTATGTGATGACTTCCATGTGAAGTAACATATAAAGACTGAAGAGCAGTGGGCCCAGAATTGAGCCATATGCGAATCACAACCTAAAAATATACATTTTTGCATGATATTAAATTTGTGTTATTTATAAACTATGTTTTTACTAGAAATGTACATTTCCTATATATATCTACTTATGTACAAAGTCCATCCATGGTGTTCCTGTACTCACACAGTGGTTGCATTTTTTTTGTTGATATTAGGAACATCGACTCCAGCGAAGATATGTCCATCCATGCTGTTCACTCCAGCCAGGTAATCAAACTGAGCCGCATTGTGAAACAACTTACTGGGCTCATCAGGGATAAAATCCCCATCGACCACCGGAGAGAATTCAAGGAGATCCATGACCACACCTGGGGAGAGGAGCGAGACACTGAGATAGAAGTGTCCAACTTTTATGGACTGGAAACCTCAGCAAACAAAACAAATTGCTCTGGTTCTTTTATTTATCAAAATCTTTGCTGATGACCTGCTGTTCTGTTTCACCTCCAGTCAGCACTCGATATCAAGGCTATAGCCAGCTTTGTTTCCTAAAGACAACATGTGATATAATAAAATCTGCGCACTATACGTGTATTATCTGTCTCCATCCTTTATGTCCTATAAGTTTGAGAAACGGAACATCTTAAATGATCCACAGCTCATTTTTATAATAACCGATATCCTCAAAAAAGGACGGCATTTGGAAGGAAAGCGGTTAGAGTTACAAGTAAGTAAGTTATGAATAAGTATTAAAACACTTATTTGCAAGAGAGAAATCACAAGTGGTGGCAGAAAAACTCCCCCCTGCACTGTGTCATCACTCGTAGTAAATCTGGACAAGTTTTCACACTCAGTCCACTAGAGCTTGCTTAAACTGGGTCTGAGTGGGACGAAGGGGTAAAATATACTCAGAGGGGATTCCTCTGTTGTTCTGACCTTTTCCGAGAATAAGCAGAATGTCGATTTTTCCAGCCATGGTGAGACCGACCGGGTCGCTCATCTTCAGACACGTTATCATCTCGTCTATGTTGGTTCTCCAGCAGCCGACTTTCCGAGCAACCTGCAGAAGCACAAATCAACAATCTGATATTAATGCAGAGCTGAACAATAATTATTTAATCCAAATGTATATCTTAATATTTATCGTCATCTACAGTCAGGAAATAAAGCCGCAGGTTTATGGACCTTCTTGGTGAGAGCCATCGGGTTGTTCTGCAGAGCCCAGGGACTGAGGGCCACACCACACTGCGAGATCGCCCTGCGGAACAAGCCCTTACTGTAGGGAGACAGCATCTGAGGGGACAGACAGACAGACAGATAGACATCAACATGATGAGGTTCAGTGTGTCACTATCTATTCCTTCCTGCCAACATTCATTGAAGAAACCAAACAACTATAACTGAGAGAAAAGTTAGAAATATAAGCCAAAATTATTACATAATAATTCTAAATGTAGGTTTGTTTTTATTAGTATGTCATGAGTTAGTAAGTGATACTAACTCATAATTAAGTTTTTGAAAGTCTTAAGTTTCTCAAAATTATAAAAGGTCATTTTTATTTTGTTTTTGACATTAATTTAAACATAATTAGTCTCATAAAAGAAATTCTTAATGTTGGAGGTAAAAACAATTTGACTTCTTGTAATTATTTTTATTATTTCATAATTTTGATTTATATTTCTCACATTCAATCTACTTTATTCTTTTGCTGCCTCAGTTCAAGGTTGAACCTGACTGGGTAAGTGCTGATTGACGTCTGTAAATCCTCGAGGACAGGTTGGTTGGTCGGTGGAAGGGATATTTGTGTGTATGGTTCAGTTTGTGAATGAAAAAATATAAATAAACTATAAAAAAAACTCACAAATTTGATTTAAAAAGACAGTTTTTAAAATCCATCTCTGATTGGTTGTAATCAATAATTGTATCCTCTGACCTGGAAGCTGACGCTGGCGGCTCCGGCTGATTGGCCGAAGATGGTGATGTTGTCTGGGTTTCCTCCGAACGCCTCGATGTTCCTGCGGACCCAGGAGATGGCAGCATGCTGATCCCACAGGCCGTAGTTACCTGAGAGGTAAAAACACAGGAAGTCTCTTCTTCAGTCAGGATTAGTTTCAGTGAAGTTGGAATGGTTTATTCTGTCTGTTGAACAACCAGACTGTGTTTATTATTTAGCATTTAACAGATATACACATTATAATCAATACAGTTATATCAAAAACAATCAACGGTCAACCACTGGCTTTACCTAACAACTGCTAGCCGACAATCTTTAATCGGGAGCAGTATTCGTCATTTCACTGTTGACCACAGTCTCTGTTTGAATGTTCACTGGTCTGGAACTAAAGACTCTTATGATTGAAATGCAGATACAGTTCCCGAGTTCTCAGAAAGCTTCCTGGGCTGGTTGAAAAGTTCCTGAAGTGGAAGAGGTCAATAAATGTGTTAAGTGACTTACACTCAACAACAAACTCTTCACACTGGGGGCCACACCTGAGCCACAAAGTGTAGCAGCTGAGCTAACAGCCTCAGTTTATCTGCTAACACACTGATAAGACCACAAACACATAACAGCTCCGATCACAAGCATGCTGGGAAATCACCAGCCGGCACCAAAACTCACCAGATCGATCCCAGTCTGACCCTGAAATACTGACTGTGTTTCAGCGTGGAGGGAAAAGTCCCACAAAGTGCAGCTGGCTAATTTAAATAATCAGTCACCTGTTCTGATCAGTTGTTTCTGGTTGTTACGTGCACTAAATCAACATTCAACTGACCACTGACATATTGTCTGTATATTTCATATTATTCTTATGAAATATAAAATAATATTAGTCTGTTAGAAATGGTAAAAAATACAGAATATCAAAATATCAGGTAAACTCATCTCTGATCAATATTCACAGGAAATAATCAAACTTCCTGCAGTGATTGATTTCACTGTTTGG
>NW_023339718.1:5528301-5529166 GCF_004916995.1 Morone saxatilis
ATAGATTATTTTCCCACAAAAACAATTGGGTCACGATGTTCATCCCAACCAAACAACAAAGTACACACACAGTGGGTTACATACAAACACCAGCAGGAAGGGAGTTTACTAGGGATACAGTTACAGTAAAATAAACGTATATGGCTGCATCCTCTCGTCTGGTTTCGGGCTCTGGCCACAGCACTCATCCACATCACGGGAGCAATGTTTTCCCTGACATGCAGCGGGGAAATATCTCCTAGCATGGGAGAATCAGCCATGGAAAAGCTCACCCTGCTCTGTTAAACCCTAACTGTTTTCCCTTTATGGCTTAAAGCTCTGGGATTTGCTGGATTTTGTAAAAATTCTGACAGGGTGTTTGCCCATGGATCAGTCAGGTGGGTGTGGTAGTAGGCAGGTTAACCACAGGGTGTGTCCTGGTTGAAAACAAGATAATCTTTTCATGAACATTTGGCCAAATGCATGAGAATGGTGGTGGGGGTCGGGTGTTTTGAACAAAGGTGGGTTGTTTTTTTAGAACTGCAGTTTTGGAGCTGGGGGGTAAAGCAGGGAATTGTGTTTGTAGGTTTAGCAGAATTTTGGTTCAGGGCGCAGTTGGTGCATGGAGTTACATGTTGGTGGTCATTGTGTCATCTAGTACCAGTGTTTGTGTTTCAATGAGGAAAACTGTAAATCTGATTGCACTGCTCGTTCAGTCAGGACTAATTAACTCGTTATATTCATGCAGGTTCATAGCCTGACGGAGCCAAGCTAGCTCTTTACCCTAAGTTAAGCTAACCATGTCTTTTTAGGTTTTGTCTTTGAATTGATGGAAAATTTCTGAATTTATTCAACTAGTTTGACCTGTACACCCAGCAGTGATGTC
>NW_023339718.1:5529237-5531113 GCF_004916995.1 Morone saxatilis
GTCACGGTGTACACCTGTACACCCCAGCAGCCAGGTGAGAGGTCAACCCACTGGAGGTCACAGACTTACCGCTCCATCCAGGATGAGGTTTTGGTTTCTCCCACTTTCCGGGGACGTCAGCGAAGGGGATTCCTTTAAAGATGTCAACGGTCCTGAACAGCCCCATCCTGTGACTCTTCCCCTCCACCTGCCCCCCCTCCGTCTGCACCACGCCCAGCTGCACACACACACACACACACACACAGAGAACAGCTGATAAACTGATCAATCAATGAACACAAACAGTGAACTCAATAAATAATATAAGTTTGTGGAAAACCAGAGATTTGGATGAATTTGAAGTGCTG
Source organism: Morone saxatilis (assembly GCF_004916995.1). Taxonomy (NCBI): domain Eukaryota; kingdom Metazoa; phylum Chordata; class Actinopteri; family Moronidae; genus Morone; species Morone saxatilis. Next base: position 5,529,585 of record NW_023339718.1, read on the forward strand.
CAGTTTTCCTGATATTTCATTAAACTTTTTACACTGTATAGTTTTAAAGTTTTCTTGCACCCTTAAAATCAAAAGGTCACACGAAGACAGTGTTTGCTGCAGAGGTCAGATGTTCTCAGTGCGGTAGGAAGCTATTGTTCTCTGATTGGTTAGTGTGTCAGGAAGCAAATCAAAACAGTGACGGTGACTGATATGAGCTGCTGATAATCTTTATATGTCTTCATGATCAGACTCAAACCAGCACTGAATATATTTAAAGAGTGTGTGTGTGTGTGTGTGTGTGTGTGTGAGCAACCCGAGGGTCGGGACCCCCAGGGGCCAAACAATAAAACTGAGTAAGAGGAAGCAGAAACTAAAACAATACACAGCACTGTCTCCTTTTCTGTGGATGGAATTTTTATTTTTTAAGTTTAGATTATTATTATTGTTGTTATTGTTGTTTTTGTTGTTGTTGTTGAACAACAAGGAAAAAACTGTAAATCTGTCAGAAAATATGAATATTAAGTCTGTATGATTGTTAAACATGATAAAATACATAAAATGTGGATTCATCCGCTGCTGAAAATAGTTCCCATGAACGCTCTCAGCTGATTTAAACATGAAGATAAACAGAATATCTGCGTCTGTAAAGAGCAGAAATATATAAAAAACAGATTTATACTTTGATAAACGTATGAAGCTGTGATCAGGTCACACTCACCTTTGCAGCTGAGGCCGAGTTCAGCCAGACGCCGAACAGAACCACCAATACCAGCATCATCACACCTGTCTGTCTGTCTGTCCACCTGTCTGTCTGTCTGCAGCCGCTCTGCAGTCGCTCTGCAGTCGCTCTGCCTCGCTGTCTGACCCCCTGCTCTTTATACTCTGATGGAAACCTCTTATCTCCACCGGCTCTGCTGAAGGCTTGAAAGGAACCTTTTTCTCGGGAGGAGCCAATGGGGGTTGAGCTCTTCACTGTGCAGTAATCTGAGTATTTTAACTCCTCAGCAGTCCAGTAAATCTGTTTCTGAGGCTTCTTCATTAGATCTACAACACTGAAGTTAATTAACGAGAATCCTTCATCTTTCTTGAAGTTACTTTTAATGTGAACAAATACAGATTAGCAGCACGGCTAGCTTCTTAAAAGGTATTTAACACTATAATAAAGGTGAATTCAGTTTGTTTCCCACATTAGAAAAACGTTATAAACACAATTTAATGTTTATGTTAATGTTTAATGTTTCCTTAAAATTGCTGTGGTTGGAAACTGTACTGCCAACATCTACTTTATTACATTAAACCTGTATTTCCAATTGTTTACTGTGTGCATCTTTAGCACAGTAACATGTGAACTATTATCACGTATCTGCTTCGCAATGGAATCAGCAATAATCCCCCAGATGAAGTCAGTCAGAGTTCCCAGTGGAGAACATGAAGATTCCCTTTGTTTTAATTCCACATTGTCTAGAATTCAGGGTTTACAGACACTGCAGCTGAAGCTCAGAGACAGCGAGGGAGAGCTCAGTGACTGCAGCTGAAGCTCAGAGACA